>NC_136754.1:12580515-13180515 GCF_936440315.1 Barbus barbus
GTATTGTATAATTAATTCAATAATTTAATGATATTTTGTTGTTTTTTATTTTTAAATCAGAAAAACTAATATTATGACAGAGGGGAAAAAAAATCTCACCGCCCGACAAGCACGTGTTTCCGGACTGCCTCTGTTGACTTCCGGAAACATGGCGATCACCGGGGCGGCGGATGACCACTGGCGGAGTGCAAGGGGAGTGTAACAGAAGGCTGGGCTCCCCGAGGTTACAGGCCCTGACAGACGAGTCCGCCGCGGCGACAGGATACGAGTCTCGTGTGTGGATCTGTATCGAGATCATAGAGACAAACACTTCCGCTCAGACAGCTTTACCTTCACCTACACTGATAATCACTCACTTTAGATGCTGGAAAAGAGTCGCGCACGTTGATCAAGCCACGTCCTACCGGATTGCACCAAATTCACGCACTATATTAGCCATATTTTAATAAAACTCGCCGTTTCGTGACACGGAGGTGATCAACACGCAGATATTGTGTACATGATCGGTGTAGCAGTTTGTTAGCAGCGCGCAGCTCTGCTCCTCTTCCGGGGCCTCAGCAGATTCTCCATAAATCCTGCTTTTACAACATGTCAGTCCCGTTAAAGCCTTTATTAAAAATCAGTTTGTGAATCCTGTGCAGCACAGTTAGCCGTCGAATGATTTGAATCGAGAGCAATAATCTTGCCAATGCCACCAATTCCTGTGTGCGTACTCATCCTCCTGACCCTGCACATCCATCCTCTGAGATAAACATGTAAGCCTGCTTTTAACGACATTATCACGCCAGGTCTTATGGTAATGTTGTAAGGGAAACAGTTTAGACCTAGTCTGTTTTACAGTGGCACATATATTAAGGCAGTTCGAGCTTTTTACTCACTGTACAGGTACAATAAAACTATTAACAAGTGTTAAAAAGAGAATGCTAGACGTTTGAGTTAAGGGAACAGGCCTCTTTGAATGAAATATCCTTCATCATTTACTCACCCTTATCTTGTTCCAAACCTGATTGACTTACTTTCTTCTATGTAACACCCAGTTTAGTGAATGAGGAAAAAACAACATTAAAGTTGTTAATATGCCTGTATACCAAGTCTGAAGATATACAAAAGCTTTTTTGTGGACTCAAAAATTGTTGTTATCGGTGAAATTCGTTCTTGACAGCTGTGAGGTCACCACTGAGGCCATTGTATAGAAAAGAGCAACTTACAATTGAAATTAACTTGTGCTTTAATATATCTTAAAATCGAATTATTCCTGTGATGGAAAAGCTGCCATTACTCCAGTTTTAGTGTCATGTGATCCTTCAGAAATCATTCTGATATGCTGTTTTGATGCTCAGGAAATATTTCTGCGTATATATACATGTTCAAAATAGTTGTGCTGCTTAACATTTTTGTGGAAAGCTACAATTTTTGACAAAAACATCATTAAAGTTGTTTATATGACTATATTCCAAGTCTGAAGGAACATGGTAAAGTTAAGGTTGCAAAGTTGAAAATCGTACTTGACCGTTGTCACGTGTGCTATACAAATCAATGTATAGGAGGAGAATGGAAGGAGGAGAATGGCTCTATGGAAGAGAGCAGCTTGGACAAAATGCTGTAAATATCTCCTTTTTTGAGTTTTTAAGTTTGAAACAATATGAGGGTGAATAAATGATGACAGTATTTTCATTGAACGGGGCAAATGTTGTGGAAACAGCATTAAAATAGTTGTTGCTCTATAATAATGTTGTTGTTCTCAGAGACGTCCACTTGACTGGCTAACTGATGATGTGGTCATAGGATCAGTGTTTCTATAGTGACTAGTCCAACCATTGAAACACGGACATGAGGCACTGACAGCACTCTCTGTTTACAGCAGTTGGACTCATAGTGCAATATACAATATTTGGATTAGTGCTTGTTTGAAATGCTTTTTTATATTTGGTCCCTTCAATCTTGAATATTTAATTCTACTGTTCCGAAGTTTGGGGTCGGTAATATTTTTTGTTTCATGTTTTTGAAAAAACTCTCTTAAAGGGATAGTTCACCCAAAAATGAAAATTCTGTCATCATTTACTCACCCTCAAGTAGTTCCACACCTGTGTGAATGTCTTTGTTCTGCTGAACACAAAGGAAGATATTCTGAAGAATGTGGGAAACAGAGCAGTTGTGGGCCACCATTGACTTCCATAATCCTTTTTTTCTACTATATAAGTCAATGGTGCCCCAAAAAAGCCTGGTTACAAACTTTCTTCAAAATATCTTCCTTTGTGTTCAGCAGAACAAAGACATTCATACAGGTTTGGAACTACTTGAGGGTGAGCAAATGATGACAGAATTTTCATTTTTGGGTGAACTATCCCTTTAAGTTGTATTCACCAAGGCTGCATTTAAACAAGTATGAACAGTAATATTGTGAAATATTACATTTTAAAATAACTGTTTTATGTTTCTATTTCTGTGATGACAAAGATGAGTTTTTGGGAGCCATTACTGTCATTTCCTTCAGAAATCCTTCTAATATGCTGATTTAGTGCTGAAGATAGTTTTTTAAAGACAGTTGTGCTGCTATTTTGTGAAAGCCATGCTACATTTTTCAGGATTCTTCAATGAACAGAAAGTTCAAAAGAGCAGCATGTATTATAAATAAATATTTTTAACAATGTTTAAAAGCCTTACAGTCACTTTGGATGAATTTAATGCATCCTTGTTGAATAAAAGTACTAATTTCTTTTAAAAATCTTACTGACCCCAAACTTTAGTGGACATCCTTGTCTGGATTGCTGTTTTTAAAGTTTTGTATCTGGATCAACCTTCTTAGAATCAGGATCATTTTATTGTTGTGTTATGAAAACCATCCTAATTCATAAATGAGGTCTGATTCAGATATGAGGACGGGATATCCTCTCCTCCGATCAGCCCCTAATGGAAAGGGCACATCAGCCTGACAATTCTCAAGTTACTGTCTATTTCTGGAGCACCTCCTGCCTGATTCATTAGTGCGGAGATGAGTTTCTATAAGCGCTGAACTATAATGTTGCATCTCACTGTGGTTCAGCACTAAAAGCTGCTGGATAAAGACTGAAAAAATCATTTGTACTCTGACGGTTACTCAGTAAAAGATGTGCTTTCTGTTTGTAGGAGTGTTCTTTTGAACTTCACTGTTGGACCACCCTATATACCATGCTGGGGCTGCCTGTATGCTTTGGCCTCTTAACCTGCAGGAGATTCTCCTCGCCGCACCAGCGTTCTTGCCTACTGATTCTAGGTGCTCTCACTAGTATGTACACCACACGTATGTACAGCGGTGGTGGAGGCAAGCCAGGTCGCCGCATCGGCCTGATGGGAGGAGGGCCGCCCATGCTGGAGAACCACCATCATCCACTCCCGCCTCATCACCCCCATGTCCATCAGCCTCAGAGCTACCCACCTGTTTATCAAGCCCGTCTAGATGCCCACCGGCCCCACTACCAGACCCACCAGCACTACCACACACACCCTCAAGTCACCCACCTCCCCCCTCCACACTACCAGCCCCATGCGCATTTGCACCACGGCAAGAAGAAAACCTGGAACTTCATCCACGAGAAGATGAGCTACGATACCTTCTTCACCATGAAGCGGCTGATTGATCGCTCGCGCACCGTAGATGAAGTTCTGCGCTGGGTCACCCAGAATCCAGGGAAGATCTCGCACAATCATTACCCCATTGCCCTACAGAAGATCGGTCAGCTCCTGGTGCTGCAGCAGGCTGGAGGTCAGGTGGGTGGGAGCGGATCAGGCAGTAGCAGCGGAGGAGCAGGTGACGGGGCCTTACCTGCATCCTCTGCCGGAGGTTCGGGGGAGAACGCCATACGCCAGATTCTGGATAATCAGGATTTTCAGACGCTCTGTGATGCCATTGTCAATGACTGCTCCAAGTTTGACAACTTCAGCATTGTTAACTGCCTTTATGCTGTAGCTGCTCTTGGTGAGTTGTCACATTTAGTTCAATAGCTAAAGTGAATGTAGTGTACTTATGTAGTGTAGTGTACTTTAAGCAAATGACATTGATATTAAACATGACCATTTCATCAAAAGGTCAGTTTTCCTTACTTCCATTTAACTGGGTTAATTGAAATGTCATGCAATGAAATATTCTTAAATAATTTAAAAATAATAATAATAATAACTAAAATAATAATTTTGGCTTTTAGAAAAAAAGTTGCAAAAAATTCCAAAGTGCTAAAAATAATGTTTTCTGTATATGCAGTTGTTAGTCGAAATACTAAGAAAATAATTCAAAAATATAATTCAAAATTGAAAGAAAAAAAAAAGAATAAAAAGTTATTTGAAATAGTTTTAGATGTTGTATAGCTCAGTTCAAAAATATTTTGTATATTTAAAAAGCTTAAAAACAATTCAGTAAATAATTATAAAATATTTGTAAAAAGTATTTATTAATAATAGTAATAATTATTATTATTATAATCATAATTTTATTTAATTTTTTAATTTAAAAAGAGAATGAGATTGTTGTTTGAAATACTTTTAGGTGAAGTATAGCATGTAACACTGTTGCCACTGTTTGGTATGCCATGTCAATGACCCAGTTACAATCTATAGTTTTTTGACATAATATTTTAATATAAAAACATGTATTGTTGTATTTATCCTTTGTGTTTTCCATCTCACTCAGGGCTGCCCAGTGACGCTCAGATCGTCCAGGTTCTGGAGGAAGAGTCCCAGGCTCGCCTGTCCCAGTTTAACCAAAAGGACATCTCGATGGTTTTCAGCAGCAGCATGAAGCTTCATCCGTCCAGCCAGCATCCCTTGATTGAATCATGTCTCGCCGGGCTAGAGAAGAACATTGAGCGGGAGCGCCATCCCCAGACGCTCTTCCTCCTGCTCTCATACTACCGCACTAAATGGAGAGCGTTGCGGACGGCGGATGGAGTTTCCCCTGAGCAGCTGGTGGTGAACCGGAAGATCCTGCGGCTGGTGAAGCACACACTGGCCAGTGTTAGCAGCGTCAGGGACCATGAGATGGCTCTGTTGGACGAGATGCTGTCAGCATGTGCCAGGGAGGCTAGCAACAAGAGCCTTGAGCTTATCTTCAGCTCTCACCTCTTCTACCAGAACAGGCAGGAGAAGTTTGTGAGCAGCCTTGCAGGTGAGTTAACGACACATTTGTCTTGTTCAAAAATTAGAGACAGTTTTACTAGACTTAAGTAATTCTGTCTGAAAAGGAAACGTATAGGAACAGTTTAGCCAAAAATTTTAACTTGCTGAATTATTTACTTTAACTTATTTACTGTAATTGTTTACTTTATACATGTTTAAATCCTGTATTGTACATATACAGTGCATTTCAAAAGCCCCGGGGTTGATTTTTAAAGGTTTTGAAATAAGTCTCTTATGCTCACCAAGGCTGCTTTTGATTAAAAATACAGTTAAAACAGTGATATTGTGAAATATTATTACAATTGTAAATAACTGTTTTCAATTTGAATGTTTTTAATACATAATTTTGTACTCATCACACAGCACTACCCTTTTGTTTGATGTGTGAAAAATTATGTATTTAAAAAATCCACCATAAACCGACTATAATTAAAAAAAACAACTGAAATTACTGTGCATAATTCAGACATTTCTGTTAATAATCTTTGAATTTTTTAAATGTTGAGTGTGTGTCAATAGAGAAATAATCTGAGTATTAACTGAGGAGTTCTGGCATCTTCCGGCAGGGACTAACTGGGCCAAACTTTGACCACTTGGTGTACATGGCATAATTCCCCCTGTGTAATGATACAGTTTCCTGTTGCCACGAACTGAATGGGGGATGAGGAATGAGGCTAACTTGAAACCCTTTTTATCTTTTTAGATGAGTTGCCTAAAAAGGTTGATAGCATTACGCCTTACACCATGGCCCTCATCGCCAAATACATCGCTCGCCATCGCCTCAGAGAAACACGCTTGCTGGACACTATCGCTGACTTCTTGGTCAAGAAGGGTGAATACTTGGACAGCAAGGTTAGAGAACTTGTCCAGTTTTGGTACTAAAGAGTTGTTTCTATAGGAAAGAACTTATTTTAATTTTCCATATTATATAATGCTGATAAACCAAATGACCAATGTATTGTATTGAACTTTTCCCCTTTCAACATTTTCTCTGTCTAGGTGATCCAGAAGCTTGTTTTCCCGTTCAGTCGCATGAGTTATCGGCCGGCTAATGAAGCACTGTTTTTCTCCAAACTGGAGATGGTGCTTGAACTAAAGGCTCTGAGTTCTCCGCTGGCTACCGTAAACATCCTCATGTCTTTGTTTCAGTTGGGCCATTTTCCTGGGCTTGTTCTTCACCGTGTCTTCTCTCCATCGTTCATCAGTAATGTCACCAGTGAGTTGGAGTTCGTTATTACTGAATGCTTGTTTTGAAATCTTAACTGGCATGTTTGTGGAGTGCTAAGAAGACTAGTGCTTGTCTCTTGAAAAGATAAAATATTAAATTAAATTAAACTCAATTCAAGTTTATTTGTATAGCGCTTTTTACGATACAAATCGTTGCAAAGCAGCTCTACAGGAATTTAAGTTTCCACAATATATTTATATATTGCAGAACGTTAATATATTTAACTTATGGCAAAATTTGGTAATTCTGTATGTTGTCTGAGCATTGGCATCCTCCGAAGTCCTCTGAGGGGTTGGCATTATCTTTTCTCAGGTGTTCGGTCATCTCAGATCATTTAAGCCGGGTTGGATCCAGACTGAAGCTTCTGTAATTCCTAGTTACCACGGGATGTTAATGTTGCAGAAACAGAGAGACAAATAGAGACATAATTAGCGTAGCTGCTGTTCCATCTAAGCAAAAATGATTTGTTCAACCCAAGCTAAAGAATAATAATAATGTACATTTGATCAGATATAACTGCAGTACAAGATTATAAAATGCATTATGTGAATGCTTGGCTAAAGAGATGTGTCGTTAATCTAGATTTAAACAGAGAGCGTGTGTCTGAACCCTGAACGTTATCAGGAAGGCTATTCCAGAGTTTGGGAGCCAAATGTGAAAAAGCTCTACCTCCTGTAGTGGACTTTGCTATCCTAGGTACTACCAAAAGTCCAGAGTTTTGCGACTTTAGGGAGCGGGTTGGATTGTAGCGTGGTAGAAGACAAGTTAGGGCCTTATAAAAACCATTTAGGGCCTTATAGGCAAGTAATAATATTTTGTAAATGATACGGAACTGAATAGGTAGCCAGTGCAGAGACTGTAAAATTGGGGTAATATGATCATATTTTCTTGACCTGGTAAGAACTCTAGCCGCTGCATTTTGGACTATCTGTAGCTTGTTTATTGAAGATGCAGGACAACCACCTAGCAGTGCATTACAATAGTCCAGTCTAGAGGTCATGAATGCATGAACTAGCTTTTCTGCATCAGAAACAGGTAGCATGTTTCGAAGCTTGGCAATGTTTCTAAGATGGAAGAATGCTGTTTTTGTAACATGGGAAATATGATTTTCTGAAGTTGCTGTCTAATATAACACCCAGATTTTTGACTTTAGAGGACCTAACAGTACATCCGTCTAGTTGCAAATTGTAATCCAAGGGATTCTGTGTACTGTTTTTTTGGTCCAATAAGTAATATCTCTGTCTTATCTGAATTTAATAGGAGGAAATTATTGGTCATCCAATCTTTTACATTTTTTACACAATCTATTAGCTTAGATAGTTTAGAAGTTTCATCTGGTCTTGTTGAGATATATAATTGAGTATCATCAGCATAACAATGAAAACTAATCCCGTATTTTCTAATAATATTTCCAAGGGGCAACATGTATATTGAAAATAGCATACATCCTTGGACAGATACTTGTGGTACTCCATACTTTACTGGTGATAATTGAGATGACTCCCCATTTAAATGAACAAAGTGGTAGCGATCAGACGGGTAGGATCTAAACCATCTTAAAGCCTGCCCTTGAATACCAGTATAGTTTTGTAATCGATCTATGAGTGTGTCATGGTCTATAGTGTCGAACGCAGCACTAAGATCAAGTAATACTAGCAATGAGATGCAGCCTTGGTCTGAAGCAAGAAGCAAGTCATTTGTAATTTTAACAAGTGCAGTTTCTGTACTATGGTGAGGCCTGAAACCTGACTGAAATTCTTCATAGAGATCATTTTTTTGCAAGTAGGAACACAATTGAGCAGACACAACTTTTTCAAAAGTTTTAGACATAAATGGAAGATTTGAAATGGGTCTGTAATTTGCCAGTTCATTAGAATCTAGTTGTGGTTTCTTAATAAGAGGCTTAATAACCGCCAGCTTGAATGGTTTTGGGACGTGGCCTAAAGATAACGATGAGTTAATAATATTGAGAAGCGGTTCTTCTGCTACAGGTAACAACTCTTTCAGTAGTTTAGTAGGTACAGGATCTAATAAACACGTTGTTGGTTTAGATGCACTGATAAGTTTATTTAGCTCTTCCTGTCCTATAGTTGTAAAGCACTGCAGTTTTTCTTTGTGTGCGATGAATGAAGCTGAAATACTAGACGCAGTAGAATCTACATTTGATATTGTATTTCTGATTTTATCTATTTTATCAGTAAAGAAATTCATAAAGTCATTACTATTAAACTGTGAGGGAATATTTAGATTGTGTGGCGTGTGTTTATTTGTTAATCTAGCCACTGTGCTAAATAAGAACCTTGGATTGTTTTGGTTATTATCTATGAGTTTGCGGATATGCTCTGCCCTGGCAGCTTTTAGAGCCTGTCTATAGCTGGACATACTGTTTTTCCACGCAATTCTAAAAACTTCTAAGTTAGTTTTTCTCCATTTGCGCTCAAGATTACGAGTTTCTTTCTTGAGAGAATGGGTATAACTGTTGTACCATGGCGCAGTACGTTTTTCTCTAACCTTTTTCAATTTGAGGGGGGCAACAGCTTCTAATGTATTAGAGAAGATAGTGCCCATGTTGCTAGTCATTTCGTCTAGTTCATGTGTATTTATGGGTACACAGAGCGGTTGAGATAAATCAGGTAGGTTATTTGTGAATCTGTCTTTGGTGGCTGGAACAATAGTTCTGCCCGGACGATAATGCGGAGCCATATAATTAATATCAGTAATACGCAAATATTCAGCCTTTAAATATCCTTATTTGCTCAGATGGCTCAAGGCTCCATGTTTGTTTTTTAATGTTTAATAAAACTTATTTATAATATCCTGGTTACACCTAAGTAAATACTAAACTGAATTTAGACCAGTACACACTTGCAAACACATTACAGGTGACAGATAGCAATAGTGACCTCTGCTGGTGGATTTATTTCTTTACATAACATTCTTTGCAATTCTTCATTTATTTATACTTTGTTTATTATAGTATAAATAAAGACTGTATTTTACTGTCTTTTGATACAAAGACCCACATGAAAAAAATGAAACTTAATTCCATAAAGGATGAAGAATGTCTAGGTCATGTTTCATATTATTTAATTCAGTAGAGCAAATACTGTATAAATACTTTACAAATGATTAAATTGCAATTCATTTTTTCCACCTTACAGAACAAAGAATTATGGTTAAATTTTTATTAAAATAGTTTTAGAAGTTTCTTTCAATAGATTATCAAAACTTTGAGTTTGGGATTTGTAAGTTTTTTTAAAATGTATGTAGTTTTTATGTCTCTCATGCTTACCAAGTCTGCATTTATTTCATTATAAATTCAGTAAAAAAACAGCAATATTGTTAAATATTATTGCGTTTTAAAATAACTGTTTTCTGTTTTAAAAAATGTAATTTATTTATGTGATGCAAAGCTGAATTTTGAGCAGCCATTACCCTAGTCTTCAGTGTCACATGATCCTTCAGAAATCATTCTGATACACTAATTTGGTGCTCAAGAAACATTTTTTTTTAAATTATTATTAGTGTTGAAAACAGTTGTGCTGCTTAATATTTTTGGTGAATAGAAAGCTCAAAATAACAGCATTTATTAGATTTTTTTGTAACAATGTAAAAGTGTTTACTGTCACTTTTTCTCTGTCTCTTGTTTGTAGACAGCCCGTATGCCCTGATTGTACGTCGATACCTTTCACTACTGGATGCAGCTGTCGAGCTTGAATACAGGGACTACACTGGACCTCGCCTTCAGGTTACCCACAAAGTGCTCATGTTCGACCATGCTTTAACTGCAGATGAGGTGAACCGCAAATACAGGTTAGTGACTTTAGAAGTCTGCCTGTATCCTGAAATCCAATAGAGATGTTGCATCAATTTGTCCAGGTAGCAGTGCGCTCAGAGTGTTTGTATTGCAGTTACAAAGGTCTGGTTGCAGAGGCACTCCGGCAGCTTGTTGGTGAGCACGGCTACAAACAAGATGAAGTTCTCGCACCAGGATATTACACAGGTCATTTGCTTGTTGTAATCTATGTATTTATGTAGAAGTCAACTGATATAGATTTTTGGATGGTCGGAGAGCAGGGTGGCCGATGGCCAAGCCAATAAAGTATTTTATTTTTTTAAGAAAATAGTTGTAATTACACTTAAGTGTCTTATGCTCAGTTTCCATTTAGTTGCTCAGGGGAAAAAAAACAGTAAGAGTACAAAGTACAGTAATATCATGAAATATTACAATTTAAAATAACTTTGCTGTAATGTTACACACAATTATTAATATTAATGTAAATTTTAGCATTATTATGAAATTCATGTGGCATTTTTCTTATGGCAGATTTCCTGCTGTGGATCGACAGCACAGGCCGCGTCCTCCCCATCAGAACAGGTACATCAGCAGCATCATTAGCAGCAGGTTCAACCGCGTGTGTAGTACTGAACCTCAAATCTCCAGAGGGGCCCGGCTCTGTCACAGCCCTTACTACTGACTTCCAGAAGTTCTCTCCCTTTGCCCCATCACTGGAGGAAGGGGCCGACAAACGAGCAGGAGACGAGTCTACCTTCCTCTCTGCTCACATGCGTCCCGCAGCAGCAGCAGGAGGAGGATCTCAGAGGGTCGGCCCTAATGGAACGGTCCCGCTGGACTACAACCCATATTACACCACTTCAGATTACTACTCGACTCTAGCCAAGGAACACTCTCTGGAGAGCCAGGATAGCTCCACCCTCAGTAGCCCCTCAGACTGCCTGACCCAGACGGGACCCTCCGTTCCAGGCACGGTTGCCCCGCAAGACTCCCTGTTCCAGTTCTCCATTGGAAAAATCCTGGAGGATGAGGGAGGTGCTGCGACAGGAGCAAACCAGGGGCCGGACTGTGAGATCGCTACATTTTACGAAAGTGTTTCATACCCAGAGGGTGGTGAGAGTGATGTTGTGGCCGCTTCTCCACTGCAGCTTCACAACCCAGACAACCCTGAAGCTGACCGGACTACAGGAGAGCAGGTGAAGAGGTCAGTCCTTCCTTAATCATTCAATCAAATATATATCTATGTCATCTGGGCTTGAATGTTTTGGTCGTTATCTTTAACCCATTCTTTCTGTACTTCCTCACATGCAGGGTTATTATGTCTGTAAATGATAAATGGCATTACTGCCATAATTCTGACGTGCTGGTTGGATCCAGGGCAATGAGAGACCGTCACCTGCAGTTATTGGGCTACATCATACTACAGGTGAACACTGAAATACACAATAATTTGATTTATTCAATTTTTAATTTCTTCAGGCTTAAGATATCATATATGCTTGTCTAGTTTATTTTAAATAGTAGGGACTCACCAATATTTGGTATCTGACTTCATTTTAATAGCAGAATATTCAATAGTTCAATAGTACATTCAAACCTAATCTAATTATTTTACAGCTATTTAAAAAAAAAAAAAAAAACACTACTAAAGTCAATGTATATGTACATATTAAAATACGTATTAAAACTATAATTTTGAGTTCTTCTAAAAAAACAGCATGCATGGGGAAAATATAGCAATAAGATGTTTTCTGAAATTAATAATTTTATTCAGCAAGAAGATATTAAATTGACCAAGAAGAGACCGTAAAGACAGTAATAATGTTACAAAAACTTTCAAATAAATGCTGTTCATTTGATTAATCAAATGAACTTTTTATTCATCAAAGAATTCTGAAAAGCATCACCATGTCCAGAAAAATATTAATCAGCACAAATGTCTTAAACTTTTATGTAATAAGAAATGTAATAGTATATGAAGGAATAAATAATAAGAAAACTTTCTTGAGCACCAAATCAGCGTATTAGAATGATTTCTGAAAGATCAGGTGACACTGAAGACCACAGGCATAAATTACTGTTTAAAATGTATTTAAATAGAACACAGCTATATTATATATAAATAGTAATAATATACAACAGTACATTTGTACTGTATTTTTGATCAAATAAACTTGCTAAATAGAGTTAAATCTTTACTATAACATTAAGGTAGCATTAAGTTATGGCAAAATTATCAAAAAATAAGGAATTTACATAAATTATAATATTTAATTTAACTAATTTTTATTTCACTTGCAGTTGCCCTATTTGGAGTTGGAGAAACTGAACGGGATAGAGGAAGTGAAGCAGTACCTACACAAAAAGCTGCTGGAGGTTCCTTTATGACGACATAAATGCAGTGTGTTTGTGTGCTTCAGAGAGCATGTGCGGCATCCACAGTTTCAAGAGGTTTCGTTGTTTTCAGAAAGACTATGGTGTACGTATGTGTCTGTGTGTGTATGTGAGCGTCTGTATGTGCGTTTGTACACAGGATGTGAACAGTCCTTGTTTTCAGGACAAAACTTCGGCTGACACAAGGAATCTGGGAGGGTGTTATTGTTATTTTTAATTACACCAAGATCTTCTTTGGGCAAAGTTCAAAATAATATATGTAGTCTAACTGTGCCTGGATGATAAAGCTTATTCAGCATCATTAAGCAAACATTACTTCCCTCAGCAAATGATCAAGGGCCATTTCATTCTCAATGAAAATCTGCAGCACGTCTGAAATCTTTTATATTTTGTCCAGAGTGAGTGCTTTCTGGTATATTTGGGGGTGAGAAGAGCGGGCTGTTTGTTATTATATATTCCCCAGGATTTTATTTTAGTTTTTGATGGTGTTCCCACATCCCCTTTTGTGTCCTCACTGTTATTTTGGTGTGTTTAGGTGCAAATTTAGGAGCAGGAACTAAGTTTGTCTTTTGGGGCAAGTATAGTACAGTATATTTTATGGATGTGGACACAAGTTTGCAGGGGTCTGATGATGAGCCACGGCTATATGTATTTGAGACGCTGCCACCACGACGACTGCTGATCTTTGGTTTTAAACCTAAAAGAATTGAGGTTTTGGGGATAGATATGGGCGTATATGGTAAGAAATAAATGGGAATGTTGATTAAAAGTCTTATGTGAACTGTATGGAGTTACAGGATAGATAAAGATGGAATGTACAAGAATGATTATATGCAGGAATGGGTTATGTTTATGTATTTTATTTTCTCAAAATGATCAACCGGTGTCATGTGAGGGGAAAAGCAATGCATAAAGTTGACTGCAGGATAGTTATTAAATAATGTTTTCATCTCTCCCATGTGGAGAGTGTTGCATTTTTAGATTGTGCCTTTAGTGTATGAATCTGTCCTCATTGTAATATTCAGACAAATTCTAAACAAAAAGCTTAATGAAAGTATTTTATGAAAAGACAAGTAAATGTAGCTGCAGTTAAAAATGTTAATTTCATCATTAAAAAGAAATTAATTCATGGAATCTAGTTGGATTTGTCATTCATTTTTGTCACAGTGACAGGCAACAATCTAGTGTGATGTTTAAGTATTATCATAGTTTATTTTAATAAGTACAAAATAAGTTTTGCATAGTTAATTTCAACTAAAGCCAAGAAGGTTTGTTAAATCAAGGCCTTGCTTACATTAACGTGATTTGAGAAGCTTGATACGAAAAGCATAAAGATCCTAAAATCAGATCTTAATATGGAAGGTGTATTTTGTGCGAGTCAACCATATACCACTTTCTCTGTGTGCATTTGCTTTGCTCTTTCTTTAGAGGGAAAGATAATTTATTATGGGAAAGTAAGTGGACTGTGTGAGTGAGTGAATGTGTGTCGGGTAGCAGGTGGAAATGGATTGAAATGTCTGTTTATATATACATCTTAAAATGTCTATATAAAAAAGATTATTAAAAATTAAAAAGCAGAACATTTAGTTCGTCTTCAATTTATTTTTCAAGCTAGGTAGGTGTCCTTATACTCTACACTTGTCAAGTTGCAACCAATATGCAGTGTTATTTTAGTATTATTTGTATATTATTATAGTATTTATTAACATTTTTAATTATTATTAGCTTATATATACCTTAAGTTTTCATTTTAGTTTGGTAACTATTTTGCCGACCATTGAGTTGCATTCTATTTTATATTATTAATTATTCGTATTATAATTAATATTTTTATTATCAATATTTTGTTCCAGCTTTGTTTCAGTTACCCTCGTGTTGTTCCATATCTGTATGAATTACTTTGTACTGCTGAAGACAAAGGAAGATATTTTAATAAATGTTAGTATTTTCATCTAATATTAATTATTATTAATTTGATTTCAATTTCATTTCAATTACCAAAGTGGTAGTTTGTTAATTTGTCTCATCTGTGGATAAATCCTCATCAAATGTTGAATATGTAAATCTTGTTTATTGACTTCAAAAGGGATTTTGCCATGAGCTTAAAGCTGACCTGTCAAACATAAGGGATTCAGCCTACTTAGCACAGTCTGATCAGGTGCTAGTGGCAGCTCTGAGTTTGGCATTTAGTGTCCAACACATCTAAGCATCTGTGTGTGAAGGACAGACAGTAAAAACTACTTCAGATGATCTAGTTGCAAAATACATGGATTCTCTAAAAGAGCAGTGTCTGTTTATTTTGGCACAGCTGCATTGACAGGTAAAGTGTTAGAATTTTCTTAAAGAAGCAGTTCACCCAAAAATTTAATTTCAATCATAAATTAATCACCCTCACCTCGTTCCAAATATGAGTGGCTGTTTTCTGTGAAACACAAGAAAAGACATTTTAAAGAATGTAACACAACAGTTTTGGTGGCTATTGATATCTTTTATGTTCCAATGACGGAAAAAAAGTAAATTCCAACATTTTTATTTTTTAGTGAACTATCCCTTTAAGTACTTTCAGAATTAGGTATGCCAATCTACATATATATATATTTTAATGATGAGGACGAGCTTTACTGCCAGGTACGTTTACACATACGAGGAAAATTTGTTATAGTGATAGAAGCTGCACAGCACAACAGAATGACATCGACAGGACACCGATAATAAAAAGAATACTATACAGATATACAAAATAGCAAAAACAGAATATATAAATATACAGTTGTGTCTATTATGTCACAATTATTCATATAGTTATGATATATAAAGTTGTAAAACGGTAAAGTTATCCGTGATTATTAATATCGGGGGAAAAAATTAATTCTGACTAGATTATTAGTTGTCTTGAAGGATTTGACTTAAACCAATACACCTTTATTTTGAAGGTATGTTTTTTTTTTTAACCGGAAGTAGTCGTTGTGTAATCATTCTAATCAGGAAGCGTAGACGTTAAACGGTGCGAATCATGGACCGTCATACGATGTGATATGTCAACGGTAAGTCGTTTTCGGAGTCTCATAGAGGCTTTTATAAAGTTTTAATTCCACTCATTTCGAGGGCACATTCAGTTGAGGCGTAGCTAAAGGAAACATCTGTGTTGAGCGCGTGTTAGCTGCTCTGTTTGGTGGCTGTAGCGGTGTCTTTACCTTCACGAACAAACACACACCTGATGCTAATCAGACCAACACTCATGGCTTTACAAAAGATAAGAATTGGCTGTTTTTGTAAAAAATTGTTAACATGAACTTTTTTTTGTGTTGTGTGTGGATGTACTGGTTACGTGGCTGTTTACATCTGTTATTTTTTTTGTTTTCGTTTCGTGTTCTTACCTTTACATTACGTTTCATGATTAGACGCTTAAATTCACCTGTCATTCATATGAACGGTCACACATGATGCTTTCAAAGCCATAGTTCACCCAATAATGTAAACTATGTCATCATGTACTCACCCTCGTGTTGTCAAACCCGTAAGTCACTGTTTCTGAGGAACAGAGGAGAAGTTTGGTAGAATGACAGCTAAACTTCACTTTCATTGTATGGAATAAGATGTTATGAAAGTGAAAAGTGATTTAGACTGTCAGCCTGTAATGTTCTGCCTAACATCTCTTCTTTTGTTCCACTGATGAAAGAAAGTCCTAGAGGTTTGAACCCCATTCTGGGGATTGTGGGGAACATATTCTACCCTCTTTGCTCTTGAGAAATGTGCTGTGCAGTGAACTGCATGCATAATGAAAGCAGCTGTCATCAGGGGCATGAGATAGGACCTAAAACATGCTGACTCCACAGTTAAAGAGGGGAAATATCTGGTTAACCGAGGGACCACTTCACTGCTTCTCTGTTCAAAGGTTGCGGCTTATACTTGTAACAGTTTAAAGGATTGTGCACTGACTATTTCTGCTTTAGTTGTCATGCTGTGGGAAAACATCTAATTTATAGACCAGTTTATTGGTCTAAAATGATTCAGATTGTTATATGGCATAGTTTTCTAAGGCATGAGACTACAGGCAAAACCATGCCTTCATGATTTTTCATGTGTGGTCAGTTTTGAGATTTAGGGGTATTTGGCTTCAGTGGC
Organism: Barbus barbus; assembly: GCF_936440315.1. NCBI lineage: Eukaryota > Metazoa > Chordata > Actinopteri > Cypriniformes > Cyprinidae > Barbus > Barbus barbus. The sequence goes on from NC_136754.1 coordinate 12,597,207, forward strand.
ATGTCTGCCTAAGAGTAGTGGAAAGAAAACATCCAAAATGCATATTTAAGTATCAGTGTTATACTTTATTTCCGTCTGGAGATTTCATTTACAATACGCATCTTTTAAAGGCTGTTTTCTCAAAATGACTTTTTTTTCCATGCACTGAGCCTAAAATCTCTATTTGAGTAGTGCTTGTGTACAACTAAATTTCCAGTTTTATTCCCATGTACGGTAAAGGTTTTCACAGAAGTTTGTTCATTTATCATTTGCCTGATATAATACTGGTTAATTCCTAATAACACGGGGAATGTTTTTTTTCCCCTTGCTGATGAAGCTTGACAGTAATTTCTAATTTATGGGGTAACAGAAGATATTCAAAATGTCCTCTTTCAAAAAATTCAGTATGTCAACAAAATGAAAGAGGACCTGGCTTTATCCAAAGTTCATATTTCTAGAAATAAATCCTAATGCATTTTAATTAATTTTAATAATGCATCATTGACATGCAAGCATAACATTTCAGAAAACACATGAGTTCCGAAAAATATGAGAGCTGGCTTAATGTGATTAATCAACTGGAGAAGTATGATGATATATGTTGGGTATCATTTGTATGCTATTCACCTGTGGTGTCTTGCCTTAAATATTATCTTGCTTGCTATTGCCCCAGCAAATGCACCCACCTGTGATCATTGGCTCATTAAAAACTCATCAATTCATGATTAGGGTACAAGAATTTTAAAGATTCTTCTTAATGGGAAATTCCCATTGGGAATTGTTCCTCCCTGCTATGGTTTTTACATAAAAAAGACAGTTTGTGTAAGAAAAAAAAAAACTACTTTGAGAGAGAATTTCAGCTAACTTTTTTTTGTTTTTTTTCCCCTGATCACTTTTGGCGTTTCATAAAGTCTCATATTTTTCTAATATTTCTGCTTTATTGAATGGTGAACATCTTCAAGCTTCCACTGTAGCTCATGCATATTTCACAATATATTTCTATTGTCTGACTGCAGTAGACAATTTGAGTGCAAGTTAGTAGTTTAGTGTATCTTAGTACGTGTCAAATATTTGGGCTATATTTTAAAGCTGGTAGGATGCTGAAAGGACTTCATTTGAGTCTTCAAATAAAGGGCAGTGTTTGACCTGTATAGACCACAGGTGCATCCTTTTTTTAAATGGTTATATTTGTAAGAGAACCCCCCCCCCCACACACACACACACACACACATACCAAATACAAACTTTGTATTTGTATCATATACTTAACAGATATCACAATAAAATGAACCCCCAAGGCAACAGAGTAATTAGTCTTTTTTTTTAAATGATCAGAGTTCCCACAATTATGAAAACCTGCAAATATCTGGGATTTATAAAATAGTCAAAACATGGTTGAATTGTAGTATTTCTTGTCTGAGAGAATTTTTATATTGTGTGGTACCCATGAGTTTTTAATCAGATTAATTCAAATTTAGTGTTAGAACTTTTGAGACAAAGTGTTCTTAAATATCGTAGTCTCTATTTTAATTTTTAATAATGTTAAATATGTGTGGTTTTCACTATGAAAATAAATGGCCAAGGCACCTGGCATGATGTGTTAAAAGACAAACAAAATTTGTCTTTAAAATTTATTTAAATTTCTCTAGTGAACATAAATTGAAGTATAATTGTTTATTTTAATTATTAATAGATATTGGCTGCTGCAGTATCTGTACAATTATTATTTTTATTATTAATATTAATATTTTAAAATCCTTATCTAGTATTGACTAGAAAGGCCAAGAAATTTGGGGTTACACTTTAAGGTGTCCTTGTTACAGTGTAATTATACATTTAAGTACTTAGTAATATTAATTAACTACATGTGCTTATTATATGGTTAGGATGAGGGTTTGGTTTAGGGTTAGTTGCATGTAATTTATTAATATTATTATAGTAAATGCGTGTAACATAGGGCTGTGCGATATATCGAACGCAATGATCATGCGCATCTCGTCAGTAAAGTAAAGCCGGTTCCGTGATTAGTCATAAATCTCCATCACCTGCTTTCAAATGGAGCGGCATTTAATCCACAGAACCATAATTCACTGACAAGCTACGCAATATTGCGTTCATTATGGCAGATGAATCGCCTTCGATTATGAAGGCGATATTTTGTAGCTTGTCAGTGAACTACGGCTCTATCTGAAAGTAGGTGATGGCGATTTACTGCTAATCACAGAACCGGCTTTACTGACGAGATGCGCGTGATCATTCTGTTCGATATATCGCGCAGCCCTAATGAAACGTGTAACTAGGGCTGCACAATTAATCAAATTTCTAATCGCAATTACAATTATGAATGTCGCAATTACGTAATTGTTCAAAGCAGCAATTAATTGTTCAGAATCCAGTTATGTTACTCCGTGTGCTTAAGATGTTTTCTTTTTTCTACATTTAATAGTTTTAGTATAGCATTGTAATACCATGCATATTTTAACTTTTTTATTTAAAGAAGAAACCAATCCAATGTATAGTTCACATTTGAGGCTTAATAGAAGTATTTCAGTTAAGTGTTTTCGGCTTGTTTATTTTCATCTAAAAATATGGCATGCAGTTGCTGCAAACAATGTTATAAACATCATTCAATGTAAATTGTGATGATCGTAATTAATAATCGCAATTACAATTTCAAGGGAATAAAAGACAATTATGATTTTTGTCATAATCGTGCAGCCCTACGTGTAACAAGGTCGCCATAAAATAGTGTTACCAAAATTAGTTAGAACTGCAGAAACCCTGAATGATGCATAATGCATACCCTGTATTTGATTAAAATGAACTGTCAGGAATGTCATCAGTAATTGTGAACATGTGCTGTAGGTGCCTAGTCTGAAGTTGCCTTAGTCCAGGACACAGCAGACCAGGATGGCTCTAATAGAGGGGGTGGGTGATGAGGTCACCCTGCTCTTTGGAGTGGTGTTCCTGGTGCTCGTCCTGGTTCTGGCCTGGGCCTCCACTCACACTGTTGAACCCCCTGAACACCTCCTCTCACCCAGCCCAGGGACCTCCCCCTCCACAGAGACTGACAGCCAGGAGCTGCTCCCCCCGGGTAACACGGACTCGTCGCCCGGCGGTGTCAGCGAGAATGATAAGAGTGAGCCTGGAACAGAAGCGGGAGCGGCGGGAGAGTCCCCGGATGCTAGTAGGGCTGAAGGAAGTGAGGGAGGCCTCCTGGAAGAAGCAGGGATTGGGAGGGATGGGTTGAGACATCGAGAATCAGCAGGTCCCTCGACTCAAACTCCAGCCAGCGCCCCAAGTGCCACACAGCCTTCGGCCGAAGATGCACCGAATGACACCCAAAGAAACATGGTGCTCAGGCTGAAGTTCTTGAATGATACAGAGAGGACAGCACAGGTGAATCCTCAAGACACCATTGGTTACATTAAACGGTAAGTATCTTTTTTTTTTTTTTTTTTTTTTTTAATCAAATGTTTTTTTAATGTAAGGTTAAGATGCTCAAGGCAGCATACAAATTACAGCACACAGATGGAAACATGGTAATTTTAATATGTATTTATTTATTTAAATTAGCAAAAATAAACTGCTGGGCAAGTCAAAATTTAAGAATTGGACAATTAGTAGTTGCACCAAGGAATTAATTTCATATTTATATGGTAATTTTATTAGTTTCTAAATATTTTATATACATTTTATCTAAAATTTGTCTTAATTTAATTACCTACCAAGTAATTTTTAAATCATGTTGTTTAAACCGTTTTGACCTCAAGATGCTGATTATAAAAATGTTTCCATCTGATGTGCTGTAATTAATTAAAATTCCAAAGTAATTTTTTTCATATAAATTCATGTTTTGCTGAAAAAAGTTCTAGTTTGCAAATTTCTTTTTTTCCAGTTGATTGTAATTCTGTGTCCTTAAATTCAGAATTGCAGTTCTGTGTCCTGTTCACTACCTCAGTTTAAATTCAAAACGTCAACTGGATTTTAACAGGCATTCTAATGGTGCTTGCACTGCTTCTGTTTGTCTTCTGTTTCATGCTTATATCAAGATGGCAGTTGTACAGTGACCATTCATGCTCTTCAGAGGGCATTATTTGCCATTTATTCAATTTTTGCTTATGGATTACATCCTTGGCTACCTGCTGAATTAATTGTCACTAAGCAGCTTATACATTTTTGTCAATCAATAAGAAAGCTTCTGCCAAGAAAATTTCTGCAGCAGCAGCCCACACAGTTACTGGCCAGAGACCTTTTGTTCCAACACCACCACTTCATCCTATGCAGTGTGTAGCACTATGCTTTCAGTCAGAAGAGTGAACCAAAAAGAAGCCTCATGAGACACAATTATCCATTCTTACAAGCAGTACCATAGAGCTCTTCAATGTCTAGTGGATATATGAGGGATTGAGTGTGTGGGAGTCCACATCATGTTTGGAGTAGGTAAATCCACCCTTTCGCTATAGGTGAGGGGTCAGATTGGAGAGTTTTTAGTTTGGGAAAGTTGTTCATTGGGAAGACGGCTTGTATTTGCAAGGAAAATCACTGCACAATCACTATTCGCTAAATTTGTAGTGGAATCTTCTGTTTTGAATGGAATTTAAACTTTGCTGAGCAGCTTTACAGAATGCCTGCATTCTCTGCTAATGATAGTATAAAACACTATTTTATTCAGTTTTTTACAAATGGTTCAGATGTTCCAAACTCTCCAAAAATGTTCCATTAAAATAGTTTAAAATGCATTAGCACAGCATTGATTAGATGATGAATTTTAATTTGTGCCTGCATTTTTGCACGATCTGAACTTGAAAGTTTTTTTCTGAACATTGTTTTTTTAGGATTGGTGAAGGCTATGAGACATTGTAATTGTGATTTGAACTGTGATATGGTAAACATTTAACATCTAATTGCATTCTACTTGGATATCAAAGTTAAAATCAGAATGAAAGAGCAGCTCTCATGATGAACAAGGTGTGCAAAATCTACAAGCAATTATTTTTGTCTACAAATTAAGTCTTGTTTTAAATTGTTTCTCTTTAAAGGTGTTTACATGAGCCCTCTTTAAAGAAATCAAATATAGAATCCCCGAAACTGATTTAAGCCATATATATATATATATATATATATATATATATATATATATATATATATATATATATATATATATATATTTCTACAACCATTTGTAAGGTGAAGCAGTCTTGTATTATTTCTTAATTACCAGAAGCCATTTTTTATATTAATGATTCTAAATACCTTTTTTATTTATTTTTTGCTTATTCCTGATTTCTCCTCTTTTTTTTTCCACTCCTTTATAGATTGTAAGTTAAATTAGACATTTTAAATAGGCCGCCTACTTTTTTTGTTGATAACTTTTACGAATCTAACAAACTTTTGATATTTGACTGATTTTGTTATACTTAAATTTTCCCAAGGAAGATCTTTTCTGTTTCTGTGTGTAGTTATACAGTAATTTTGAATATGCTTAAGTCGAGCAGCATGTGTAGGTGTTCATATTTGTGTGTATATAAATGTCTGTGTTTACATTTTCAGGACTTACTTTGCTGGACAGGAGCACCAGGTACGTCTGATTTACCAGGGTCAGCTCCTTCAGGATGACGCTCAGACGCTGGCCTCCCTCAACCTGGCCGACAACAGTGTTCTGCACTGCCACATCTCACAGCACGCCACACGGGCCATGCCTGCCGGGGCTCGGGCTGCTGACCAGGTGCATGTGGCGCTCAACGTGGGCAGCCTCATGGTGCCTCTGTTCGTGCTTATGCTGTCTGTGCTCTGGTACTTCCAGATCCAGTACCGGCAGTTCTTCACTGCACCTGCCACCGCCTCACTTGTGGGCATCACCATCTTCTTTAGTTTTGTTGCGTTTGGGGTGTATCGGCGTTGATGGCTGTTTCTGTCCACTCGTATTCAGCATTTACGTGTTTGCACACATACAGATACACATTCTTTGCACTTGCTCACTCGTCAGTGCCAGTGGCAATGTCTTCTGGGAGTTCTGGACTTTTCAGGTTTGCTGAAGGCTGTGATTTCAGAGGAACATCTCTGAGATCGTCTGTTTTTTTGGTTAATCACTTTTGCAATTTTTCATCTGCACTAAGTTTATGCTTGTCACAGATAGAAATATGCTATATATTTTTTTTTTTATTTTTTTTTTTTCTTATGTTTGTTTTCATGTGCATGCTGCCAGTGTGAAACTGGGGCTTGCTTGTATGTGAGTTGATGTTGTTTGAATTTCAAGTGGGGCTCATCTGGCTGTCTGCCAGACTCAAACCGTAGTAAAGCAGTTCAGCTAGAGCTGCTCTTATGTGTTGGGACAGTTAAAATAATTTGTGTATAATAAGGCTTTTGAAATGGAGATATAATCTATTAAATCATTCTTTTATTTACTGGTGAGTGGTGTCATTTTTAAAATGTTTTACCGATGCTCATATGATAATTCTGAGACTAATTTGTCTATTTTTGTTTTTTCAAAAAGGCACATAATTTCTTGTATACCGTCGCCCCCAAAACATTTTTGGAGTCTAAGGTCAAATTTAAAATGTCTGAATATCATTAAATTATAAATAAATTATCGCAGCAAGTGGCATCTGCAAACAAATGGTGCTCAGAACTAGCTTAATTTTTGGAAAGAGACATCTTTCCAGTTACTATCAACAGACTGGTGTCAAAATGTTATTTGATGAATGTTTTAGTTTCCTTAATGTTCACATTAGTGTCATAGAAAAATAAGTAAAGGTGAAGTTCATTGCATTAACGTGGACGTGACAAGTTTGAAAAGAAAATGTTCAGAAAGTGAAATCCGGAAAGTGTCAAAATAAGCTTTTGTCTTAATTTCAGACTCTATGGCCTGGTTTCACAGACGGGGCTTAGCTTAAACCAGAACTAGGCCTTCGTTAAATTAAGACATTTAAGCAGCTTTTATAAAAATGCCTTAGAAGAAAACATTACAGGTGTGCATCTTGACACAGAGCAGTATCACCCATATATTAAGCTATGTCAGAGCAAGATATTTTCTAAAACATGCATTTTAGCCTAGAACTAGCCTTAAGTCTTGTCTGTGAAACCGGGGGTATATCTTTTGTTTTATCTTGAAACCTTAAGACTTTTTTTGTGAAATGAATGCCACTTGGTATGACGTTTTGTTACATAATGGACAGACATCCATACATTATTTATCATGTGGGTTTTAGATATCCAAATAGCTTTTGGGTCCACTAAATATGCGTGTATGTGACCGTGGACCACAAAACCAGTTTAAGTCGATACTGCGGTCAGGCCAGCCTCCACTTTGAAAAACACGGTCATTCTAGCCGCCACGTTATTTTGTGGTGCGCATATACTAGGCGTTGCGGTAATAGCTTGTAAAAACTCAGATCAGATTTCCACAGAACAATTTCAATTCAGATTAATAGTCCACTACCCCAGGGTGTCACTCAACGTGTTTCAAGACGATCTGATGTTGCATTACAAAATTAAAGCCCTCTAAAAACTCATATATGACCAGTTTTGTCTTTGATTTTAGGTAGCTCTAAAAAGGAAACTCCCTATTTCCACAGAACAATTTCAATTCAGATTGACAGTCCACTGCCCCAGGGTGTCACTCAGCCAGTTTCAAGACGATCTGATCTTGCATTACATAATAAAAGCCCTCCAAATCTCATATTATACTTGTTCTGCCTGTGATTTTGGATAGCTCTAAAAAGGAACCTCCCTGTTTCCACAGAACAATTTCAATTCAGATTGATAGTCCACTACCCCAGGATGTCAGCCAGTTTCAAGACGATCTGATGTTGCATTACATAATAAAAGCCCTCCAAATCTCATATTCTACCTGTTCTGCCTGTGATTTTGGATATCTCCAAAAAGGAAAACTCCCTGTTTATACAAACCATTTTCACTTTATATTGATAGCACACCACTCCAGAGTATCACTCAGCCAATGCTGATACTGTCTGATGTTTCATTATATAATAAAATCCATAATAAATCTCATATATAACCTGTTTTGTCTTTGATTTTGGATAGCTCTAAAAAGGAAACCGTACTCGGTTACTGTCGTAACCTCAGTTTCCTGAGATACTCCACTTCGTACTGCATCTTGTCTAAAGACGCTATGGGAACACAGTTCAATCACGCCGTGCTGATAGAGGAACGACTCAGTTTATACCTCCTCAAGCATCAATGCTTAAGGGAAGCATAACAATAACTCCAAGGCTAAAGCAGGCTAAACTCAAAGAGGTCATGCCCGGCCTGGATAATCGTTCCAGAACTTCTTGCATTTCGGCACCCTGGGCCGAAACATACAAGTAACCAATCAGAGAGCTTGAGCACCGTGCGGCCAAGAGTTCTCCGTCAGAAAGTTCCCATGTAAAAAATTTGCCATTAAGCAGAGAGGGTTAAGGCCTGTAAGGTCGGTATGTCCAGATTATAAAACCTAGCAAATGTGGACGGCGAGGCACAACCGGCCGCCGCACAAATCTCTGTAATAGACACAGCACTAGACCATGCCCACAATAAGGTGATGCCTCTTGTGGAATGGGCTCGTACTCCGATGGGGCATTGTAGGCCCAAGGACGAGTACGCTAGCATAACGGCATCCACTATCCATCTGGAGAGCCTCTGCTTCGTAACCGGATGCCCTCTGGCGCGGTTACCGAAGCTAACAAAGAGTTGTTCTGACTTCCTAAAGGGGGCGGAACGCTCAAAGTAGATTCTCAAGGCTCTGACAGGGCAGAACAAGGATAATTCTCGGTCCTCATCAGAGGGAGGAAGCACGGAGAGCGTGATGACCTGAGCTCTGAATGGAGTGGAAAGCACTTTGGGCACATAACCCTGCCTTGGTTTCAGGACGACCTTGGAGTCGTTAGGCCCAAATTCCAGGCAGGCAGGGCTAATGGAGAGCGCCTGCAAGTCTCCTAGCAGTCTTTAGCGACAGTGACTGAAGGGTAGTGGACTTCAGCGGCTCAAAGGGAGGGTCCTTCAGGGACTTTGAGGGGCCAAGGCAGATTCAGCCTCTTGGCACCCCTCAAGAAGCAGACAACCGAAGTGTTCCTCGACATACTGCTAGCATTTCCAAGCAGTTGATGTGAAGCCTTTCTCTGCTTTCGACCAATGGCTGAAAGTCGGTTTGCCTTCGCACAGCGCCCCCCAACCTGTGTTGAAGGCACCTTTCTCCTGCAAACCATTCCCATGACCATGCCCTTTTCCAACCAGTGAGGGTTTTTCCAGGGGGCTAGGGCTGTTACACAGGCCTAGCTCACCCTGATACAGAGGCGTCCGTGACGCCACGCATGTGATGGAACTTGTGGTTTCAGCCAGCGCTGAAGAGGCCGCATGCGAAGCAGACCAAACTTTAGTGCTGGCGACGCTGCGGCCATGAGGCCCAGCATCCTTTGAAATGTCTTGAGAGGGTGAGTGGCACCGATCTCAAAGGAGGTTGCGAGTTCTCGCATGCCCAAAGCACGTTCTGGCGCAACTATGGCTCTCATTTGAGTCGAGTTGAGAACTGTTCCCAGGAACGATAGTCGTTGGCTGAGAGACGGCAGGCTTTTGGTGAAGTTGACCCTGAGTCCCAGGCGCTCTAGGTGGCTGAGGAGGAGGGTTCTGTGCAATAAAAGCTCCACCTCTGACTGTGCGAGAACGAGCCAGTTGTCGAGGTAGTTGAGAATGCAGACTCCCAGCTGGTACACTCGTCTTCTGAATGTATTAGACATGGACTTCTGCAATTCAAGGTGCTTCATAGGCTCCATTTGTCTAGGAGCAAGCTGGCTAAGATGTATCTGGGGTCAGACCTATCTTGCCCCAGATGTGACTTGGAACCAGCAGACCTGAGTCATATGTTTTGGGGATGCCCCAGATTAAAACGTTTTTGGATAGACATCTTCAGAACATTTTCATCTATATGTGACAAAAACATGGACCCTAATCCTTTGACTTCCATTTTCGGTGTAGTGCCGGAAGAAGTGCGCCTATTAGCTAATCAGGTAGAAATTGTTGCCTTTTCCTCATTATTGGCTAGGTGCCTGATTTTTCTCAGTTGGAAAAAGGCAAGGCCACCATCTCATAAACACTGGGTAGTTGAGGTGATGTCTTATCTTAAACTTGAGCACCTTAAGTATACTATTCGAGGTTCCTCTGGAAAGTTTTATAGGGTCTGGCAGCCCTTTGTATTTTACGTTGAATCCTTAAGGGACACTATTTCATAATTGATCATATCTGACCCTGACATCTCTTCTTTTTTTCTTTTCTTTTTTAATTAAAGGGGTGTGTATGTGTTTGTTGTCTGTAGTTATGTGTTTTGGTGTGAAATATGTGATTTAAGAAGAATGTTGTATATATTTGTGATATATACAACAAATATATCACAAATATAACCCAGCGCTGGGTAAAATATGGACGAATCCAGCGATTGGGTTGTTTTGACCCAGCGGTTGGGTTACTGCCCAGAAGCGTTAAACATTTAACCCAGTTGTTGGTTGAAAACAACCAAGCATGTGTTCTGTCCAATAATCCAGCACTGGGTTGTATTTAACCCAGCAGTTTTTTTTAGAGTGTAGACAAAGCATCTTAAATATGAGCTTTTAGGGGGCTTATTTTAGAATTATACATAAAATAGTTCTGGCAATGTGTGAGTGACTCTTTGAGCAGGTGTACTGTCACTCCGAAGTGAAAGTGGTCTGTGGAAATGGGGAGTTTCATTTTATACCAATCAGAATTGACAGACAGAATACTATTTGGAGGGCTTTTATTATGTAATGCAACATCAGAACGTCCTGAAATCGGTTGAGTGACACCCTGTGGTAGTGGACTATTAATCTGAATTGAAACTGGTCTGTGGAAACAGGGAGTTTCCTTTTTAGAGCTAATAGAAAATCAGAGAGTCCTGACATTGGGCAAATTACATTCTGGAGTGGTATGTTAATCAAAAGTGAAACTTTTTTTGTGGAAACAGGGAGTGTTCTTTTTATAACTATGTGAATTTACAGATAAATATGGTTATATGCAAGCTCATGAAAGGCTTTTAATTTGTTATTTCTCATCAGTTATTTTCATATATACTCAATACTCAACATTTGAAGTCATTTTCATTTTATCTGACCGTTTTGTAATATTTAAAATGTATTTATTTATTCGTTCATTCATTTATTTATTCATTCATTATTGACAGAGAAACTGGCTTAATAAATGAATGCCAGAGATCGCTTCCAGAGACACGCTATTACCGCAACGCCTAGTATATGCGCACCACAAAATAACGTGGCGGCTAGAATGACCGTGTTTTTCAAAGTGGAGGCTGGCCTGACCGCAGTTAAGTCGCTGGGGTATATTTTTAGCAACAGCCAAAAATACATTGTATGGGTCAAAATTGTCCATTTTTTTAATGCCAAAAATCATTTGGATATTAAGTAAAGATCATGTTCCATGAAGATATTCAGTGAATTTCATACTGTAAATATATAAAAACTTAATTTTTGATCAGTAATATGCATAGCTAAGAACTTAATTTAGACAAATTTAAATGCGATTTTCTCAGTATTTTGATTTTTTTGCACCCTCAGATTCTAGATTTTCAGATAGTTGTATATCGGCCAAATATGGTCCTATCCTATAACAAACTATACTTCAATGGAAAGCTTATTTACTCAGGCTTATTTACGCTTGTGTCTGAAGGCTTATTTACTCTGCTTTACTCTGATGTAGAAATCTCCATTTCGAAAAACTGACACTTATGACTGGTTTTGTGGTCCAGGGTCACATATGTGTGTGGGGAATGTAACTGTGTAAATATCAAATTTATGTACATGAATGCTTAGTAAGCTTTGAGCTGAGTAAGAATCGTTTCACATTTGAAATTCACTAAAATCCTTGCAGTTAGGAAAATGTATTCTTTATTGCGGCCAGTAGCGAAGATGTCCCTTATTGTTAATATGACGAAGTGCTTTTTACAGCAATGCACAGATTACTTCCATTTTCTGTAGTTTGACGACGTCCCCTTAATCCTTCATTGAATCGCTTGTGTCTGAAGATCCCCGCGCCTGCGCCTGCGCCGCTGCGTCTGCCGCACTCGCTGCCGCCGGATCCCGACTGAAATCACAGACACGGGCCTTCCTCGCCAGCATCCCTCCATCCAGCTCTCATTCCCAGGGGAGGGGGGAGTAGCCGAGGACCTGTCTGGAACCGTGAAGAAGTTGCCGGACATCCACCGCGTGTGTTTCAGGGCTTTCTCCTCTTCAGCTGAACTGAGGGCATCAAACTTGCAGCAATGGAAAGAAAGGTAGGAATGCAACGCCATCGCATCGCGTCATTATCCGCTTCAGTCTACACTGCAAATGCGTTTTCAGCATTTGTTATTTCAAAGCGTTTTTGCTTGGCGCGAGAGTCTTATTCAGACGTGTATACTATTGTAATTTTGCTGTTTTCATGCATTGCTACTAATTAACAGTATTTTTAGACTATAAACAATCCTGCGCGCTTGATTGACACCTGTCAATTGAAATATTACTCATTCAATTGTTATTTGTAAGGAATGCTTCATCATTTTTTGCTTCTATATGACTACACAGTTGTGAATAGCTCAGAAATAGCATGTCTGGTTATAACCGACAATAGTCTGTCTCAGAACTTCTTCCAGCTGCTTTTTTACTGATGTACATCGTGTAACTTACATGATGAACATCCTCATTGAGCCCAACATCTGCTCTGTTGTGTCTATGTGCTTCCAGACAGTATTGTTTGCAATACTGAAGTTTGTAATTCTAGAGGAGGCCTATCCTTTCAGAAATACCACATCACATTTACTCCTTTACCACAAATACTAGGCAAGTCAGTCTGACTAGAAAACATGCATCTAACAGCAAAAATTGTTAAGTTTATTAATAAAAGACGATTGAGCTGTTATGCACCTTTTCTACATGTGCACATGGATAATCAAGCTAATTTCTTCCCAAAACCTGCGTTTGCCCCCCTTCAGCACCCCCTTCACTCTGATTGAATGGGACATTGCCACCCTCCAGTATTAGCCTTTATGGGGGTCCTTAAAGGGGGTCTTCTACTATTGGAAGAGATTTTTCCTCCTCATCTTTATTTTTATATATTTTTTAATTGTGCTTAGTTGGTTCAGTCAACATGAAATGTTTTGTAAATCAGTACAATTCTGCTTGTGTAAATTTACATATGATAATTATTGAAAATTAACAGTGTACATGTTTTGATATTTATCTCTTCTTCCTTGCCAGTGGTATTTTTATTTCCTTTTAAAAAAAGGTTAATATTTTTATTTTTTATTAAAATGTATATATTTTTTAATTGTGGAGATTTGTAATATTGCGTTTTTACAAGTAATTTGCCAACTTTTTTCCCAACAGCTTGTCCTCGAAAGTGATAGTTTATTCAGTAATGAAAATTCTCATCATTTACGCACCCTTAGTGTCTCAGTATTTATTTATTTGTTTGTTTGTTTATGTCAGTGCAATCAAAATGAATGGGTCCAATGTTGTTTGGATCTCAAAATCTTCTTTTGTGTTTTACTGAAGAAAAGTACGTCAGATTTGGAATGACACAAGGATGGGTAAAAGATGACAGATTTAAAATTTTTGGATGAACTGTCCATTTAATTGCTTGCTTACTGACAAACTCTGAGGCATAATCTGAATTGACCCGCTATGGTGGTTCACAGACAATTCTTCAGAATCCTGCCTGTAGAAACATTCCTTTATAGTTTCCCCAGTGTTAATTATAATTTCCCTGATGTAATTCTCAGACTTAATAACCAGCTGTGAGAGCAAAAGGATAATTTACCGCCACATAACCGCCTATTGGAACAGCACCATGTCTGTGTTTTGATAGTCCTGATTGCCATGTTCCTGCTTTCAGCAGCATTCCACTACACATCGGTGGTCCAGCGACAGCCCCCTTCACAGACCCCCATCCTTCCCAACCCAGAGTCTGTGAGGGAAGCTAAAACAGAGAGAGAGAGAGAGACTCGACTCTGGCCACACGCTTACACGCTTTAAAAAGAGAGAGAGTGGAGAAAGGGAACGTCAGAGTGCGGAGAAGGAGGGAGGGAGCACTCTCTTTTGGAGGAAAGGGAAAGTGAGGGAAGCGCACAGAGTCAGAGGTACCCAGGAATAGAGGGAACAAAAGAGAGACTGGGAGTTTTATACATGGACATGGAGGATTCTGCCGGAGGGGCTCGTAAAGCCACCAAGAGTAAACTGTTTGAGTTTCTCGTCCATGGAGTGGTGAGTGAGAGAGCGAGCATGTTTGTGCATGTGGAAGCGTGTCAGTGGCTCTGCTCACGGGAGAACTAAGATGCAGCGTCTCTTATCCGCTCATTTCTATGTAGATTGGTTTTAAAAAAAACAGGAATAGCCACGGAGGACCGAGTGTAGGAGAAAGAGTGAAAGGTTATTGTCTTTAACAGATGGAGGAGGATAAGGAAAGAGAAACTCTGGTACTGGAAGTATGAGAGATACTTGTATTTTGAGGGATGAGTACTAGTATGAAACAGAGGATGCTCTTTTGGTGTGTGTGCAGGCAGAGGAGGGTGTGTATCAGGAGCACCCTAAGGGTAGATCACACATAAAAATCCTGCTGTGGTATTTAGTCATGAACATGTAGTGATGCAAACTTGATTGTATGTGTTTCAGGGTGTTTACTGCGTAAAAGTGTGGGCGAATGAAAGGTTCACAGAGACTTTTGAGAACTTTTGGTGGTTGTGCAACTATTTTGAGGCTGATTTCTAATACTTTTTGATATCAGACCAAATGAAAGGTATTGTTTCTAGAGGCTTCTTTGCTAAAACATAACCTTTAAGACACCCTAACCCTGTATTAGCTTCACTTTTGCCATGTATTATTTAACAAAGCACTGATACTGTGGAAATAATAATCCAGAAAAGGCTATTCATGAAAATGGAAGTATAGATATTTCATAAACTGATGGATTGGGGTTGAATGCAGACTCTTAATGAGTGGTTACTGGTGATCACAAACTTCTCCATGGTTTATAGAAGAGAGATCATTCGGCCTTTGATTGCTAACAGACCTTGTACAATTATTTAGATTTTTTTAGAAAACCATCCTATTTTTCTATCTTATTAAATACATTTTCTTTATTTAACAGGTTGTACTACAAACTTGCAAAGTTTGCCTTAAGCTGTATGGTAAAGGTTAAAAATCTCAAACACATTGATTTTTTTTCTTCATTAATAAAGATTCACATTGCAATTGATCTGAGAACAATAATATTAGGATCTACAAAAATATTTCTGGTATTGGTATCTCTGAACAGATATGTAGTATATGGCACAGCAGTATTGCGAAAGTGTTGAGAAACTTATCCTGTGTGCTAGTCCAGCACTGGTGCCTCCTCCTGTGCCCTGAACACCTCCATTACGACCTTGAGAGCCAGGGATTGGCAGAGGCGTGCAGAGACCTGCACCCGTTCCCGCTGCGTCCACATGTTCACAGCCCACTGCCTCTTCACTCAGATGTTTTGAGATTGGACCGGGCCTGGACACCTCGGGAGCTTGGCCTACTTTGGGAAGCGATCGGGTCGTGAGGGTCACAGCACCATACGGGAGCATCTCTGGCAGAGATGTACTGTACCCGCACTTTAGGGAGGACTGGAGCTGGGGACGTTGGCTCACATTCTGGATGTTTCCACAACTTTGGTGCACATCCAGAGAGTCACAGGGACTTTGTGACTCTGCCATTATGAGTCATGAACAACAGACCTCAGATCTCCTCTGCAGCACACAAACTGCATTCAGAAATAATAACAGGACAAAAAGATAATATTTATCTTCAGTCGAGTAACACTTTACAGTGCCAATCAATTTTTTTAACATTAATTATTGAATTAGATGTAAACAAACAATGAACAACATATTTAACTGCATATATTGATTTATATTAATGTTCATTTAAAATGTAGTTTATATATTTTTATCAATAAATTCAATTAAATTATTAAATTAAATGTATGCAAAAAATAAATCTATTTATGTATGTAGAAATTAACCTAGAAAAATAAATGCTATAAAAGTGTTTATATTTCATTTTCGCTATTGCATTAACTACTGTTTGCTATATCAGTTTCTATATACATAGCACTTTTCGCTTTCACATTTATTAATCTATATAAATGTTAATTTATGAACATAATATTGTTTTATGTTAATATTTGAATTATTCATTTAAATGAAATTCTATTATTTAAATAATAATAATAATAATAATAATTCATTACATTTATATAGCGCTTTTCTGCTTTTTTCTAAGCACTCAAAGTGCTCTACATTGTGAGGGGTGGTGTCTCCTCCTTTTAATAGAATTTATACAAATTTGTGCAAAAATGTGAACGTATTTGTTTATGTCGATGTACTAGAATAATAAATGCTCTACTGCATTGCTAAGTATTGCATTAACTACTGTTAATGAATGGAATCTTATTGTAAAAAGTTACATTATTGTGATTGCTGTGTTCAATTAAAAAATTCCAATTCCAGAGCTATACATATAGCGGATTCACAGTACAAACAGTCCAGATTTATATTGGAAAAATGAAGAAATACCCCCCCCAAAAAAAATTCTAATTCCAGAAAGCATAATGCATGTGGACTAGATAAAATGAGACGTTATTTGACATCACAGTTTGCACAGTTGTCATTTAGACTGCATTAGGCTGACTTACCCAGCACCTCTGTGTTTCGGTAGAGGGTGAGCAGCTGTCGCTTCTGAAGTGACAGGCACAGGTGCGAGAGGCCCTGGCCTAATTCTGCTTCAGATACTGGAGGAGGAGCTCATAACAGCGCCTTAGCTCAAAAGAGTCTTTGTGCATTATGTCAGCTTGCTGTAATTGATTTAAAAGCTACAAGTGTGATAAGTATACATGTATGAATATATGCATATTTGTCTTCATATTTATTGTGTGTCAGAGAGATAACATCCCATAGCACATCAAAGGAGCTCAACAAAGAAATGTGAGGCTATCTGACCTTTAGTCTACATTTTTCTCATCTCCACAGCGTCCAGGGATGACCTCAGGGGCACGGATGCCCCATCAAGGCGCTCCCATGGGGCCTCCTGGGCCTCCATATGGAGGAACACCGCCAATTCGGCCAGGGATGTCTAACCCAGCCATAGACCCCAACCGAAAACGTCCTACCCCAACTCAGCCAGTGCAACCTCCCCCCGTCCAGAACCGTCCCAGAAAGTGAGTGCCACTTAAACTGCTCTCTGAGTTATTCAGTTGATTTTTAATCAGTGCACGCAATAGATGATAAATTATAGCTATGTGTCCCCTTAACCTACCGTGTCTTGAGAGAAATCTGGGCATTTTGATTTTGAGGTACTTCATATGACTGTATGAAGTTTTATTAAGGTTTTGTGGTCTTCATTTTGCTCCTCCTACAACTTGCCAGGAAGCTCTTGCCAAGTATAGCGCTCTCTAGTGACTGAACTATCTTATGTTTGGCTGGTGCAGGTGCTCTATCTTTAGACAGTAACATTTTGATCGCTATTAAATGCCAAAATACTTCTAGGTGGATATTAATAGAGAAACAGTTATAAGTAATACACTTACTGTAATTGCCTTTTGCAGCAGAGTATCACAGTGCACAAGACTTGAAGTGAGGACGCTGAATTTCTGCAGGGCATTACTGTCTCGTACTGACATTTGATTTTCAGAGCTGGACTTCAAAACTCTTGTTTCTAGCTATTGATATAGCTGCTAAGACCTAGTGTCAGATATTGAATCTTTTTGATTCACATTGCTGTCTGTGTCATGTGATCACAAATGGCAAAATTGTGTACTTAAAGTCACGATCACCTCTAAACTTTGCCAACAGCCTCGCGGAAAGGACCTTCACGAGGGGATTCCATCGCTCATTTTCATTTGAAACAGCCCTGCTAATAGCATTCCCTTCCCAAGGGCGTGAAAGTGGTGTTTGGAATTTGCTGTTAGTTTTCTCAGGTTTTCATCTGTGTTGTTGCAGTACTGTATTTGTCCTTGCATTTTCATTTCAACTGAATATATGCATGTAAGTGTGTCAGTTGTTATTACTGAGGGGCAGCTTACTGAATTCAACAGACCATGCTACAAAAGAATCTAATTGTTTAACAAATGTTAGACCTGGATTATTGAAATACAAGACATTTATCTCATTATATTCTTGAACAGCATTTCATCATCTTGCAATACTGCACAGGTATTAACATTTTGCCTGATGCAAATAAGCCGATAATTATTTTGTTTCATGGCAAATAACCAATAAATGGCCCCTATCTATGCTATTTTGTCTACATAAATTTCAAAATAAATAATTAAAACAGTTCACAAATGAGTTTAGGAATCAAATGTAAATTAGACTGCATTTATTTGATCTAAATACAGTAATATTATAAAATATTATTGCAATTTAAAATAACTGTTTTCTATTTTTTTTCTATTTAAATATATATTAAAGTGTGTAATTTCCTGTGAATTTTCAGCAGTCAGTCTTCAGTGTCACATGATCCTTCAGAAATCATTCTAATATGCTGTAAAAAAACAAAAAAACTGAAAGTTTAAAAGAACAGCATTTATTTAAAATAGAAATCTTTTTTAACCTTATAAATGTCCTTACAGTGACTTTTGCATCCTTGCTGAATAAAAATTATTTTATTTCTTAAAAATATTTGTAAAATGTTACTGCCCCCAAATCTTTGAAGGTTAGTGTATATTTGCAGATATTGCCTATATATACGTATAAACCTTTTTCCTGAGTAAACAATAGGAACCCATTCAAATAGTGCCCATCTGTTTTTAATGTTGCTAACGTTGGCAGCTTCTTGTCATCTACACACTCATTAAACTTTGAGGAGTGAGGCACTGACAAATGACGGTCATTGCGACACTGTAATGTGATGGCGCTGTGGAGCCATGTGCTTTTTTAAAACATTGTAATAGGTTTAACATTTGATTATCAGCTGGGAATATACGCTAATTTGATTAGAAACACTGGAGATCGGAAATGCAAAGAATCCTTCCGGTTAAGAGTCAGACTTTCAGGAAAAACGTCTATATGTGTAATATCGGCTGTTACTGAAAAGTTCTGTTTAAGTAACTAACTAGAGGTACCCCAAATCAACCTATAGGAAACCACTTGGATTTCCAGCAGCAAATGAGATATCTGCAAGACAGATGGACATGAGAGACGCCCAATCAGATCCTTCAGTTGGATCCTTCAAGTAGGCCGTTTATTCTGCTGCATGTTAGTTTGACGGTTTGTGATGGACCCTGCCTGATTGGTTTGTTCCCGTTTGCAGCTTCAAACTTGACTGAAGCATATTTCCCCAAATGCATGTATGCACTTAAGGTCACAGATAAGTCAAAACCAATAAAAAATGACATTCACTAAATGAACACAACAGTCGATATGACCTGAGAATGAGTGCATGTGAAGTACAATATGTGGTTGCGGTCAGTTAGCTGTGTGTGTATGGGCTGCATGACCCTTCTGTCATGCCTTTTCAGTTAATTCACAATGTTTTCTCTTATAGTTGACCTACGTTCGGTAAATGCTCCTTTTATTCACCTGAATGCATTAATGATTAATTTTAGATAAAGAATACGTGACGAGTGTCGAGGCATTCACCCTCACACCCCCACCGCATCTCAGTCTCTGCTACTCAGCCTCTCCCGGAGGAGCAGTGTGGCTTAGGGTGGACGAGTCAGATCATGAGAAAGTTTATACTCCAGAGGGGGTGTGGATGTGAATGTGGACAGACATTTCCTGCTCCGACGAGGTCATGTGCTCTTCAAATCTGGACCTGAGGAGCTCTCGGTGTCCATAGGAGTGTGGCATGTTTGTCAGTGGGAAAAAATGTTCTGCACCAGCGAATTATATGCAGCATGTTTGGGGATAGAAGAGAAACGAGTTAGAAATGTCTTTCTGAAAACAGCAGTTGGATGCGACTCATTTGTTGTGGTCCAAATTGATACTGGGAATGACATTTTAAAGTCAGTATTTTCAGACATTTGGACACCAAGAACTGATTTTCACAAATGTTATGGACTGCTCAAACAGAATATGTTCTTGCAGTGGTTTTTGGTAAAAAAAATTTGTTAAAAAAAAATTATGTTTGGAATAAAAATGGCTGCTGTGGTTGCCAAATATTCACCATAAACTATGGTGACAATGGTTCCAATGTTACAGGCTGGCATATTGGTGCCTGTCTATTTTACAGCTTATAACCGTTTGTTTCATTAAGTGATATAATGTTAAAAACATTGCTACTTTAAATATCAATATCTGCTTTTTACCCTAAAATTGACTGATAACCACCATGATAAAGGTGGTAAAACGGGTAAACTTTTAAAGTAAAATTCCATCTTAAGCCATTTACAATTTGTCACTGTGCATGGTAATATAACTTACAGTTAACAGGTTTTTACTGTAGCATTTTTACTGTCCCCTTAACAAATATATTATTAACAAAGGCTTGCTGTTTGAACAGCCCTTTACAATAACTGAGACAGCCAGATGTTAAAACAAAAAGGCAACTCTACAATACACGCACCCATAAAATGTGCAAACATTAATATTTATGCATCACGATTAAGTGTTATTTTCAACCTCTTTTTGTCCTTTTCTGGCTTTTATACCCTCTCTCTGATCACACACACAAATACACTAACACACACAGCTGGAAAAACGTCTGGATGGGTCCCAGTTATTCAGCAGATGGCCTGTGGACTCTGCTATCAGTCACCATAGTAACGTGCTTTCCCTCTCTCTCTCTCTCTCTCTCTCTCTCTCTCTCTTTCTCTCTCTTTCTTTCTTTCTTTCTTTCTCTCTGTTTCCCCCCAATCCGTAGTGCCAAGAGAAGAAAAATGGCAGACAAGATTCTCCCTCAGAGGGTGAGGTCCATCACTTTGGCTTTTATCTGTTTGTTTGTTTGTTTATTCATGTCTTAATTTCCAGTGCCAATTCAAGAGTGATCACACGGTACAGGTAATTGTGCTGGTTTCTCTTGTTTCTGGGGGCAAAAAAAGTGCAAGGGATGGGCAAGAGGGTCCAATTAGTCACGAAGACTGCTGTTGTGGATTTGTTTTTTTTTCTGTCGGTGGAAAAGGAATTCCCAAGGAATGTGATGGTGTGTGATTACATGGAGATGTGGGATGAGTGCAGGCACACGACTGATTTGGTAAAATGTGTCCATCGGGATGTGACACAGTAATATTCCACAATAGCAGCAACTGGTGGGGATGTGAGTTCTTGAAATGGCTAATCCTCCCAAACTCTTAATTGGGGTTTTTTAACAGGCAAACCAAAAATCTTAATTCATTATGATGAGGTTTGTAAAATGATGGAGGTCACATGGGAAGGAGAGAATGATGCAACGCTGTGAAAATCAGGAGAGCGTCAGGTTACAATTTTGCTGTGAATCATGCAAGGACATACATGATTTGTTTCAGTAACAAGTCACAACCGAGAATCAGAATGTAAAACAGTCATTGACTTAGTAAAGTGGTACAAACGCCTGAGACTAATTGACTTGATTTGGTTGCAAAATGGGCCAAGAATATTGGCATGTCTACATTTACCAATATTATAGGCCCATATTACAACAAAGTATATCTTTAATTGTGAGAATATGAATAATGGAGTTTTACCTTTCATATTATCATAAGGCAAAAAAGATATCATTAAATATGGGTTCACTTATATTGAGGATAAAAATGGTTTGTGCCAACAACAATGTGGAAGTTGAAATTTTAGGAAGTGTATTTTCATCTATACAAAACATGAAACAACTGAAATATTATTTATTTCATATATTTTTTTAAACCAATATTTTGAATTTACATCCTTATGTTAATAATTTGCATGTTGGACTTACACAGTTAATGGTAGTATTAATTATGAATAATTAATTATATAAATATAACAATTTAATGATTTTAATAAATTATATTTATTATAAAATTGGATAACACTTTAGCACAGGGATCAATTCTCACTATTAAGGTGTTCATTAGCATGCCTATTCATAACATACTGGCTGTTTATTAGTACTTATAAAGCACATATTCTGCATGACCATATTCTACACCCATAATCCTACTCATACCACCCTACTATTAATAAGCAGCAAATTAAAAGTTTATTGGGGCAAAAGTTATAGCGAGAATTGGACCTTAAAATAAAGTGTGACCTAAAATGAATTATAAATAACTGAATTATAATGTATCAAATTATAAATACAACAATATTTTTGTATAATATAAATAAGATATTTTTTGATGTATTAGTTTATGATAAGGATTATTGATATTGTGTTAGTCTCTGCTTTATGGGACCTGAAAACAAAAGCAGTTGAAAATCATATACCTAATTTTTAGCACCACAAATTGACTTTGTCATAACCGAAATTGATAATGAATGAGAAAGTTACAGGGAAAATGTTTAGACAATATGTGTAAAATTCCATCAAACTGCTTTGAAAACATCTTGCATTGAATTATTACTAGACCTGATAGCAGAGTTGCTTGTTAACGATGCTTTTTCATTAGATCCGTGAACTGGTGCCAGAGTCCCAGGCGTACATGGACCTCCTGGCTTTTGAGCGCAAACTTGACCAAACCATTATGAGGAAGAGGGTGGATATACAAGAAGCCCTCAAAAGACCAATGAAGGTATGTGATTTCAGTTAGAGTACACAATTATAGTGAGTTTTATTTAACTCATAGTCAGCAATAATATGGAAAATGCAGGTACAGCTCAAACTGTCTTTTGTCTTATAGCAAAAGCGAAAGTTACGATTGTACATTTCAAACACTTTCAACCCTGCCAAACCCGACGCAGAGGACTCTGAGGGCAGCATTGCATCCTGGGAGCTGCGTGTAGAGGGCAAGTTGTTGGATGATGTAAGTTTGCCTTAATAATCTTACCATCTGTTCTATAATGCAGCATTGAATTAATTTGCCGTGACCATTGTTATTATTATTTTAAATGTCAGTCAAAAAATGATATTTTTTTTTGCTGCCTGTTCAATTTAGTTCATTAAAATGAGCAAATGTAACAATTCCTGACCATTTTTTCTCAACTTCATTTCACTGTGCGCAATCAGTTAACATTTATTTAATGGAAGTTTATGTAATACATGCATGAATAATTACTAAATCCAACTTAGTCCTTTTCATTGCATCTAGCAGACGTAACAAAACTTATTTATATTCGCAAGCGAGAGCAAATCCATCCAAATGACTTTTTTTCTTTAAAAGGCTTAATTTAATAGCATAGAACAATTTAATTAAGCTAATGGAACCTTTTTATTTTTTCGAAGGTACTATTCTGTCAGTGCTAATGTTTGTTTAGGCTTCATTCAATTTGCAAGTCCCTTTTTTTAAGCTTTATCTTTTATTTCCTGTGCGCTTTAGCCTGGAAAACAAAAGAGGAAGTTTTCCTCTTTCTTTAAAAGCCTTGTTATTGAGCTGGATAAGGAGCTGTACGGCCCTGACAACCACTTAGTGGAGGTAAGCATTCTACGTACGGCAATAAAAAACATTGCTAAACCATATTTGATATTCATTCTTTAAAAAAGTTGTAAGTAATTAATATGAGAGAATCTCAAGTGTCCTCTTTGCATTTCAAACAAGGTTGAGGAGAGTCACAAAGGGCGATATTGTCACATTCAAGTACATGTCCACAAGAATCTCTTGGCCTCTACTGTGAGACGGATTGGATTGGAACGCAGTAGAAAAGTCAATGTCAGAATGAAAAGTTCAGTTAACCATACTTCATGTAAGACATATCTTCGTGGTCTCCATAGCAACGTGTTACATAAGGAAGTTGCCCATGACACTGTGGATTGATGACACTGCAGCCAGCACAGAGCCTTGGGCAGCATTAACGGGAGAAAAGAAACACATTTCTGAAGATAAACACTTATAAAATCTTTTACAGCACCTTGAGAGTCTTTGTATTCAGAAAGTGTGCGTTTTACTCTATTTTAGTGGAGGAACCATTGTGCACAGGTGCTATTCAGACACACGCAGGCATTTACATTACACAAGGGAACCTTCCCAGCTGCCTCACGCACTTAATATTTATCCACTTTGTTAGGGACATTGAGGTCTTGGGAAGGCAGATACACAGAAGTGGTATGGGGCTCTCAAGGAGTGACCCTTGTTCCCTTCCGGCCCATTGCAACGGGCTGAACGTGCCGCATTTGGGTTTATTCATTCAGCAGCTCTTTAAATTGTCCTTGGTGACTGTGGGTTTTCATCACAACACACACCAGATTGAGGCATGCGATAAAAAGAGTGATTTACCTGTGGAGAAGGACGGCATTGAAAAAAACCTCCAATGTCAAGCAAAGCTAATTGAGTTGAGCTGTGAGTCATTGCCATTATGTTGTCTCTTTCAAATTGTGCTGAAACATGATGGTTTATGGAAAATGCAAGTGAGATCGCATAAAGAGCCTAATCATTTTATTCACGCTCATGCTTGAATGTCTCCTTTGTGCATAAACAGTGCATAAGCAGTCCATAGCTAATAAATTTTTTTTTAAGATTTGACACTTTCTCTCAATAGCTCAAAAATAATGCATGCATTAAGAGTCGGGGGGTTAAAACATTTTGAATTTGAAGATCAGGGTAAATTTAACTTTTGTCTTCTGTGATACACATAATTATCTTCTGTAGCCTAAAAAAAAATATGAAACTAAATGAATAAATATGATATTTAAGCAAAATAAGAAAAATGTACACGTTTCAATTCTGTTCAAAAGAACTCTTAATGCATGGTTTTTCCTTCTGGAGCATCAGTGAGCGCTTGAACCTTCTGTAATATTTGGAAATGAGTCCCTCAGTTGTCCTCAGTGTGGAAAGATGGATCTCAAAATCATACAGTCATTGTTGGAAAGGGTTCAAATACACAAAAATGCTGGAAAACCAAAGAATTTGTGGGACCTGAAGGATTTTTCTGAAGAACAGCAGGCAGCTTAACTGTTCAGGACAAACAAGGGACTCATGAACAACTATCACTAAACAAAAAAAAAACACAGCTTTGGATCGTTCAGGTAACAACACAGTATTAAGAATCAAGGGAATGTAAACTTTTGAACAGTTATTTTATAAATTCAACTATTATTTTCTATTGTGGACTGTATGTAAACATCTTTTATGTGAAATATCTTATTCAGGTCAGTACTAAATAACAATATCATGCGTTTTATATGATTCCTCTTATTTTGGTAAAATAATTAACATTTTGCAGATTCTGAAAGGGGATGTAAAGTTTTGACCTCAACTGTAAACTGAACACTTTAAAAGAGACAGACATGTAGATGTTTGTGGAAGATGTTTTCTCTGTTTTACAGGGATGAATATTATAAAAGTATACCATATTTATTGCATCAAAATTTGTTAATGCTTTACTATAGGTTAGGGGTGTATAATTTTATCAGTTTATTATTCATGCAGCGATACATATTACTGTTATAGTTTTCACTAATAACCATTGCTATAGATGATAACTTTGTCTAGCGTTCTTATGAATGTTTTTAGCATGATCTTCTGAAAATGTAACTACTATATGAAATAGCATAAACTTTTCATGGCTAGTGTTTGCAGATTTCATTTCATTCTGTAATCTGTCGTTCTAGTGTTAAATGCTACTATTTTTAATAGCGTTGATAACATTTCTGACAGATAATATCATGATGTTTTTTGCGTTTTCCTTACTGAAAGTGGTTTACTGACCTTTTTGATTACTGTCAGTTTAAGTCTTTGCTATGTAAACTAATAAAACTGAAAAAAAACTTAGTTTAAATCTTTTGTAAATTATAAATAATATAAAATACAGCTTCCCACTTTTAACTTTCTAAAGTGTCAAATTAAGTAGAAAAGACTAGTCCAAATATGCTTATAATAGCTGGATCTGGCAACACTTCGGAGGCTGCGTTTGCGCCCACTCTCAAGCCTTGTTCACTTGGTTCACTCCGCCAGCTTCTCGCAGCGATCATTTTCATACCACGGACACTAAACATTCTTTCAAACTGTCTAAACTGAATTATACATGCAGACACTCATATGACGAGTTTTAAACAGCAAATTAGTAATTCAGAGAAAGTTTATTTTTGAACATGAGAAATTTACAGAGGACCGGACCTCGGTGACCTCATAGCTGGCTACAGCGATGAAACCAGTAACCATAAATTTTACAGTTTGTTGCTGCTTTTTGAGAAAAGGAGTCAGATTTATGACTTTTGCCTTGTGAGCAATAAATCAGTCAAAAAATACCATAGACTTTTTACTTTTTACCATAGGCTCTTTTACACCAAGGACTATATTAAAGAATATGACAGTTATCGTGAAAACGGCACAGACGAACAATATTATTGGAATCACTATCAAAATTTTTTTTTTTCTTCGTAAACGATAAAAACATTGACAGACAATCAGAATCAATCCTAGAGCCAGTTGTATAAGCTTAGCCACCATGTTAAGACTGTGTCTTAAGAACTAGTTTGACCAACAGTTGCCAAAGGGTTATCAGTCTTACTTTTCTAATACAAATAAGACCAATCTACTTTTTCATAACTGAATTTAAAAAGTTATGACCAGTCTTGAAGATAATTTTTTTTCTAGACTAGACAAATTTTTTAAAGGGTAACTAAACCCTAAAACAACTTTTTTGAGTTAATGATCTGTAAGACTGCGTCTTTATTAGTGCTGTGCATTGATTCGAGTAAATGTTTTGACATTTGGTTATAAAGTGTTGTAATTCTACCATATATGGTGTAAAAACATCTGAGGGCTGGCCTCTTCAGGTTGAACGGCGGCTACTGCAGTTGAATTTTCCTATTGGACGTTGCATACACCTGTGACGTATGATGGCACTTACTAACCACACCCCTGCACGAGCTCAATCAATCCATACTGTGGGTCTCAGGTGCACGCCCCCCGCTCAGCCCCGCCCTCGGTTCGTCTCCTCTGTCTCCCCTGGGCTCTGCCCACTTTTCCAGCATTTTTCAAATATTGCCAGTGGGTGGAGTTAGGCTCTGACCAGGGGTTTAGTTACCCTTTAAGACTAGTCTACACAGTTTATGCAACTGGCCCTTAAGCATTTTTAAGAGTTTAAGCATTTAAAGTGGCATATGACAAAACTGCAGCGTTTGCTTGCAATAAACAGAATGTTGTTGTGCATCGGCGTGGGCGCTAATATAGTTATCTTTACAGTTATCAGTCTTTGTGTGAATGGACCTTTTACATTAAATAAAAGACCTAACAATGTATAGGAACCAGAATATCATAGAGGATTGAAGACTAGAAAGCCAGCCAGAAGAGTCTGGCAACCAACTAGTAAATGCATAGCAACCTGCTAAAAACCAACCACTAAGAACATCTTAGCAACTGCATGCCCTGACAAACACCTTCAACACAGACAAACACTGCGCAGATTTTCTTCTGAATATATCAAAATCAGATTTGAAATTGCAGTATGCTTCTCATGCAGCAGTTTTCTATTATACGCCTGTTGTTTAGGCTGAGTTTGTGTTTCATCCTAACAGTGGCACCGCACTGGAACGACCCAGGAGACAGATGGCTTCCAGGTGAAGAGGCCTGGTGATGTGACTGTGCGCTGTACCCTCTTGCTCATGCTGGATTATCAGGTGTGTGCAAGAGTGCCGAATTATTATTAGAGATTATGGTTGATGGATTACAAGTGGAGAGTTTGTACTATATGTTATAGCTAGTTTATAGGTATGACGTCAAACTCTTTGAATGATAACTATGTGAAAAATCGACTATGGGGTCTAAAAACCTGAGGTCACACAAAAAATCTGAGATTCAAAATCCAATTTAGACCTAGAAATAAAGTTTTAGTTTTAAGACATTTAAACAAATAAATTGGAAGCTAAATAAAATGTATTAAGTACAAAATGTATAGCACTAAATAAATGTTGAGAAAGGCCAATTAGAAATTCATCTGCATAATAATAGCTTTAGCTTAATTGTCCTATCCATCTTGAAAAGCACTATAATTAAAAGCTAGAGTCGCGTCCTTAATCTCTAAAAGTTTGATTGCCCTTTTCTATTCCCCAAAGTAGCTTTAGCTATTGAGTAAATGGCTCTTTTAATTACAGCAATTTTCACATTGCTAACTACATCCTGATGGGAAGAGGTATGGTTTGTTTTTAAACAATGGATATTCAAATCAATGAAACAGATTTGCAATTGCGTCGCTGACATGAAATTTCAAGTAGTTTCAGCAATAAACAACATGCGATAACCATCTAGAAAAATTTCAGCTCTTTTATAATCATTATACATTGTTTTTGTGAGATTAAATTGAGTAGTCATATTATAAATATTAATTCATCAGACCAAACCATAAAAGCATTTAAATAAATTACCGAAGGCAGTTTTTAAAACTGGTGTTAAAATGGTGATAAACATCATAAAAGAAATGGTGACTATTTATTGGCGCTGTTACAACTGTATACTGTTATACTTATACCTTAAACTGTTACACTGCCGTTCAAAAGTTTAATAAAATAAAATCCTTTTTAAACTATGCTTTCTATTTTGTATATTTAAAATGTTCATTTATTCCTCTTATGGTAAAGCTGAATTTTAAACAGCCATTACTTTTCAGTCTTTAGTATCACATACTTCAGAAATCATTCTGATTTGGTTCTCAAGAAACATTTCTTATTATTATCAATGTTGAAAACAGCTGTGCTGCTTAATATTTTTTGTAGAAACCACAATTCTTTGACAAAATAGAAAGTTTAAAAGAACAGTATTTATTTAAAATAGATATATTTTTTGAGATGATAAATATCTTTACTGTCAATTTAATGCATCCTTGTTGAATAAAAGTATTACGGCTTACTGATCCCAAACTTGTAAATGGTAAATATTAAACTAAACTCTTGCTGCTGAATGAAGTTCATGGACTTGTTATATCAACTACTCAAGTACACTGAATGTAAATTGTAGTCTGGTAATATACTAAATATGTGGATATTTTATAACGGTTCTGTTAGAAATTTCTGAATGTGTTTATTTCATTTCTTTTATCCACTGTGCATTTCAGCCTCCTCAGTTTAAGTTGGATCCTCGCCTTGCACGTCTTCTTGGCATCCACACTCAAACCCGCTCCTGCATCATCCAGGCTTTATGGCAGTACGTCAAGACCAACAAGCTGCAGGATTCTCATGAGAAGGAGTACATCAACTGCGATAAATATTTTCAGCAGGTACTACCATGCCATAAAATACTCTCTCAACTTTGGTGCTAATATTTTGCCTGATAGCAAAAGCTTTTTTTTAATTTCTTCCAGATCTTTGACTGTCCTCGTCTGAAGTTTTGTGAGATCCCCCAGCGACTAACCAATCTACTGCTCCCGCCTGATCCTATTGTGATCAATCATGTTATCAGGTAATTGCTCATGAATTTAAAATGTATTTCCATTTATTGTTTCCTCAAACTTACAATTGTGTGATCTTTAGCAGTTTTAAGTCCTGTGACACAACTGGACATTTAAGGGGCCTGTTATTCTTTAGAGTTTAAAGGGATACACTTCACTTAAAAATGTAACTTCACCCTCATTATATTCCAGTCCTGTATGTACACATACTGTACAAATTCTAAATAGCATGATGCTCCAAAAAGCATTATAGGTTGTCAGGTATTATTGTTTTACATTAAAAAAACAACAGCATATAGTTTTACAATGGCACAAGGGCGAGTAACTAATGACAGAATTTTTATTTTCAGATGAATTAATGAATTGAAATGACTTTTTCAATTGTAATTTTATCAGTGTGGATCCAAATGACCAGAAGAAGACAGCCTGCTATGACATTGATGTTGAAGTTGATGATCCTCTGAAGAGTCAGATGAATGGTTTCCTGCTGTCCACCGCCAATCAGCAAGAGATTGCATCCCTGGACAACAAGGTCAGAAAGAGCTTCATCATTAAAATGTGAAAGCCACCTGGACAAGAATTATTGAATATACTGTTTTATTCAACTTCATATAAACCTTATGCATGACTACATACTGTACATTTACAGATCTCTTAACTGTCACATTTTCACATTTTCTTTTTTAGATCCATGAAACTATCGAGTCCATCAACCAACTGAAGATTCAAAGAGATTTCATGCTCAGCTTCTCCAGGGACCCCAAGGGCTACATCCAGGACTGGATCTGCTCCCAGAACCGAGACCTTAAGGTGAATGTAAACTGTGTACCGCTCAAAATCATAGTCATATACAATAATATTATATCAAAGCATTTTGCACCCTTAATGTATACCAAAATAAAGTCAAATTATTTTTTGAAACCGTGTCTCTACCTAGTGGTTGAACGGATGGAACTGCTAATAGAGAAATATTTTTTTCTGCCGTTTTGAACTGGGCTGGATTTTGTGGTTACAGCTGATGACAGATACAGTTGGAAATCCAGAGGAAGAGAGAAGAGCTGAGTTTTATAACCAGCCCTGGTCTCAGGAAGCTGTCAGCCGCTACTTCTATTGCAAGGTGAGGAGGGGTATATGCAAATGACCCCAAATTTGGGGTCAGTAAGAATTATTTGAAAGAAATGCATTCTTCTATTCAGCAAGGATGCATTGATCTAATCAAAAGTTACTTTAATGTTATTTTAATTAAATGCTATTCTTTTGAACTTTTCATTCATTAAAGAATTCTGAAAATATATAAGTTTCCACAAAAACATTATGTAGCACAGCTGTTTTCAAAATTGTTAATAATAATAATAAAGTTTCTTAAGCACTAAATCTGGATATTAGAATGATTTCTGAAGGATCATGTGAGATTATTAAAAAAAATTTTTTTGCTTCCGATGTTAGTATAGGTTTGAATCAAGTGTTGTCATTTCACTTGCTCTTTTCATTTACAAATGTATGTTTCTTTCCTTTTATGTAGATTCAACAACGAAGACAGGAGCTTGAACAAGCTTTGGCAATGCGAACCACCTAAAATATCTCATTTTCAAACTAGTTTGTTTCATTTGTGACTTGGTCACTTTTACTTTGGTGGTCTCCACACTGGGCAGTTTTCCATGGAAATTAAATAAGACCCCTTCTCAGTATGAGGTTTGGACTGATTTTAACCAATGAGGGTCAATGAAAAGTGTAATTGTATTCTTATTTAATGTATGTTTACTGTACAGTTGAATGTATATAACCTCACAGTACAATGAATTTAAGAAAGTGGTTTGGAAATGCCACTTTCACACTGATTACACACAAATACAGCAGCTATCGTACTTGTTTTTACATCAGTTTTTTGACGCACATGAAGTGCAGATACACTGTGTGTCTTCTGACTTGAAAAGGCAGAAAATACAAGTAATGAATCTTTGATGCCTGGGAATTTTTGTAACTATTAATGACATGCTAAATGTTAGGATGTAAGTATCGATATTGAATCTGTCATGTTTTTTCTACATGTTTAAATATTTCGTCACATTCTGCTTTCAGCTTTCTCCTTTGTTTTTCTGTCTTTAAATTTGCACTGTGCAAAAGATAAGAAGAAATCCACTGGATGAAAATGAGCCAACTTTATTTGCAATAAGTGACATTTATTGTCATCATTATAACATGTTAAAGAAAACACACTCATGCTATGATAAGGTAAATCATTCTGATTTGTGAACACTTGTTTACAATACCAATTTTTGTGTATTGTTAAAAACTACAAAAATTGTTCACAAGCAGTGTTTATAAACAATGTTTAAAAACATCATTTTCAGAGGCTTTAAATGCCAGTAAAACAAAATATGTTCTAAATCTATTGTGTGTTGATGAATACAGTAACGCATGTTGCATGTGAATATTTTAGTTTTTTAGGAGTTTGTTTTAGCATGATTCCGAAATGTTTTGGATCTTTGTTGCCTTATTAACTCACTGATATGCACAGGAAGCATTAACCAAAGGTTAAGTATTGTTACATCATCTTTGTGAATGCCAATAAATGACTTAATTTGACTGAATATTCCATCACAATAGTTGATGGCATTTGTATACCTGTGGCCTAAGATGTGCTTGATGCACAGATGAGAAATAAATCTGGTACTCATGAACGTCAAGAGGTGTTCATATTCAGAGGCATTGACCCTTTACCTTTTAACAAGACATTCTTACTGTGTTATGTATTTTATTTAAATAAGTGTGTCTGTTATGGAAATTTTGAACATTATTAATAAAACAAATACAAATTCATCATTATCTCATTATTGTCGTTAATCCAGTTCACAGTCTGAATGATTCATTCATGAATCGCTTTCATTACATTTAAAAGATTATTACATTAATAGATAATTCTGTAAAAAAAAAAAAAAATTATTTTGCTCTATAGATGCCAAAGTCATGGGGGTTTGCGAAAACATGAGTAAATAGTGATATAATTGTATTTGTTGTATTTTTCCTCTAGGAAAAAAGGCACTATAAATTATAAGCAATTATAAGTATATATTTCTGTATGATTCACATTGCTAGTTGATTATATTACTCATTTTAGGCCATCGTTTGTGACTAACCGTGAAACAAACCACGCCCAGATAACGCTCTTCCGTCCATATGCAAAGAAGTGGGTGGAGAGTTCTTATGTATCGGCCTCTGATTGGCTGTCGTGCCGGTTTTGGTGACACGCGCCTCTTACCGCTTTTCTGGTGCTAGCGCTTCATCGGGAAGAGAGCTGGGTAAGACAATGGCCTAATTCCACTAAATTTGCTTATTTACCCGTGTTAACTAACTATATCTGTGATTATCGGTGTCTACAAAAAACACATACCTTATTTACCCATACAATATTTTTCTCTGGACATCTTTCGGATTAACAGACTAGTTTTACCGGCTGTTAGCTTGCCGGCTAGCTCGTGGTAACAGAGACTAGCGTGCGGTCCTCAACTAGTCTAACATGTTTTTTCGAGTGAATCCACATTAATTTGCTGAATTTACTTATCTTGTCACAATCTGGATACAAACTGCAGTTGTTCTATGTCCAGGAAGCAAGATTTAGTCTTGATCTGGGATACACCGGTGTTTTATGGCTAGAGTTAGCATGGTGAAGTGGCTCATTGGTCGGGCCTTAGAGTTAACACACACGCTTTTTTTTATCTTAAGAGCAGAGCTCAGATTTTTCGCTATTTTATTCGTTATTTGTGCTTTTTAAAATTCATCGCGATATCATGGGTGCAATTTGCCGTGGAGTCTTTATGTTGTGCCGGTATCCCTTCACCATTGCAGTTATTCGCCTACACTGCGTCAGGGAAAAGTACTGGCCGACTCCACGTGAGCCGATCCGAACCACTGCCCTCTGGTGCCTGCAGTTCGGTGGATCTAAAAAAAAAAAAAAGACCTTAAAACAACCCCGTGAACAAAGTAATTTTTTTTAGACGAATCAAATGTTGATTAAACAGGAAATACTTTTGGGAACAGTGTGTACTTCGTAATGTGTTTTTCTATAATCCTATGAGAACTAATCTTTTTTTGTCTCTCTTTCACAGGTTTTCAGAGGTGTTCTGTTCCTGGTATTCACAGTTAAAATGCCATCTGATTTAGCAAAAAAGAAGGCGGCAAAGAAGAAAGAAGCAGCCAAAGCTCGGCAACGTACAAAGAAACCAGAGGATGGAGTGAATGGTGATGCAGAGAAACCCGAGAACCAGCAGAATGAAGAGGTCAATGGTAAGAAGAAACATTCAAAGACAGTCTTAAAGCCTGTTCACACCAAAACATCTAGTATACAATGCAAAAATTAGGTGCAATAAACATTTTAATTTGATTGAATGTCTATTAATGGTCTCTGGTCAGACTGCTTTATGGAAAATAAGACTTATGTTTTTGTTCATGTTCTCTGGAGACACTGCTGTTACATAAAACCATGACTTGATGGCTCTCGCTAACAGGATATTAATAATCCAAAACTGACTTTTTTCTCTCTGTGTCTGTTATTTGGTAAACCTCGTAGCAAATTAAAAAAACGTCTATTTGAAAGAAATTAATACTGTTTGCTTCATTGCTACGCTATTGACAATAGACAATGGATTTCACACATTTGCTTGGGTATTTCTGTTTCTTTGGAAGTGCCATCTACTGTCAGAGAGTGGACTTGCATTTTTGTTCAGCCTATTTTTTTTATTATTTTTTTTTTATGCATTGGTCTGAACAGGCATTGCATGTGCTTTTATTCAAGATGTTTCGAAACCTGATACTCATCAGCTAGCTTCCTTAACCAATTTGAATATTCCTTTTTTTCTTTTTACAGGGGTTGCCTGTTTGACGAAGGAGCTGGATGAGTTTGAACTGAAGAAAACTGAGGCTCGGGCAGTGACTGGCGTGCTGGCGTCTCATCCCAACAGCACTGATGTGCACATCAGCAGCTTGTCTCTCACCTTTCATGGACAGGAGCTGCTCAGTGACACTAGTTTGGAGCTCAACTCTGGCCGTCGGTATGGCCTTATTGGACTCAATGGAACCGGTAAATGAACACTGTTCATGTTGGGCTAATAGACTCTTCTTGGTGACTTTAGAAGTTACTTTAATTGACAGGCTCATAGGTAACTGACTTGTATCTAAATATTTGTGTAGGCAAATCTATGCTGCTGTCAGCGATTGGTCACAGGGAGGTGCCGATTCCAGAGCACATTGATATCTACCACCTGACCCGTGAGATGGCTCCCAGTGAGAAGACCGCTCTGGAGTGTGTGATGGAGGTAGATGAGGAGAGGATCAAGCTGGAGAGAGAGGCTGAAAGGCTCGCTCATGAGGACTGTGAGTTTCAAAAACTCTGATCAAATGCAAACGGCATATTTTGATAGGATTAGTTCACCTAGATAAGACAATTGGCATTTACTTGTTCAAGCCAAACTTGTTCTAGGGCTGGGCAATATATCGAATGCGATTGTCATGTGCATCTCGTCAGTAAAGCGCCGGTTCCGTGACTAGCGGTAAATCTCCATCACCTGCTTTCAAATGGAGCGGCATTTAATACACAGAACCGTAGTTCAGTGACAAGCTACGCAATATCGAGCTCATTATCGAAGGCGATTCATCTGCGATAATGAACTCGACATTGCGTAGCTTGTCAGTGAACTATGGCTCTGTGTATTAAACGACGCTCCATTTGAAAGCAGGTGATGGAGGTTTACTGCTAATCACGGAACCGGCTTTACTGACGAGGTGCACATGATTATTGCGTTCAATTAATCGCCCGGTCCTACTTGTTAAACATGAATTGTTTGATTCCAAGACATGAGAACCAGTCACTGCATAAGGATAAACATGTGATGAAGGTGTTTAATGAAAAATGTCAAATTTGTGCTGGAGGATAATTTTTTAATGGGTCAGATCAAAATTAAATCTTTCCACGTTTTCATAGGAACTGTTTTTGTAACGGCTTCCTTTCCTAGGCGTGGTATATTGAACATCTCAGCTTGAGAAGGCTCCTTAGTTCTGTTCAGTTTTTAAGGAATCTCATGGTTGAGGAACACTATTTGTGAGTTTAATTATTTACGTTTGTTTATCAAACTTTAGCTGAATGTGAGAAGCTGATGGAGCTGTATGAGCGTTTGGAGGAGCTGGATGCTGATAAATCTGAGATGAGGGCCTCACGGATCCTTCACGGTCTGGGCTTCACTACTGCTATGCAGCAGAAGAAACTCAAAGACTTCAGCGGTGGCTGGAGGATGCGTGTTGCTCTTTCTCGGTGAGCTTTCAGAATCTTACACCAAAGTTTGGAGCTGCTGGGAGATGATGTAACAAAAGGCCGAATGATAGCACAGTTGCTTTGTGCTAACTGTGCAGTGACAAAAACTGTATGAAGCGTATTTTCTGATCCCCATGCATTTCTATGAAAGCATTTGCATATATCTGTCAACCATTTCAACTTGTGGTTTTTCTGAAATCTTCAGGGCACTGTTTCTCAAGCCTTTCATGTTGCTGTTGGATGAGCCAACAAACCACCTTGACTTGGATGCATGTGTGTGGCTGGAGGAAGAGCTCAGTCAGTAAGTCATTATTTTTAAGGCAAATGCTGTGTGAGAATATTGTATGAAAGGATTTATTTATAATTTGCTTGTGAATTGTTGCTGATGAAATGATGTTAACAAAAGGCCGAATTGTAGCTCTTCCATCAAGCAGTTTGTTCTTGCTATGGATAGAGCTTTGACAAAAACTAGACCGAAGCGTTTAACTGATCTGTCAGCACAATTCAAATGCAGTTTTGTTTGAAGATGTTAGACTACCACTTTCTTTTTCCCTATAGTAATACATGTTGTTACAATCAATAATTAAGTGTATAATTACACCTTAACAAGCGCACCTTTAAATAAATCGTCTTCTGTTACAAAATGCATTCTGTTATTTGCAAACACTATGCTGAGAGCTGTGTACTCAAGTATTTATTTTCTTCCCCTGACAGGTTCAAAAGAATTCTGGTTTTAATATCCCATTCTCAGGACTTCCTTAATGGCGTTTGTACCAACATTATTCACCTGCACCAGCGCAAGCTGAAATATTACACGGTAAAAAGACTAATTATGTCCCCCCTAAGCACTTAGGGCTGATTTCTTATTGCAAATATGCAGTTTCATTTTTTGTCGTTCATCCTCTTCTGTAAAGGGCAACTATGACCAGTATATAAAGACCCGAGAGGAACTGGAGGAGAATCAGATGAAGCGGTTTAACTGGGAGCAGGACCAGATGACACACATGAAGGTAAGCTACTTCTGCATGTACCTTTCTCTAACCGCTTATCTTGTGATTTGATGTGGTTATCGAAACGTGTTCCTGTCGATCCTCAGAACTACATTGCTCGGTTTGGTCACGGTTCTGCCAAGCTGGCCAGACAGGCTCAGAGCAAAGAGAAGACTCTGCAGAAGATGGTTGCCTCAGGTCTTACTGAGCGTGTTGTGAATGACAAGGTAATGAGAACCGTTTCCACTTGATCTCAGGCACAACTCTATGCAGTTTGCCTTTTTTGTTGCTGTATGCCAAATTTCAGTCAGTTGCAAAATGACTCAAGCTACCTTCTCCTTTTAGACCCTGTCATTTTATTTTCCTCCCTGTGGGAAGATCCCTCCTCCTGTCATTATGGTTCAGAATGTCAGCTTCAGGTATTCAGAAACTACGGTACGCAGGTCTAATAAACATTATAACATTTTACACACTTTTGTTGCATCCTTCTCTGGGTTGAGGTTCTCACTTTTTTTTTTATTATTTTTTTTTTTTTTTTGTATAGCCACATATTTATAAGAACCTTGAGTTTGGAATTGACTTGGACACACGGGTGGCCCTTGTAGGGCCCAATGGGGCAGGCAAGTCTACTTTGCTGAAGCTCCTCACTGGAGAGGTAATTTTAATAAACACATTTAAATTTGGTGTTCAAACATTTTGTCATTTGGACTCTTTAGTATTGTGGTTTATAAAACATCTCCTCTTTCAGCTCCTGCCCACAGATGGTATGATTAGAAAACACTCCCATGTGAAAATTGGACGATATCATCAGGTCTGTTGGCTAGACCATTTGTCATGACATTTATGTAGTAATAATTATAATGGATTAGTGATATTAGTGAAGATAATGGCACTAACTTAAGCAAATTTATAACTTTTATTTTTAATATTAAAATACCACCAGATAATTTGAGTTCAGTGGTTTTAGACTGGTTTTAATTAACTTGTGAGGTTTTGTTTCGTTCTCTAGCATCTAACAGAGCAACTGGAGCTTGACCTTTCACCTCTGGAATACATGATGAAGTGTTACCCTGAGATTAAGGAGAAAGAAGAAATGAGGAAAATCATTGGCCGCTATGGACTCACTGGGAAACAGCAGGTAGTTTTTTTTTTTTTCCCTTTATTTTGACCTGCAAATAAATCCTACTTTATTAATTGATATGTTCCTTTTTAAACTAGGTGAGCCCTATTAGGAATCTGTCCGATGGGCAGAAGTGCCGTGTCTGCTTTGCCTGGCTGGCCTGGCAGAATCCCCACATGCTCTTTCTTGATGAGCCGACCAATCACCTTGACATTGAAACTATTGATGCTCTGGCTGAGGCCATCAATGAATTTGAGGGTGGAATGATGCTGGTCAGCCATGACTTTAGGCTTATTCAGCAGGTAATGTGATCTTGCCCTTGTGCATTTAACTATCTTTTTATCTCTGTCAGGCTAATGCAGCTGACATGAGGTCTTTGTTATTTTGTAGTAATGTTGGTTTGTTTCTTTGCAGGTGGCTCAGGAGATCTGGGTTTGTGAAAAGCAGACCATCACAAAATGGAGCAGGGACATTCTGGCCTACAAGGAACATCTAAAATCAAAAATCGACAAACAGATGCATGATTTATAGCCAATAGAGCCCCCATAGAAGGCAGTTCCAACATCTCTGCCAACCAGACTATTGCTCTCCAGGAAATACAAGCATGCTGGGTAGACCGCAGTTTCAGTACTACCTTTTAACACCCGAGTCAGTCACTGGGGTTTCCAGTGGAAGTAGCTGTCTTGTTTTCTTTTTTGTGTGTTAATATGCATCACAGTATTTGGACTTTACTTTCGAAAAACCTATTAAAAATGATGGGTGTGCACTTAAGGTTTTTGTTTTGTACTAGAACAGTGAAGGTCTGTAGGACAAAGACTGTCATATGAACGATAAAGTAAATTTCAAGGACTCTTGATGAGGTTTTTATTTTATCAAATATTGTTTAAAGCTGTAATTGCAATAATTATTCTAATTAAAAGTGTACATTTATTGATTTGGCTTGTACATTTTTCTTGGAGTTTAAAATCTGTATGTTCTGCTCGAGATCTATTGCCTTGGTTTTTTACAGAACCAAGAGGACTATGGTTTAGTGTCTGCATAGCTGAAAGATTCCAGCTGCCTCTCTGCCTTTGTAATCAAACTGGGATTAATAATTATAATTATTAATCCCGGATAATTTACAGCTCATATTTTTTTTACCTTGGTATATATTTAGATATGTTGAACAGTGACACCATGTGTAAACAGTTTTTAACAAAGAAAAAAATAGCTATGTTTAGTTTTTATTTACAGGTAAGGTTTATTTTTAATTCTAAGCACGGATTTCTACCCCGAAAATGAGCATTTTTGGAGATATTGCCGTCGTTTTCTGACTTGTATGACCAACAGCACGTTTCGCTGCAAAATAAAATATTTAGTCAGAATGTTCAATAATAAATACGGAACAGTGCTACCAGCACAAAAACACTTTCCATCTTGCCTATGATTCGCGTTTATCATTTCCGGAAACACCGGATGTACGTCATTACATGATTGAGTGCATTGTTTTTACTTGGGGATCTCGAGTGTCACATTAGCTGTTACAGTAAGGTAAGAGCTTACTTGAATACAGAGCTTAATTTAAAATTTATTAATTTGAACGTACATTTTAAAGTAATTGCTACCAGTGTTATTCTTATATGCGAAATTCATTTTTCGTTTCCTGCACGACACAATGGGCTTGAAAAGTGTCATCGGTGTGCTAGCTAAGCTAAGCGCTGTCAGCATGTATATCAGTCCTGTCACTGCTGCTCACTTTAGTATGATAGCACTCATTAGGATCATTAGTTTAGGATAAGAGACTGTATTTGACTGCTCTGCATTCACTAGCCCGGTCAGTATCTAAACTGATGTTCAATGTTTATTATTGATAAGAACTGATAGATAACACAACACTTTTTTACAGTACAATTAACCATGTAAATGCCACTGCTCATAACTGATATATTCATTTCTAAAGCCGCCTCTAAATTATCGGCATGATCACCACTTCGATGAAGAAAGGGGGGAAAAAACTTTCTACACAATCTTCTACATGCCTTCTGTCATCTGGTTGCTTTTTAGCAGGAAAAAGAACATTAAGTATACTTTTAAAAACCATAAATTTGTCTTTTTGCTGTGAAATCTTTAATATTTTTTAAAAGCAGATGTAAGAATAACTAATAATGTTAAAATGTATTAAACGTGATACATCAGAAATTTGAGGAACGTTTATTTGTCTCAGTCATCACTGTATTATATTGCGTTATATGTTTTGCCCCCTACAATAAATACTACATAGCTTTGATCATAAAACTAAACATTTAAATATCATCTTACTAAGACATATTGTTAGGAGATAAAGAGTGGCAACTGATATTTTGATAGCAAAAATCTGTTATACTGTTATAAGTATCTGATTGATTTGCATTACAAACTATCAGTTAAGCTTACTGTTTGGTCATATAAATAACATTTGCACCAAATTATATATTTTTGCTCAGTTTTTTTTCTCAAGTGTGTGCTCTATATTCTCTCTATATCATACTGTATGGGCCATAAAAGCCTGATGCATCAAATATGGAACAAATCATATTCAATCTTTTTTAGGTTTTTTATTTTTATTTTGGTTCAATAAACGCTTCAATATAAAAAAACAAACATTTTGTCTATTATATCAAATGTGAGGCTGTACAGAGTTAATGCATAAACAATATAATCTGGTCTGTTGAAAGATAATTTTATAAAGCTGTTGTTTAACCATTGGCTTAAAACAGGAATGGATCCATAATGAATTCATGTGGTGAAGAGTTGCAAAGTTCCATTGGTGTTGGGGCATAAAATATTAATGTAAGCCGGGATGCTCAAGTATCTAGTTGTGATTCCATCCTCAGATGATTTCTTTCATTGTGTTAATGGTATTGTTTTACAGTAGACCATGAGTCTGCCAGCAGCCCCACCCAGCTATGCTGAAGCTACAGCAGGAGATAAAGAACAAGGAAGTGGTAGCTTCACTTACGCCCCCCAGCCGCCCCCAATGCCACCCCCAACCATGCCCATGCACCCCAGCTGGGCTTATGTGCATCCCGGCCCCAGTAAGTGACCATTTCTTATAACATCTTTAGTTATAGGTGCAGAAGTTTTGGTAATAAGCAAGGAGCATTATCTTTGATGTCTTTCTTCTCTGTTTGAACAATGTTAATAGGTCCAGGATATTCCAATGCGTATGCTGCAGACATGTCCTCACCCTTCTCTGACCCGAGCTCCAGCAGCAGCTTCGACGGCCTCAGTGGAAGCAACTGGGAGGACAAGAATATCCGCCGCATGTTCATCAGAAAGGTGTGAAAGTCCTGATTCAATTGTTTTTCCATTTGCAACAGAAATATGATGTGCCAGTAAAGATATTTCTAATGTTACAAAAAAATCTCTATTTCAAATAAATGCTGTTCTGTTTAACTTTACATTGATGGAGGAATTCTTTAAAATGTATCACAGATTCATTGATAAAAATAAGAAATGTTTCTTGAGCACCAAATCGGCATATAAGAATGATTTCTGAAGGATCATGTGACACTGAAGGCTGGAGTTAGGGCAGCTGAAAATTCAGCTTGGCAACTTTTGCATCTACAGAAAACAGCTGTTTTAAATTGTAATGGTATTTCACAACATTGCTGTTTTACAGTATTTTTTATCAAATAAATACAGTCTTGATGAGCATAAGAGATGTCTTTCAAAAATCTTCCCCGAAATGATGATTAAATGGTAATGTATAAATATCCTAGTCTTGAAAAACATGTATTTTATTCGCAGGTCTTCTGTATCCTCATGGTTCAGCTCATGGTCACATTTAGTGTGGTGTCGCTCTTCACATTTTGGTAAGTGATACACACTTCAGAGTACAAGACACAACCCCATTTTATCCATTTATCCCACTTTTAAAAGAAAGCACTGTAACTGATGACCGTTCTGTGTTTCACAGTGAGCCAGTCCGGAAGTTTGTACAGTACAATCGAGTTTTTTATCTGACCTCATAGTAAGTGACTGAATTATACACTGTTCTATTTCCTCATTAGAGGTTTTGAGACTTTCTGTTTGAATTATGTTTACCCTGTTGGTGACACTGCTTTGTTTTTGTCCAGCATGACTTTCATGGGAACATACCTGATGCTTGTATGCAGTACTAATGCACGGTAAGAAGATACATTCTGCTTGTTTTTGAGTTTGCGACCAGCAAAGGAGATGTTTGCTCACATAGGAGATGAGGGATGTCAGAAACTGTGAGCTGCTTCTTCTATCCATCACTTATCTATCAGTGTTTGTTTCATCTACAGACGAAGATACCCTACCAATATGATCCTTCTAGCCATTTTTGTAAGTAATCTCATTGATAATAAACACTCATTTGTAATAAGTATAATAAAGTATAATAGTATAAATATAATAAGTATTCACTATCCTTTAACTTTCTTAATCACCAGAAAAAGAATGTGTTGAATATTCTTGCTTTATTTTCAGACTTTGGCAATGTCCTATATGGCAGGCATGCTAGCCAGGTAAGAAAAACTTAATATTTCAATTTATTACCTCTTTATTAATATAAAACTATTAATATAAAACACAAAGCACTGCTAGAGTTGAAATATTCTTTATAATTGTTAAGATTATTTTTTTCTATTTTTAGCTCTCTGAATTAAGAAAATGTTAGTGGATGTGTGTGTGGTTCAGGTGTACCCTATGTTATGGGACAGAATGTCCCCACAAAAATTGCAATATCCAAAATCATTGTCCTTTGGTCACCATGAGGAAAACAGCTTATAAATCACACAGATTGAAGTTTTTGAAGATCTAAAAATGCAGAAAGTTTTGTGTGAGGGTTAGGGTAATGTTATAAAAATACAGTTCATGTAGTATAAAAACCATTACATCCATGGATACATCCAGTTTGTGTGTGTGTGTAATTTGCAGCACTACTTTCAGTTTTTAATTTCACTCTATCTTCAGCTACCATAATACCAAAGTGGTGATGATGTGTGTGGGCATCACAGCACTGGTGTGTCTGGCCATCACGCTCTTCTGTTTCCAATCCAGGGTGAGATCATTTTGTCCTAAACAGCTTCTTTCAAGTGCTTCATTTATGTGTAATTTGATAGTGTTGTCTTCTGTCATTTAGGTTGACTTCACCACCTGTCATGGATTACTTTTCTCCCTCATGATGGTGCTGATGATCACCGGGCTTCTGCTGTTCTTCACCGCACCATTTGGATATGTAAGCTGCTTGTAAACCCTTAATAGATATTTAAGTACTAGATCACTTTGAAGCTGTCACTATACTCCTGTGTCATAATCACTTAGTTAGATATACTTTTTACTTTTATCTTTTTGAAATATGTGACCCTGGACCACAAAACCAGTCATAAGGGTCAATTTGTAGACATTGGGATTTATACATCATCTGAAAGCTGAATACATAAGCTTTCCATTGATGTATGGTTTGTTAGGATAGGACAATATTTGGCTGAGATCATACAACTATTTGAATATCTGGAATCTGAGGGTGCAAAAAAATCTAAATATTGAGAAAATTGCCTTTAAAGTTGTCCAAATGAAGTTCTTAGCAATGCATATTATTAATCAGAAATGAAGATTTGATGTATTTACAGTAGGAAATTTACAAAATATCTTCATGGAACATGATCTTTACTTAATGTCGTAATGATTTTTGGCATAAAAGAAAAATCAATCATTTTGACCCATTTTTGGCTATTGCTACAAATATACCCCAGCGACTTAAGACTGGTTTTGTGGTCTTGTGTTACACATGTACACTGTAAAAAATGATCAAATTTTACTGGCAAATGACTCTAAGAATAATGCGCTCAAAGAAAGTCCATAAAAATACGGCCTAATGTACTGTGGTAAAATGGCAGAATTTTCTGTATAGATTTTTTACAGGTGTTTTACCTATACTTCGAATAGCTCATTGCATTGTATTGTGTTTTAGGGTTAAAGGAAGTGTCTTTAAATTTAATAGAACGTGCTGTAATTTTCTGTGGATATTTTTCTTGCCGTGTATGGTAAAAACCTTTTAAATGGTTAACAATAAGTTACTTTTGTCTGTGGAAAAGCTACTTGTGGTGAACTTTGATCCATCATGTGACTTTCTCATTAAAAGGATAGTTCACCCAAAAATTAAAATTCTGTCAATAATTACTTGCCCTCATGTCGTTCACAAATTAAGATATTTTTGATTTGAGCTCTCTGACCCTCCCATAGACAGCAATGTAAATAACATGATCAAGGTCCAGAAACATAGCAAGCAGATCGGTAAAATAATTCATGTGACATCAGGGGTTCAACCGTAATTTTACGAAGCTACGAGAATACTTTTTGTATGCAAAGAAAACAATTTGATTTGTTTTATATAATAGTTATTAATATGTATTAATCATTATTAATGAATTCTAATTATTATATATTGTCAGGTATCATGTTGAAGTCATGATTTTGATATCAATCCAACCATACAGTGTCATCAACTCAAACATCTGCTTCTGTCTGTGGTTTTAGATACCCTGGTTGCATACTGCTTATGCTGGATTTGGTGCTCTGGTTTTCACTCTGGTTAGTACCCTTTAACTATGCAATATCGTCATGTTGATGTGCTTCGTACCAGATGTAATTATCCTCTTTTTGTCGTGTTTTAGTTTCTGGCTTTTGACATGCAGCTGCTGATCGGCAACAGGCGGTACTCTCTGAACCCAGAGGAGCATGTGTTTGGGGCCATCTGCCTCTACATGGATGTGGTTTACATATTCCTCTTTTTCCTTCAGCTCTTTGGGAGCCGTGAGTGAGGTGTTCATGCTGTGTCCAGGCTTTAGTCTTTGTCCTCTGTCACACACATACGCACACACACACACACACCCTTCTCAGTTACTCCAAGGTTTGGTGAGGAGCGAACAGTCTTCCTTCATTCTGTGTGGCAGTTGAAGTTTGATGTGTGCTGTTGTTTTCCTTCTGGTCATGGTTCGGCAGCTCTTTGCACACCTTGTATGCACCCTTGCTCCAAGATAACCATGCAACCAATCAGATATACATATGCTGTTCAGGGTAGACAATCACTGCACATCAGTTTTGTGTTTTCAGTTTAAGTGATTTGATAAACCCATGG
Source organism: Barbus barbus (assembly GCF_936440315.1). Classification (NCBI taxonomy): domain Eukaryota; kingdom Metazoa; phylum Chordata; class Actinopteri; order Cypriniformes; family Cyprinidae; genus Barbus; species Barbus barbus. Next base: position 12,642,174 of record NC_136754.1, read on the forward strand.
TCATCAGCATTGAATAATGTTTAGAATTCCAGCACACAATAATGAGAAAAAAATGAGTGTGTGATTTAGTGGGGAATATAGTGACAGTGCTTACTTGTCAATGGATATTATCCCTTCGTTTGCACGTTGTATAGTTGAAATGAATCTTAAACCTGACAGACATTTCTTTACCGGCAATCACTAAATGTATAACAGTCCTTTCAACCTAAGTTTCGTCAATCAGCAACATTGTGCAGTGAAATTATACCAGAGCTAGAGAGGCCCGTATGTGACACTTTGAATTGCTTTTTGTGCAATAACCTGCTCTTGAATGGGAGACAGAAGCTGGAGCTTACAGGAACTTGTTGCGGTCAGTTAATATTTTGTGCCTCTGAATGCTGGTTGATAATGAGATTTCAGTGTTGTTGTATGCAGCCAATGCAGATTTATAAAAAAAATTATAATAAAAAATGATACTGTGTGCCAAATATAATTCTGTCACGTGACGATGGCGGAGATTTTAATTGTGGCGTTTGGTCCAACAGGTCGGTTGTGAGGTCTGCAATATATGTCTATGAATTGCCTCGTAAATTAACTCGTAAGTGTGTGATGCTTGGGTGTTTTTGCTCATTTCCAAGACACTTGATTGCTTTTATTTCTAATTTTCACCTTTGAGTAAAATGTGTTAGATACTGAATTATCAGGTGCTGAATTATTTGAAAAGAGATGACTTATTACATTCAGAAGAGACAAAAGATGATATAATGTATTTTATGATTTGTTTCAAGCACATAAGGCATTTTCCATGGGCTTTAATATACTTCTCTTGTCTCTTAAGAACTTGTAGAGAGTGTGTTGACATTTTACTTGGGGAAACTCTTCATTCTGAAAACCTCAATAGGTTTTTAGGTCATTTACACCTCTATTGACATTCCTCTTTGCTTGCATTTTAAACTGTTTCTATAAATTAAACAGTCATCTTTTTGATGGATTGGTGTTTCATTTGTCACAGCGGGTTATAAGAGATTTGGGTAGAAAGCCTCACATACCCATAAGCTTTATTTCCTGATTTAAGGCTATGCTAACCTACAGTATAGTTACTGAAATGGCAGTTTAAAAAAACACAAATTTATGTATTTTCTCATATGTACATTTCACACATGCAACTTTGTTCCTTTTTAGATTAAATGTATAAACGCTTTACAGACACTGAAAGCTTACCATGCTTGGTTTTTAAAGCTATTATTTTCAGTGGAAGGATTTAAATTTGAGGTGATCTGTGTATTTTTTTGTGCAGTTCTTATTGTACATGTGCATATTAAGTGTGAGTGTATATGAATCACCCTATGCCTTTCCTATCTCTCTGTGCACTTCTGTGTCTACAAATGAATACGTTTAACCTATAATTACTGCATGATCTGTGGTACAGAGACCCACTGTGTGCGAATTTAGAACTGAAAAGCATTCCCTCTTTTTCCTGTTAAAATACTAACGGCCAGTGGGTGATAACAGGATATTGTGTTGTTTTGTAACCTCATCTGTGCTTTAGTAAAATAAATAAACAGAACCGTGAATAATAAACTGGTGTGTTGTATGTTTTCATGCAATAAACTGGTGTGTTACAGATGTCAAGAATTCTCATCTGTAAACCTCCTCTTTATACTAAATAATTAAATAAATAAATAAAATTTCTAATTGTGATATTAGGATGAAATTAAACGAATATGTTTGTAATATTTGAAAATGTGATTGTTTAAAATTATATATAAATGTGAGACTTCAATATTTTTATTACTAATAGTAAAACTACGGGACTACAGGAATGACCCGTATGTTTGAGTGCAAAGTCATTAAGATAAATGAATAATAATATAATAAATACATATTCCATGCACATTTAATCAAAAGTCATATAAATAAAATGTAAATATAATTTAAATGGGAATAAATCGAATGAAAGCAAGACCGGGCTGGTCACGTGACAACCACGCCTGACGTCATTGCATAATCACAGAAACATGGCGCTGCGCTCTTACTGTCGACAGCTGGCTGCACAGGTAGCTCGTTTAAAACACTGTGTTAACGACAGCACGAGAAATGTGTCCGGTTCTGGTTTATCTTTAGCACGAATCAATCCGCTGCACGAGCCGGCTGGTGAGTTTGTGCGGTCGAGCCGCTGGCACAGAAGGTCATGGCATCTGTGTGTCACTGAGAAGCGCCCCTCAGGCGCTGCAGGGGTCAGCAGCTGGACTCTTGCGTGGGGTGTCATGGGTGAGTTGATATGCAGGTTTTTTGTGAATCAAAAATATTGGTAGCTGCATGTGACACATGACGTAATGTTCGCGATGCTGTCATAACAGTTTCGTTCAACGCAGTGTGAGCTCAGTGTGATGATTAAAGTGCTCTAACAGCGAGATTTGCTTTTGCATCAGCCTTTTCGCTTTTTGGAAGCTCGGATGAGAGGACTGAGGAGCAAAAACTTGAGGATGAACTTATTCTGCTCTTGAAGAAAGCCAAGGTATACTGTGATGCTTTACTCTTTACTGACAAAGGTATCACATCAAAACCTTCTGATCATGTACCTTGAGCTACATTTGTTTGCTGCGTTGGTACTCCGATAATATATTTTGTAATTAAATTATTTGTGTAAAAAAAAATAAAAATAAAAAATATATATATATATATATATATATATATATATATATATAATGTAAATGAGAAGCAAGTTCAGTAGTGGTTTCTGGACTTTCCAAAACCAAAACAGCTCTAAAATATATTAAAGGAATGCTTCACCCAAAAAAGAACCCTTTTTCCATCCATCCAAGATGTATTTATTTATTTTTTCTTAATTGGAGCAGATTTGGAGAAATTTAGCATTAAATCACTTGCTCACCAGTGATCCTTTGCAGTGAATGGGTGCCGTCAGAATGAAAGCCTGAGAAAAACATCACAATATTCCACAAGTGATCACACAAGACCAGACCATCTATTAATGTCTTGCGAAATGGAAATTTCGAAAATTTCAGCAAATTTTCATTTTTGGGTAAACTATTCCTTTAAGGCTGGCATACACTACATGAATTTTTCAAATCAGATTTTAAAACACTTTGTAAGTAGGCATTAATTTTTACCTCCTGATTTTGTAAATGGTTGCAGACAAAAAACTAAGCATTATACATTAAATGACTGAGGATCACACACTACCAGTCATGCGGAAACATGGGCCTGAACATGACAAATGAAAACAATGTGTTCTAAAATCAGCTGAAAAATATCAGACATGTTTGATATCCTTCAATTGGAAGTGTGAAGCTAAAAAAAGAAATCACTACTTGATTTGCTGTGAAATGTTTCAATACAGATCTGCAGACTGGTTCAAGCATCAACTTTTCCAGATTTTAAATGGGGGCAAAAGTTATGTAGTGCATTCCAGTCTTTTTTTGTTTTTTTTATATTTACTTTTGAAGACTGAATGTTACCCATCATCCTTCACAGTACAGCATGATGATTGGGGAACTGGATGCTGCCAGTGGTTTCTTACACAAAGCTGTTCGACTGGCACATCAGATGCACAATAATGATGCTATTATATACACATACAGCCTGGTATGTTGTTTTTTCCTGACTTTTTCCTCCTTTTTCACCTAGCCCAGTCCATTTTTTTCCCTTGTTAAACAAAACATTGCAACAACCATTAATATATATTACATAACAGAAGATTAGATGAGAGTATAATTTTGCTTAATGTTTCTCTTGCTTCACAGATGGCGAATCTTGCATTTGTCCAAGGTCAGCTGGATAATGTGAGTAAGGCTGAGGGTGATCTTCCCCCTGCTCTACTCCACTGACTCAGTACTCTACATTAGTGCATGCATCTGTAGCGGATGGCAGCATGATGCTCTTTGTTGTTTATTGTTTCAGGCTGAGAAGCTGTTCAAAGCAGCCATGAGTTTTATGCTGTCAGGAGGAACACCCCAGGTAAAAACACTGGGCTTTCTACTGATTTTTGAACACTGGTTGACTGATTATCCTATAAACCAACCAAAGAAATAATAAGAAATGTGATCAGCCTCAGTCTGTTTTTGTAATCACCTTTACCCGTTTTATTTCAAAAGGATGACAATGCAGTGATTGAGATGTCGTTGAAGCTAGCCAGCATATATGCCTCTCAAAACAAGTGAGTTCTGATCCTCTGCTGAGAGAGTGAAAGCAGTCAGAGTTATTTGACCTGATAACCTTTGCACTGTTCAGTAACTCTTGACTTTTAATTTCCAGGAACGAATTGGCAGAGCATGGCTTCCAGTTCTGCACAGAGTCTTTAGTGGCCAAGATGGAGAAACAGAAGGAGCTTCCTCCAGAAAGCCTGTCAGGTATCACAGCCACCTTTCAGTTTCAGATGTATGCCACTACAAACAGACCTTTTGTGTTTGTTTGTCAATGTGTTTATCTCTTATTATTTGTATTTGAATTAGATGAGGAGCGCAAAGACACCAGGTTGCTGCTCGGTCTTAGTCTGGACGCGAGGGCGCGTTATTTGGCAGCTAATCGTCGTTTCACAGGTGCCTGCAGAGATTATCGGCACGCGCTGCAGATCTGCCAGGAGGAGCAGGGAGAGTCCCATCCACAGGTGATGACATTACACACTGGTACATATATCATATTATCATTATTGTCCAATGAATGTGTTCCCAGTCATTTTACAAGATCTTCTGATGTGACAAATAGTTTGTCCCATTAAATGGTATTGTGTATTCTGCTACAGACCCTGGTTCTGTTGAGTGACCTGGCGACCGTGTTGGACCTGCAAGGGAAGCATGATGAGGCTCTGGCTCTTGTGAAGAAAGCGGTTGAGCTTGGACAGCTAGCGGGTCACCCTGAACAACATGTGCTGCTTGGGAATATGGCGGGAATTCTGATGCACAAAGGCACAAATGATCCCTTTAGTTCCACTGATGTTTACATATAGTTTTTTTAACAAATGAAGTGCACAAATTACAAATTAATTCTGATATACAATCCTAAATGTAAATATTTATAAAAATACAACATATTATATGTACAGTATATATATATAATATATATACACTACCATTTTACCACTTGGGGGTCAGTAAGATTATTTTAATGTTTTTGAAAGAACTGCTCTCTTAACTGCTTAATGTGAAATAATTATTACAGTTTGAAAATAACAGTTTTAAAATGTCATTTATTTTTATGTTGCCAAAGCTGATTTTTCAGCAGCCATTACTTAAGTCTACAGTGTCACATGATCCTTCAGAAATCATTCTATGTAGGGCCCTATTAAATTAAATGTAAAAATATTAATCAAAAATCATGTCTAATTAATTGAAATCATGAGACTTGCACAATTTAACAGCAATTTATTAAAGGTTTAACAAAATATGAAATATTTTAATTTTGTTCTCAAATTTTATTTTTTTTCCATTAATTTTATGGATTACATTTTAATGGTTTCATTCATAAATTTTAATAATCAAAAGAAAAGCATCTCTAATTAACTGATTTATATACAATTATTTATTTTATTTATTTAAACATTTTTCAGAAATACTGTTGTGTATTTAATTTGTCTGGTAAATAATATTTCTTAAAAAATAACGTTTTAATGATCATTTTATTATTAGTAGTCATTCTGGAAATATATTACTTAATAATTACATTAAGTAATATATTTCTGTTACAGTTTCCTCAAGTTAAAAATCTTTTTGCTGTGAAGATTTTTAGGTTTCTGTTTGTATATGATATGACAATATTTTTTCTCAAAAGAAATGGTACAATGTGCATGAAGTAACTCTCAGAGCAGTTCTACAGATTATGTTTGTGTTCAGAGGGCCCTAAATATGCTGATTTGGTGCTCGAAAAAAAATATTTTATTATTATTCATGTTTAAAACAGTTATGCTGCTTAATATTTTTGCAGAAACATTGATACAAAAAGTCATCACTGTCATTTTTATGCAGTTGTGCTTGAAAAAATATTACGATTCCATACTTTTCATACTTTCACTTTCATTCATAGTTTTTTGTCTATATGTGTACATATACAGGTGCATATTGAATTAATATTATTATATATATCGTTTTATAATTTTCTCAGGGATACACAGTTGAGTCATGGTTGCTTGTCTTTTGTTGTTCAGGGGAGTTTGAGGAGTCTAGTAAACTGTACCAGGAAGCTCTGGCTCTGGCACGTGCTGCAGGAGATGGAGAGGCCGTTGAGCAGCTTCAGGAAGGGCTGAAAGAGCTGGCCAGCAGGAGAGACGGGCGAACGGAGAGCAAACTTGAGGAACAGGAGCTCAAGGAATGATCCAAACGATGCCTGTGTGTGCACACACTCCTGGAAGTATAATATACTTAAGTAGAGCACAATATATCAGTTTTGTGCAACAGTATCATCCTTAGCAGGACCATAACTCTCCAGCCATGAATCATTGTAACATTCACTGGTTGCCATTTCACGTTTTTCACCCATAATGCAACAGTACACGACAAATATTGTCTAATGCCCTTTTTATATTTTACCTCCCATTACACTTATTTTGTAGCCTTGCTCTTGGACTGGACTAAATGTTTCCTCTGTAAAACAGAATCAGGGAATATGATAAGAGGCTGATGACTGAGTGAGAAGTCAGAAATTCTGTACATCAGGGCAGCTCCTCATTGGTCTTTTAAAATATAGTGCAATGAAACGAGTAATAATCTTATTTAAAGCCAACTTGTGTTAATGTGTTTGATGTGAGAAGTGGTTTGATAAACATGTGAACAAAATGTTTGTCCTTGAATTTTGTGTGTGTGTGTGTGTTGGTTCTGACACCTGAATTCAGTAAAACTCATGCACTGTAGAGGTCAGTATGTGTTCAGATTTCCTAAAGATCATTCAAGAAACCAAACTTTTGAGTGACATAAAGATGCAGAAACGTAAGGTTTACTTTGTCTTCGTTTCTTGAAGGTAGTTTGGTTGTGGCATTTAGACACTACATGAAAAAGAAACAATACATAAACATTAAAATATCTACATCTAACTTCCTTATGTCTTTATAAATATTAGGATTTCAACTCCTATGTTTAACTCATAATATCTTTTTAAAAAGAACAGGTGCTGTTCAAAATGTGCAACTTAAGCAAAGCTGGTGCCTAGAAGTTTCTCTGCTATTTTTAGTGCTTCAATTTAAAGGAAAATTAGATTAACTTAGTTACTTAATAACTGGCCTCGGATCCTTTTCACTCTTTAAACCATTAGTCAAATGTTGGTCTTATTCTCTGAAGATGATGCTCTTTCTCAATTAGAGAGTTAAATATTCTCTCATTCTAATCTACAGGGTAAACGACCTAAAAGATTCAAATCGGCAGCTCCGTCTGATCTGTTCTGTGCTTCACGAGAGATGTTTTCAGAAAGTGCTCTGGAAGAGCTGCTGCGTCATCATGTTCCCAATGTATTAGAATCCACACATGATATTTTAAACCCATAATTATTAATAGTGGGAACAGCGAGTGCCGTCCTAATAAAGGCGAAGGGATGCATTAGCGCTGGGCGCTCTGAGTGTGGTCATGTCATGCCTGGGTGGTAAAAGATGCAGTGGGAGCATGAGGCTGAGATCAACATGACTCAACTAGTAATTAAGGATCTCATAGTGTATGGCTCATCAGATAAGAGCAGCTCATACTTTCATTCAAACTCAAATCTTATATCAGTCTAGGGGGCATGAGGTGGGCCAAAAAGTTTATAGTGGCACAAAACTGAATGTCACGAGTCATGTTGTGCAATGCCTTTAGGCCTCAAATCTTTTCGCCTTTTGACTTATACCTCTCTTAGAAAAGTGCAACGGGAATAACACAAAATGTTTTTAACATGGGTTTTACCATGAAGAACCTTTATCATCCATGGAATCTTTCTTTGAATTCTTTGGATTTTTAAAATCTTCTTCACACTGAGAAATAAATGGTTATTTTATGAGCTAAATGTTTGTTAGGGAACCAAAAATGGATAAAAGCTTCTTTTGTAACTTTTATTTTTAAGTGAGTTCCCTCTCAATGAGCATTGGTCAGTTTGTTTATTCCGGTTTGCAACTAAAATAACTTCTCTTGCTGCCCTCATACTGACAAGCAGTCATGTGAACGATAATTGCTAGTTTGTCAAGTTTGAAGGATGAAAATGACGATTTACATGATCTTTCTATTGTGCTGTGATTACTTTCCTCTGATAAAGTCGCATAATTTCCATCCTCTGACATGCTCACTCTGGTGACTGAATGTTATCTGATTTTGTAGTTCACAATGTGTTAACATGCAGAAAGCATGCATGCAGGTGATATTATTGGATAATGACCTTTTGAGCCCTTTATGGAAAATTCTTTTTTATATTGATTTTTTTATTATTATTATTGTTCTTGGTTCATTCATTCTCTATGCACGTTTTCAAGCTTCTTTTTTTTTTAAGCTGCCAGGTGCCCAGAACCATGTAAGCTATTTGGATTTAGCTTTATAACAATAATGTCTGCTGCTGCTTATTTAATTTTTGCCCCATGCACAAAAGGTTAGTGCGTTGCTTCAGGCAGAACTTCTGTTATTGTGGTAAAACGTCCAACAGCCCCTCTGATTCTTTTTTTATGCTGAGTTATTATTGAATTGACTGTTTTTCTTTTTCTTTTTTTGATGTGTATTATGAACAATGTGAAGCCAGGTTTAATTTTTATGAAAGGCTTTTTCTGTAAGATTTAGGTTTCTCTCTCACAGAAAAAAACAAGGGGAAAAAAAAGTTTTTCTTGATATCTCCTTCAACAAAACCTCATTCTCAGCTTATAGAAAATGAAGGAACATGGATTGCAATTCATTATTTGTTTATTTTATTGTTTTATTTTATTGGACTAAGACTGTTAAATGGTTTTAAGATGATTTTTTTGTTGATTAAGTAAATTTAGCATATCATTTAGCATGTTGGAGTTATTCCACTGATTTCTTCTCACTTAGTGCATTTTTACTGACACCTAGTGTCATGGGTCCAACAAAACAATACAGGAATTGCTCACCCAAAATGAAAATATGCTAAAAATGTACTCACCCTCAGGCCATCCAAGATGTAGATTAGTTTGTTTGTTCATCTGAATAGATTTGGATAAATTTAGCATTACATCACTTGCTCAACAATGGATCTTCTGCAGTGAATGGGTGCCGTCAGAATGCGAGTCCAAACAGCTGATAAAAACATGGAATCCACATGACTGCAGTCCATCTTCACTGCAGAGGGTCCAGTTAAATAAGTGATATAAAGCTTAATTTTTTAATTTGTTCCGATGGACTCATTCATCTTGAATGGCCAGAGAGTTAGTAAATGTTCAGCAAATTAAAATTTTTGGGTGTATTATTCCTTCAACGCAAAGGTTTTCGCTTACCATTGTAAATTTAGAAATGTCAAATGAGTGAAAAATAAGGGTATAAGGAAAATTGTGTTTGGCAAGTCATGTGACTTCAATATGGTGGCTACCATGAGGAAGACCACCCCATGAAAAACAAAAACAGAACCTCATGTAAGGGTACATCATTTTAAAGTGCATCTTTAAGTTCCTTGTGGGTAAAGTATGTGATTCAGTCTTTCATCCTAAAAGATAAATCAGGTAGCTTGTTCATTTCACATAATTTTTGGGCATATTATTTTAAGTTTAACTTACTGGTAAACAGAATATTTGCTGGATTTCTTTTTAACAAATTAGTCGTTATTCTGGATATAATTATGCCAGTAACTTACTTCTCACAAATATTTTGTTTCCCACCCTTCAGTGTAAAAAAGTCCATCATTTATGCTGATTCAAAAGCCTTTAATTATCTAGATATTTGTAAAGCAGGTTTGCATAACACTGTTCTGTCATAGGATCCCTAATTATTAACAACACCGACAGACGCGATTGTTCCCACAGAACACCTGCACAAAGGGTGGTTATTTTTCATTCTGTTCAACTCTCATCAATATTCTTTGTATGTTTATGGTCTAATTATATATTATCATCTGCTTTCACAGGATTATTCTTTGTTGGAAAAGAACAGCTTGTTTATTTGCCACTTAGAAAAGGGTACCACTCTTGTCAAAGTGATTAGATCAAAAGAAATGCAAAACAAACTGACATGCTTCCACAGTTGTTTTAGGTTCACTATGTACTGATCTATCATAATTGTACCTCAGCAGAATAAGTATTTAGTTTTTTCCCTGAAAGAACACTGCAGAGAAGTGATATTGACCCCTGACATTTTTTGACTAAGGTTCGCTAAATTGACCTTTTCAGTTACCTACATGTGCATTTTTGTAAGCAGGGACAATTACTCACCGGTATATAGATCAGACATGGAGTGCACACTTTGTGTTTAAACAATCTGTCATTTGTCACTGATAAACTTTGGGGGAAAGAACAGATTAGGTGAATTATTAATAATGGAAATATACATCATTTCAGACACACAAGTTAGAATAAGAGGTCTATTTATTCTCCAAATGCAGTTCAAAGATACAGCTGTGTGCTTTGCTATGGCAGTAAACAGCTGTGTGGTTGAAATAAGTGCTGATTGATGCTACAAGTATTTAATATGGATTACTCAGGCTTACATGTAAATGTATTGTGTTGTCAAATATTAACATTAAAGGGATAGTTCACCCAAAAATGTACACCTTCATGTCAAATCTGTGGAGTCATAAGCCTGAAATGTCATTTACTGGTAAACTCTCCCTTCAGGATCCACTAGAATACAATCACAAACACATTTTACATCTACATCTAAAACAAGTGTCAAGACTATTAGACAAACACAGTGATAAACATAGAGTGTTCGTTTGTGGGTTAATATTTGTGCTGTGCATTTGTAATGTGACTGCTAGCCTACGTTTTGAACTTCTTCCCCAGGGATTTAAAAGCTGACCAATTAATCACAAGCACACACCATGCACCACTTCTTGTATATAAAGTGGGTCTTGAGTGCCCTTTACAAAAAGTTGACTGATTCTTCATGAGAGAGCATGCAAAGGTTTCTAGATGAGACCTCCCTCTCCATGATCTGACTGACATTTGATAACTAATATTTGACAGAGGGATTCCATCATCTTTTTGTTAACACAAATATTTAGCATTTGGAAAACTGGACATCTCTTGCATGACAGGTGAGTTTTTCTTTTTCCTGTCTGGTGGGACTGTGCACCACCGGAATAGTCATTAACTGAAACTCCCTTCTACTGTGAGTATGGTACAAATTCATAACCAAAAATGGTAGGTATTTTTTACTTTTTAATGTATTGTTTTAGGGTGGTTGATGCTCAACCTTCAGATCTGTTTTTAACCGGTCATTAACTTGTGAATTCTAGTTATGGTCAATATTTGACAGAGGCTGACGGAGCGTGCAGCTCATGCTATATGTTTTTGGAGCTTATAGAACATTTCACATGTTTTTTTCGCACGGTAGATGAAGTCCAGACAGTTGATGTGGTCTGTAATCATTTGTGCTCTGATGTTCGCCTCATGAATGTCATGGTTTGTTGTTGTTGTTGTTTAACACACCCAGTCAACACTGACTGCTACCGAGCTGCTAGCGCGGGATGTTAATTGTAAATAATGCAGTGATGATTTCTTTCTCTCTTTTTTACCGGCAATAATGTCTCGTCTCGTAGTTTTGTCGTGTCGTTTGCTGTGTAGATAGGGTGTCATGGATACAAACACCTGCATGCCGCATGTCCACGTTTTCCTGAGCGTTTGGGACTGAACAGGTTTTGCTCCCGACAGATGACATGAAGCGAGTTCATTTGCATTTGACGGTAAATGAGACATTGACGTTAGTTAAACTGTACTAGACAAATAAGTAAAAAGTGCGAGAACAAACAGCAGAGATCTATGTGATAAACTAGTAAAAAGAGTGCAGCTCGTCTAAAGCTCAGTAGTCATCAGTTCCCGCCACAATACCATGGTAACAAGAGTTATTGTTATTATAAACCACTGATCTATATATAGAAGAATTCTCTATTATAGGTCAGTGTTCTAAACCCTATTTAAATTTGAATGAAGTCTCCTTAAAGCATTTTAAGCATTATTTCTGCCAGTGTGTTTTTCATTATTATATTTATTTATTTATTTATTTATCAGACGACAGTCGTGGTAATTGCAAGCTACCAAAGTTGAATTGTACGTTACCATTTCTGTTGTAGCCTGAGACAGAGATTTCTATTCTTTTTCTTTAAGTAGTATAAGAAGCACTATATGACACTGAACAGGAGGTGACAACCAGAAGGGCGTAAGTGACATTTCACCTTTACAGGAGAGCCAAAACAAACATGTTGCCATAGTTTGATTTGACTTTGTGTACTGATTTCAGTTGTTTATAATACAGATTTGTACACTAATGGATGACAGTATTTTTGCTCATTAAGAGCTTTCATTTCTCCATTTCACCAAAAATGTCACTTACGCCCTTCTAGTTCTCACCCCTAAGATATGTTTAAATTTGAAGGTTTATACATTACTGTTCAATGTTGCAATAGTTAGCAGAAGACATTATCAAGAAAAGCTCTTAGTTTTTCCAAATATGCAATTACATGTAAAATGTGGAACAAGTCTTAAGTTGAATATGGATCTTAATTGGAAAATGATGTGTATGTAAACATGGTCAATGAACACTGTACTGTTCATTGTACACATTGTTTCTCTTGGTTTATTATTAGGTTAGCTTGCTAAATAGACATTATGAATGGCTCTGTGTTTCCTGACCATTGATTTTTTTTTTAGGCCAGTTTGACTTTGCTGAGTAGTGTTCATTTGAACATACAGAAATATAGTTTGCTGTTCTGGACGGTGGCTGGATGGGGAATCGGTATGCTTGTTTTTGAGACATCTCCATTTGTAAATGAAGACCTTAACAACAAATATTTGTCGCTGTAAAAATAACCCAGCACCCTGCGCCCCTCCCTCCAAGTGCTCCCACCACAGCTGCTGGAGTTGAAAAAATGTTTTGGCAGGGTTATGGTTATCCCCAAAGCAATAATTATCCATAATTAACCCACCTTGTCCCCTTATGTCATATTTCCAGTTTCCAGTTTCAGTTTTTATTCAACCACCCATTGTGAAATATTTCATTATTAATTTAACAATGCAGTTATATTAATCAGATTAACAGATTCATCTAATCCACATAATAACACTTGCAAATAAATGACTGTATTTTCAAGTATATTGCTTTGATTTATCAAAGGTTTTTGCTGGGCCATGTCTTCCACAAGTACCGTAATCAGAAAACAGACACAGAATCAGCTTGCGGCCAAACCCTTGACTGCCATGTACCGAGGCGTGATTGCTGAAATCATCAGGGTGTATTTATAAAAAGAAAATCTGCATAGGTCAAACAGGAAATGACAGTGTTCAGTTATAATTTACAGTTATAATAGCATGCTTGTAATGTGGAATTAAAACTGTACTATTTCATTGCTGGTGGCTGGATTGCATGGTGTGCAACAAGTCAGCCGTGAATTCACGTCATCGCTGGATCGTGGTGATCCATTATATCATAATGTTCAGGACAAGGATTACGTTTCTCTGTTAAATGCGTAATGAAGACGTCATTTTGCAATTAAGACTATAACCTCAGGAAACAAAAAAGATATGAGGCAAATTTCCTAGAACAATGCTGGACATATAATCAGTTAAACACAAACTATTGTGCTGTAGTTTGTCACCGAGACTTAGAAACGTCCAGTGGCCGCTGAGGTCATAAGCAGGATAAAGCGTATCTCCACTGATAGAGCAAGCATGTGAATTTACTTGCTTGAAAACATTGTTTTGGCTATAAAGACTATTGAGCCTTTCTGTTTTATTGTTTCACAATTAAACTCTCAATTTTGCATATAATAATAAAATACAATAATATAAAGATTAAGATACATTCCAGGCTCAATACAGTAGCAACAGTAATGCTCAGTTAACAGCATTTGTGGCATAATGTTGACTATCTCAAAAAATTATTTAGATTTGTACCTTATTTTCTTTAAAAAAAAACAACAAAACAAACAAAAAACATGGCTACTATAAGCCACTTATAATGGAAGTTAATGGGGCCAATTTATGGAGAATTTAAAAGCAGAAATGTGAAGCTTGTAATTTTATAAATGAATATACATTAATTCTTCTGTTAAAACTTGTGTATTTAATCTGTAAAGCTGCCATTTTAGAGTTTGTTGTGATTTAAAATTGGATGTCACATTACACTTTTAGTAAGCAATTTTTATACTAAAACCATGTTAAGGTGCATATTTTTAAGTCTTGTGGCATTACTACTGAAAATGTATTGTAACATTGAAATATTTGCCGAATTCACGTCCATTGTAATTTTTAATACATGTTTTCAGAGTCAAAATTAAATTTGTGGTAATCAACATTATGCCACAAATGCTGTTAAATGAGTTTGCAAGTATGCAAGTCAAAGCTGTCACTTTTACACAATCTTTAATAAAAGCGTACATGGACATATACGAAGTATATCCGTAGGTGCCAAACAGAGCCTAGGATGTGTGTATCTCGGTCTTTTTTCAAATGATTCCTGGAGTTAATGCCACAGAGCCGTATTGTTGAGTCATGTCCCTTTGGTCACATGTTTGTCAGAGGGCTAAAGGAGGAAACTTAATCGAGGGGGGAGGGACAGCTATCAGTGGGTGCCTCAAGGTTGGAAGTGAATAGTACGTGTGTGACAGATAGAAAGAGAGAGAGACAGAGAGGTTAGGGTGAAAGGATAGTGCGCTCCAACCGGCTTCAACTTCCAGAACAGCTTTTCTGTTCTCCAATCAGTTCTTTTTTCATCTCCTGTCCCTCCTCCCTCTCTGTCTCTCTTTTATTTCTGCCTTTTGGTGGCTGCTTGGCTTCAGTGGGTCTTTGCCATCGCACTACAATGACTGCTGTAGCTGTAGCCTCCCTGCAGTGACCATTCTGAGGTAAGTTTCTCTCTCTGTGTTTCTCTGTTAGAAGCAAAGCATGTGCCTTTCTTCTGTGTATCAAGGTCTAGTTAAAGGGACAGTTCACTCTAAATTGGAAATTCTGTCATTTACTCACCCTCATGTTATTCCAAACTTGTATGACTTAGTTTCTTCTGTGGAACACGAAAGATAATATTTTAAGGAATGATGGTAATTGAACCATTTTGGTGACCTCCGATTTTCATTGTATGGACAAAAAACACTTGGTTGTTCTTTGAAATATATGTTTCAGAGAAAAAAATTAAGTTTTAGGTTTGATATCTTTGGTTTTCTGGTGCTTGTTATATAGGAAGGGTATGTTCATATTTTTGTGGTGGAAAAACAGGCATATAAAGTGTTTGGAGTTGTATTTTGCTGAAAATGTAACTGCAGCCCTTCCTGTCTTACAAAGTGTTTCCTGTTGGAATTTTTCAATTTTATACACACTATCAGGGAGCGAGGAATTATACGCTTAGGAATATGCTTGAACGAATTGTAATCATATTTTTTGCTCATTCTTTGTTGTCACTGGTCTGTGATTGTCAGGAATGTGGATCTTTCTCTCTTTCATCCTTTGTATATCCAACCCAGTGATGATGAGGGTTCTAGAGTTACGCTTGGTATCAGAGTAACAATGACTTTGGCCCAGATTAAGAGCATTGGATGACTCAGTGATTCTTCTAATGGACTGGAATACTGAAGGTTTTACTCATTTTCTAACAAACTTGTTCTATTTAGAGTTGCTATAGTTCAAACAGTAGAGCATGGTGGTAGGAACCGTCAAGATTGTTGGTTTGTTTCCAAGGGAGTGCATGGACTGATAAAACATATTTTTAGTATCTTGAATGGATTGAAAGTTACTTTACCAGGTGCATAAATATGCATAAAAATGTACATTTATCTAAATTTAGCACTAAATATAAAGCAATGCAGTGTTGTTGCATGTTTATCTACATGGCTCTGACTTTTCTATTTCTGACTATCTACTGTCACCAGACAGGCAAATAGCATGGATAGCATAGCAACAGCCAATGTGCTGTGATTGCATGCTGTAAAGAAACTGCAATAGTGCATGTCTTTTTTGTTGTTGTTGTTAGAAACTATTATTTATATCACGGTTCTGAATTTAGTGTTCACACAGCAGCAGCATAAGCGTATGCCTCACAGTGTGGATGCTCATAGTCTCTGGGGAACATCTCTGCTGAATCACTGTCCTCAGTCACCTTTAGTGCACCTTTAGTCTGAGGATGCACTGAAAATCTGAGCATTTTTATTTAAACTTTCAAGAGTTTGACAAACATAAAACAAATAAATTAGGTTGAAATAAACTATATATATTACGAGGACACTTTTAAATCTCCAAATAAAGCAAATGTTTTATGATTTTGTATTTAGAATAATAAAAAAAAAATGTTCAGAGCAAAGAAGTGTTGTGAAAGATTGTAGAAATATATGACACTGACCATGTGAACCACATTGTATAAAAGTTCAGATTTCCTTCCATTAAAGTGCAAGATGCTCTTTGAGTCCTTCTCAAATCATGCTTGTCAAAATGATAATCAAATCTGACACAAAAATGTGGAGATAATGCAGTTTGAGTCCTGC
Organism: Barbus barbus; assembly: GCF_936440315.1. Classification (NCBI taxonomy): domain Eukaryota; kingdom Metazoa; phylum Chordata; class Actinopteri; order Cypriniformes; family Cyprinidae; genus Barbus; species Barbus barbus. The sequence continues at coordinate 12,658,743 of NC_136754.1, forward strand.
TGCCATTAAATCAGGGGTGTCCAGTCCTGTTCCTGGAGTTCAGCTCCAACCCCAATTAAACAAACCTGAACCCAAGTAATCAAGGTCTTTAGGATTACTAGAATCTTCACAAGTTGGAGCTAAACACTGCAAGACATTGCTTCTCCAGGACCAGGATTGGATACCCCTGGATCAAAGCAAAAGGCCTTGTTACAAAAGGTACATCAACAGCATTCATAGTAAAAGTTTAACATATGAAAGTTTAAGTTTGAAAATAGAGCACCTTCACCAAATTGAGGTGATATCATCAACCCATGGGTCTGAACACATCACAGTATAGCATAACACAGTTTCACAGTTTAACATAACTTTATAAAACATCTTGTTAAAATTTTGAAGACATTTTAAGTCCTAATAAGAAAGGAAACAGTGCACATGAACTCCAGCCATTATAACTACTCAGCCTTGAAAAGAGTGTTCTCTGTTTAGGCAAGTGCATGCTTCACCAACGTCACATATATTACTTAACCTTTGAATGGAGGGTGCTACAGGAAACTGCAAGAAAGAGTCAGAGGAAATAGATAAGCTGAGTGAGCAGGCACACTTAGACTGCAATGGCAATGGTTTTAGTGTTCTCATATTTAGGCATTCACAGGTATGAATGACTCTTTTGTCAAGATGTTTGTATTCTAATGTCATGCTCTTTCCCTTTTTTCAATTGCCATGTGGTTTTGTGATTCCTCATTGTTAACTTGTCCTTTATAAGTATAATATTATAAACAACTGATGCTTTTTTTCTTTAAAAATGTTTACTGGTGGCCTATAGGAAGAAATTAATACTGTGACGTTTCATATACTCATATGACACCTACATCTCTAGCGATCTGAATAAGGATGTGGCTTCTAATTTTGGTATTTTCCATTGAGAAATGTTACTGAATTTCCCGTGCCCTGCCCAATTTATATGAGATGCTGTTACTGTGATATTGTATATGAGCATTGACCTTGTTGCTGACTGGTGTCTGAATGTCTCTCTAATGCAGCACACAAACATCAAGTTGGAGATGAAATGTAGCATTGAAAAGCACATCTTCCAGCCCCCAGGAAATTTGATTTATATTTTACTCTTCCGAATTTATTTTTAAACTTGAAAATGTGCATATGTGTGATGTTGCAATCCTTTTTATGAGTACAAGTTATTTTGTAATTTTCTCTCATAATAATCAAGTGAAATGACATGGAAGAAAAATTGTTCCATCTATTGGGTGCTTGGAAGATTTCCAGCAATATGCTATTTCACAGAATGTATCATTTATGTTACTATTTAACTATATGAATCTTTACTTTAGGGCTTTAAAGCCATTAATGGAAAGGTTTTAATGGTCTTTAAAGTCGAGAGCTTTCTCAGTGTTGCATTTCTCAATAAACTACAAAAAAACAGAAGCTCAGTAAGGAAACATTAACGGTTGTCTCTAAAATATTGTAAATTGAACTTTTAACCAAGCAGATGTTTTCTTTTTCCATGTGTCACCTCAGGTTATGCTGCCCGAAAGTTCCCAGTTGAGTCTGAGTGAAAGAGAAAAGGGCTAAAGCCAGCGCACTTTACAGCACCTCCCACAAACCTGACCATAAGCAATGAGTGACCCTCAGGATGCCACTGACGTCACTTCAGCCGCAGGCTTGACGAGGCATTTGGTAAGTAATCTTTAACTTTTTAATTTTTTAGGCTATGAAGATGATTAAGCTGGAATATGTTTTGCCTATACAGTACATCTAAGGTTAGTTTCAAAGGTATTCATCCACTGCTTTTCTATTTAACACAAAATATTAGTAAAGTGAGTGAGACAGTGATCCTGTTTACTTTTTTTAACACAATATACCTGTTGCAAATAATACAGAGCAGTGTTCAGTACTGATTCAAACTGTTTAATTGCCTTTTTTAGCAATTTATTAAAGAACCAGAACACGTGAGTCATTCTGTTTGAGAATTGGACTACACTTGGTTACGCTGTGTTTGTGATTATTTAAAAAGAATTGGTTCATAAGAGTCATTTGTTTGTGAATCAAACTACACTGGTCTGTTGTATGTCAATACAACACAATGTAAAGACGTTTTGTATAAGGTTTTGGTAGTGCAGTTTCACGCAGCCGCTGAAAATACAGTTGATTTCAGGAGAGTTCAAATGTTGATTGCAGATAATCAGACAATCAGTATTGTTACATTAACATTTAAAGTGTTTCTGTTGGGTTTACGCAGGTAAAGCTTTCAGAAAGCAGCAGATCTCTGATTTTGGCTCTCCGATGTTGTGCAGCTTAGTGTTTTCTGTGGCACACAGAGGAACTAGTGGCATAAATAGCTGCCAAAGTGTTATCTAAGGTTAGGGGTACAGGTTTGGTTTATTTTCAGCAGTGGGTGATTTGTTGTGTGCGTTTGGGTGGTATATGTGCTTAGGAACATCATTAAGTATCTGTTCTGCTGATTTGGTGAGATTTAGCAGTGGTCTGCTCTCAATTGCCATTGATCCTCTAGAGGTCTGATTCACCAGAATAAGATTTAAAAACAATTTGTGTAACCATGGGGACGGAGCCACCTAATGTGCCATACCCAGAAATCAGTTTACTTCTGAGGAACACGTTGTGCTATTATACAGCAGAGATGAAGACGTGCTGTGCAGATTGTGTCTGTAGTGTTTCAATTAGCCTTCATCTGGGTGGTTTTCTCCTCCTCGAGTCATGCTTGGCTTGATAGACTCATGATGGGTGCTCTCAGCGGTAACAATCAAGAAATCAAACCTCCTGTCAACAAAGCTTGTATTGATAAAAGCTCGTATTGATGATTCTGCAGTGTGAATAATATTGTTACATAATAGAATCATTTGAACAGTAGATGATTGTTAAGCATCTAGTTATGACACCAGACAGTAGTTTTAACTTTAAATGTCTTTCAACTTAACAAGTCACACATTGTCTTGTTTTTCAGTAAAAATTGCTAAACATCAACTTTTTTTTTTTTTTTTACCCCATTGATTTTTTTTTTTTTTTTTTTTTTTTTAAAGAAATAGTTCACCCAAAAATTAACATTTTGTTATCATTTTACTTACCCTCATGTCATTCCAAACCTGTGTGAGATTCTTTCTTATGTTGAGCATAAAATAAGATATTTTAAAGAATGCTGGTAATCAAACAGTTGATGGTCCACATTGACTTCCATAGTATTTTTTTCCCTAGTCAATGGGGACCAATAACTGTTTGCTTTCTCAAAATTCTTCAAAATATCTTCTTTTGTGTTCAACATAAGAAAGAATCTCATACAGGTTTGGAACGACGTGAGGGTGAGTAAATGATGACAGAATTTTCATTTTTGGTGAAGTTATTCCTTCAAGCATAAACCTATTTTTTTTCTTTTTTTTAAATAATATTTTTAATAAAACCATTTATTGAAAAAAGCAATTGTTTATTTCATTTCAAGTATATACATGAGTACATAAAATATAGAAATAATGTTTAATCATTAATAAGTGAAGTATAGTCACATAAATTATAGTCACATAAAGTGGACATTGTCACAGGAAATGTCTCTTGAAATAAATATTACTTCAGAATAGGTGGAACAAACAGAACATCCTGAAGCATCATTTTAATACCTGATTACATGATGATGTTTTGATTATGAGATTATGCAAAAGATCTGGGTTTTTTTGTGATGAGATAAAAGGGCTAAATAAAGGTCATCGGCGGGTTCACTGTGAAGTCATTTTTCGGTCTGGTAAAATGATTGTGTAATTCTGCAGAATCTCAGCTCATTCAGTCTGAACATTGTTCCCCATTTTAAAATCATTCTCATATCTCACAGAGGCAATGACATTTCTGTGGAAAAGTGTAAGTTAATATGAGTCGCTCGCTGTGTGGATGGAGGGAGGAAAGTGAGGTGACAGGAGCATCACATTTCATTCTTTGAAAAAACCTTTAATCCCTGTGTAGAGGATTCAGTATTCAGAAACACAAAGCTTTGAGTTATATCAGAAATATTTGAGCCAGGTGTATATAATGGAGGCAAATCAGAGACAGATGGATTTGAGGAGGTGGAATGTGAGTGTGTGTGTGTTTCTGGGGCCTCGTGCACCTGGGGCACCAATAACAGTCCCGACTTGGTGCGCTTGATGGCAAGAATTATATCTACAATATCCTAACTAGGTTGTTGCAACAAGCAGTTGTTTGTCATAAGACGTGTGATGCAACACAATAAAAACAGCCAATCAGAAAAGTTCCCATCTGTTTGTACATTACTCTTGTACATTTGGATCACAAATTAAAACTAGGACTTAATGTAAAAACACACACCTTGTATTTTCATACAGCGGTCACACTTTATTAAGGTCCAGTTCTCACTATTACCAAACAATTAACTACGACTTTTGTCTCAATAAACTCCTAATTTGCTGCTTATTACTAATTAGTAAGGCAGTTGTTAATTTTAGGTAATGGGTAGGATTAGGGAAGTAGAATATGGTCATGCAGAATATGTGCATTATAAGTGCTAATAAAGAGCCAGTATGTTAATAATAGTCATGCTAATAAGCAACTAGTTAATAGTGAGAATTTGTCACTATACTAAAGTGTTACCCATACAATTTAAGGGATTTTGTCATATAATATATATGATTCTAAATGTACACAGTCAGTCTCTCATCGTCCATGTTTGATAAATTTAATATAAATGAGCAGTGATAATTTTGTTCTTGCTCCACGAGCAGTGTCACTTGTAGCGGTCATGGCTATTAACATGACAGATACTTTTTTATCACTTGTTGGTTGTATTACAACTGGTTAGGATGTACTGTACTGGATTGTACTGAATAAGGGGACATTAAGCACGGTTTTGTCTTAAAAATGTAAGATGCAGGGCACAGGAACAAAAAAATGTGCGAGACACTGCAAAACACAATGTTCAAACACGTCTATCTAGCTCTTTTTTTAGATATAAAAACAATAGAAAAGCAGAGGAGCTGCAAAAACACATTCTGTGTATATGACCTCTAAGTCTGATGGAATAGTTTAGCATCAAAGGTAATCTGGGTTCAAATCCTGTCCTAATACATGTATTTGTTTATGTAAGCCTGATAAACTAACGTGACTTGATATTTAGTAGTTCTGTATGGAAGCCACCACTGAATAAAAAATAAAAAAAGGTTATTGCGACTTTTTATCTCACAATTCTGACTTTTTTTTTCAGAATTGCGTGATATAAACTCACAGTTGCAAGTTATTGCAAGGATTACAATTTATGAAGTCACAATTGCGAGATAAAAACTCGCAATTCTGACTTTTTCTTGCAATTGCGAGTTTATATCTCACAATTTATATCACGCAATTATGAGAAAAAAGTCAGAATTGTGAGATAAAAAGTCACAATTACCTTTTTTATTTAGTGGCAGAAACGGGTTTCCATAGTATTGAGTGGAGCAGCCTTGATATATTTTTTTTTAATGTTCTAAATTATTACACAAGTGACCTGTAGAAGGTGAAATATCATTGGATGGATAAAATTGGTATGCCCCCCCCCCATTTTGGGGACAATTAGGAATTTTGACACATCATGATATAACTTCTCAATACACGTATATAATAATTTTATCATAGTCATGTCATATCATAGTCGGTTCTCTGACTATAAGTAAATACAACTTAGCTGTATGCCTACGTTATATTGTGTTAAGATGTGAAAGTTCTGTAAATAGGAAGATGACTATGTGTGTAAGGGATCAGGATGTGACTATAGATATGGCTGATGATGTCAGAGGCTGGGGGTGTAGATACGTATCTGATTAGATCATGCTACAAGGAATCAGCTCTATACTTGATACCACATCCTTTGTTTCCTCTTCTTGAGGGCTACCTAGCATGTGGCTGCCATGACTATACAGTGCACTCAGAAGAACATTCAGTGTCTTGATTGTCTCAATGGTTGACAAGAGCAGCCGGTCACTACCGCATACTATGTTTTTTGGTCCACCTCATTGGCAGTTTGGTATGTGTGTATCATACCAGACTTCTTAACAAGCCTAAGCAGCGAGACATCCATGGTCCAACAGCTTCACAAGGCTCCTTGACGCATTCAGCATCACTGGCCGACTTTAGTCATGATGTACTGTAGCGACTCTGTGAGTGGCTGTAGGAGTGCTGACTCACTCTCTGTGGCTCTGGTGGGATGAGCAGCGTCTTGATTGAGCATGTGCGTGCCAGAGTTTGCTATCTGTGGGCATGTTAGTTTTACCCGGAGCAGGGCCCCTCTGTCAAAACACAGAATTAAATGAAGCACATGACCACAAACCTCAGTTTATCCTCAGGATAGCATACCAAAGACAGCGGGGGAGAAAATATGGAATGAGAAAATGAGCGTAGAGAGAGAGAGATACCATGCATAAATGTATACAGATATATTATTAATTTACTATGAAGGAGGTCAACAATGTAATACCTAGAGCATTCACCATCATTTAATTGAGAGTTGACTCCTGGATGTTTGTGATTTGAAATCTACTGTGAGCAACATAAGCACTTGATTCTGCATCCAAATTTTATTTTAGCCAATCAGCTGAGCTGTAAATGCCAGGTGACTGATTAATCAGCTGATGCAGGAAAATGGCATGATAGTGCTGATTGGGTGAAGGCAAACTGTAAAATATGAAAGTACATTTTATTTTTATAAGATGTATTTTGTCATGATGCACAGCTAATTTTGAATGACTGTCAATCGAGAAAGGCTTTTTTTGAGTCCGATGTAACAGTCCTTTTTTTCTTTTTTCTTTGCATGCATAATTACAGTATTTATAAGTATGGAACAAGTAGCTTGTTTATTAAATAATACAAGCAGTGATGACCATTTATTTATTTAAATCAACTGAAAATCTGAAAATATTCAGTGTATAGTATTTTTTCAATTATTTTTCAGAGAAAAAGGCGATTTTATTGTGGGAGATTTCATGTATTAGATATATTATTTAAGTTTTATACAAAAATCATCTTATTTATATATTGGTTTCCCCTTATTTGTGTTTAATTCATTTTGAATCAATTTTAAATCACTTTTTATTATTTTTCTTATGCATCTGTTTCGGATAGTTTATGATAATTTTCAAATAATTTTTATGTAACACACTTTGAATTAGCATTGTGTATAAACTGTGCTATATAAATTATTTCACCTTGTCTATGATACAAATTAGAACCTGAGAATGCATGTCTGAATGACTCTTTTCCTGCACAACGTCTGCTTTGATATCTACATAGGCTATTTGAAAAGAAATGAAAGTTAATATTTTTCTCTTTGGTTACATGTAGCCTGTTGCAGTGCATTCTCCGCCTCAGCGATGTGATGATGATGATGAAGGGGACTTGAACAAGACACTGGGAGTGCAGCGCTTCCACCAGATCCTCACACCCCCCCAGCGTGTGCCCATCGAACAACACCGCACCTTTAATGAGGAGGACTTTGAGTGTGAGAGCTTTACTATTGATGCATCTGGTCTATAGCCTTAAAAACATTCTTCATATTATAAATGACTAAATTAAATGAGAATGCATATTAATTTGACTGTTCTATAGATATTGATAGTGTTTTATGTTTTTTTTTCTAAAATATTTCACAAAATTTTATTAATATTAAGAAAACAACAAAATTGAAAGCCTGTTATTGTTTACTCTTCCTCATATCATTCCAAATCTGTATGCCTTTCTTCTATGGTGCGCAAAACATTCAATCCGTAAATGCTCAATGAATCATAAATGGCTTAATTGATAGTTAGTGAGGCTATGAAATAAAATTTCAATGCATTTGCAGTTTCCTATGAAGTATTGTGCTCTCCTGAGAAACTTTGCATTCTCTCACCAAAGAAAAATTTGCATTTCACTAGAAACTTTGTGTTTGTTTGCAATATAGAGTACTGATACATAGTTTTCCCTCAAAAGTTTTGCAAGGGAATGCAAAGTTTGAACAAACACATTGAAATAATGATTTTCAGGGGCTCTGTAGTGATGCTCTTCTAAGTCTGATGTTTTTGGCATTTGTAGATCACCGTCACACCTCTCTACACATTCACCACCCTCTGTCTAAACACCTCCCAGAGGGCCGGAGGAAAAAGCCCGGAAGGAAGCGGAAGGACTCAGGGCGGAGGAGAAGTTCATCTATGGGATCAGCTCCCCCGATAGATGAGGATGAAGAGGATGAAGAGGTGGATGAAGATTCCTGTAGCCAGCAGGATAAAGAGGGCAATGTCACCACCACACCTACACCGGAAACGGACACAGAGGTAGACGCACAGGTAGTCAAGTCACACACACACACACACACACACACACTACTTGTTATGATCTTACTAACTTCTCTCTTGTTGGCCCACAGTTTTTTGTATCAGAAGATGATCCCGACTCCACTGTAAAGAAGAACGGTAAAGCCTCACCACAACGAAAGCTGCCAATCATACCCCATTCAACACTTCACACCAGTATCAGCATCCCAGAAAATGTTACAACAACTGCGTAAGTGTACATGCGCACCCACACATACACAAACACATAGAAAGATTCAAATACATGTGTTCAACCTCACTATGTTCTGTTACCACCGCAGGGGCAGAAATTGGGTTCGTAATCTGCCCAATGGCAGACGAGTTTCTGCACCATGTTTGTTTCCAAGTTTGAGTTCTGGCCGCAGCTATGATCTGCAGGAACGCCGCCGGACGGGCAACATGACGGGCACTTCACTAGAACACTACCAATACATGCCCACTGATGAGAGCGAGGCACAGATGCTCGCCACCGTTGACCTGGATGGCATTAAAAGTGAGTATGTGTGTTCGTGTAAAATTTGAAAAAAAATTATTTGGCAACATAAAACCAGTGAAGAGTTTAACATTTATTTGTGTGTAAATATTATATTTTATTAAATCATACACCTTTCAAAAGTTTGAAGTCGGTAAGGTTTGTTTAAAGGGTTACTCCACCCCAAAATGAAAATTTTGTCATTAATCACTTACCCCCATGTCGTTCCAAACCCATAAAAGCTTTGTTTGTCTTCGGAACACAATTTAAGATATTTTAGATGTAAACCGGGAGGTTTGTGATTGTCCGATTTACTGCCAAGTAAATAACACTGTCAAGGCCCAGAAAAGTATGAAAGACCGCCAAAATAGCCCATCTGCCATCGGAAACATCTGCAAACTGCGTACGCTGTTCTGTGTCAGCCGCACCACACGGATACGCTGTTTTCGTTCAAATAAAAGCGTAAACAAACGTAGAAGATATATCCAAGAATGATCACAATGATGATGATCATTATAATTAAATAAAAATTGAATGTACATTCTAAAAAATAATATATACATAATGATGTATACAATCAATGATGCAATGCAATCTAACATTTACTAATAATATATATACTAATTTATCGGTTAGGTGATATACTGTATACATATCTACACATTGGTAAAACTTTTTTCCCTTAATGAATATATATGATGAATTCTGTTTAATGTTTAACAGCAAATTCAGAATTTTCCAAGTACCCATGAGACCTATTTAAGTACCTCTTATGGTATAGTGTAGCATTATATTAGTTATTTGTGAGATTAGGTTGTTTTTCAGTGAATATTGGGCATTTCAGCTGATCATAGATCATCAGTAACGTGTTTTCAGTGCTGGAAAATGTGTTTGTTTTCCTGCCATCTTTTCAGTTTTTTTCTAAGGTTATAAAGGACTCCTTTATTTACCTTTCTGTTCTCATTCTTCTGAGAATAAATCATGTTCTCAGTCTGTACATCTAACCATCTATGGCTGTGGTTCAGGAATGTGGACATTCTCAAAGGGTGCAGAGCTGCCCACTACAACTGCGCCTTTGACGTCTCTTTTGTATGCATGTTTGTGTGTGTGCTGTAAATACAGATAATTTTGACTGAACAATAGATCACTTTGAGATACAAAACTGAGTCATGTTCTAGTGAGCGCCCAGTTGAGTTTTCAGTGTGTTTCTGTGTTTGGATGCTGAGTGTTGTGTGTAATGTAGCCAGTATTTTAAGGCATAGGTAAGCACCTGAGTTACTGATACTCACGGACCTTCTGGTGTGTTACAATGGATTCAGTGTTGTTCTGACTTGTTTGTTTTTTAACTCTTTGTTTAGTATTTCAGCATTGTCTTGCTGTCTTTCTTACAGGTCACAGGTTTGAAGATGTCCCTGGTGTGCGGCGGCACCTGGTTAAGAAGAGCGCTAAAAGTCAGGTGGTTCACATCGGCAAGGACCACAAAGAGCCCAGCAGTCGTATCCGGACCAAGTTGGATCGAACCCCTCATGAGGTGAGATGCCAGCTAACTAGATTATCTTTCCTCTGTCCACTTGGAGCTATTTTCTAGGCTTGGGTGTTTGGTGTAGCTAATAGAAAATGCATATTATGTCATCAGTATCACCTTAAAGAGTGTAGTTTGTAGTGGTCAATAACAGAATTGTAAAAATATGATTATTAATATCTTAAAAGATTATTTTGAAAATAGCCCCACCCCAAACTCGCCCGATTAGCAGAGTCGTTATTGCTGTATTTGGCTGGTCAAAATGCACAAACAAAAAGAACAATGTTTTCAGGAAATCAACCTACAAAATGTTCAGTATCAAGCAACTTGCCTACTTTAGCTATAATGCTTACTTATACTTGATGAGAAAAAATACATTAAAAGATTTAGATTTAGTTTGCATACTGTACAAAGCTGGTGTATTACTACCATTGCTGTTGTTTATTAGAGGAGATCATGGCCCTGTTACATGGACTACAGGGTTCGTCGTGCCCGACAGCTGAAGGTAGGGTGACACAGAGCTGTGGAACAGCTGAAGCTTGCGTGTGGTTTTTACTCACCACTTGTTTGCTAAGAAATGTGTACCACTGGTTTTGTGGAAGGCATTGGATGGTTACAGTATCAGAACTGTGTATAACTAAGCTGGTAGAACTGTATTTGTGTAGAGCTGTTCAGTCATTATAGAATGCCACTTTTTGATTTGAGTAGAATAGGTCTGTTAACAGTACTAACATTATTTTATTTTTTGTAACATTACTTAAAGAGACTTTAAACCTTCTATTCATCTAAGATCCAGAAAAAAAATCATAGTTTCCACAAAAATATTAAGCAGCACAACTGTTTTCAACTGATGTGTTTCAAAAACTTTAAAAAATCTTATCAACCCCAAACGTTTTTGAATGGCAGTGTAGCTTATATATGTATATATTATGGCATATTGGCATTTTTAAAGTACACAATATATTTAGGATTCACATTTGACGTGTAATTTAAAGTCTCTTCAAGTAGTGATGTTACTCTTTTCTAACAACCTATTAGAAATTTCTCAGAGAACTTCAAATGCTTAAAATTAGTTTTAAGGTAACTGAACAGCTCTACCGACATCATCAACTTCAACACAATAAATGAGGTTTTATTCCAACAGCTGAAATATTTTTGGATGGCTTGCCTGAAACGATTGCTCAAGATTGTTGAAAGAAAAAACAAAACTACAGATATAATCCACAAGGAAATGTAGACTAATTTTAATCTTGTCTGCTTCTTCAAATGACGTGTTTAGCATTACCTGCAATGATGCATGAACATTTTTTTTCCCATAAGGTTGTGAGGTGTTGTAAACTCTTACATTTTACATTATATAGAAAGAATGTTTACTGAACCTAATCTGACTGAATGAACACATATTTTCTTCTAACATGAACATATGGCTTTCCATCAAATTACTTGTTCTGGATCTAAAAATTTACAACTTTGAAAGAAAGGTCACATAAATTATAAATGTATGTGTTCTCTCAGGTGTTTGTTGAGCTGAATGAGTTACTGATGGATAAGAACCAGGAGATGCACTGGAAGGAAACAGCTCGTTGGATAAAGTTTGAGGAGGATGTGGAGGAGGAGACCGAGCGCTGGGGCAAACCTCATGTAGCTTCACTCTCATTTCGCAGCCTGCTGGAGCTCCGCAAGACCATTTCACATGGTGAGAGAGGAATACAAATACAATGTATGAATTGATTGCTAACTTTAGTTTAAAATTTCTCTGATTTCTTACATATTTAGAATGCTTTTTGGTGTGTCTGATGTATTAGTGGTGTAATTTTACAGGTGCAGTGTTGTTGGATCTGGACCAGAAGACACTGCCTGGTATTGCTCATCAGGTTGTGGAGCAGATGATTATCTCGGATCAAATCAGAGCACAGGACAGAGCCAATGTTCTCCGAGCCCTGCTCCTCAAACACAGGTTAGTTTCACATAGATTATTTGAGCATTACACTGCATAAAGAACACCTTACTCATTTGGATCATGCTTTGTTGTTCTTCTGTTTGTCAGTCATCCGAGTGATGGCAAGGAGCACAGCTTATTTAAACGGAACATCTCAGCAACCAGCCTTGGCTCTCTCATATCTCAATACCATAGCAGTAACCATATCGCTGCACCGGAGCCCCCTGCCACAGACCCGCTCATCGGAGCACTACGTAACTTTGAGTCACGCATTAGTGTAGACTCAGACAAGAATGAGGTGCTGTGCACATAAAAATCTGTGTGGGTTTTTTAGAGGCAAAGAATGGTAAAATAGACAATTAGAACTTTCCCTCTCTGTTTCCACAGAAAGACACACCCCAGTTTTTTGGTTTGCACAAGACCAAATCTAAACATGAGCTGAAGCTGCTTGAGAAGATCCCAGAGGATGCAGAAGCAACCGTTGTCCTTGTGGGTCAGTTAACTGTCCGTATTTAACTCACAACAGTCAGCACATGACATATTACATCTGTTGAAGCCATGATGCAGATGATCTCGATTTTCACAGGTAGTGTGGATTTCCTGGACCAGCCCACCATGGCCTTTGTGAGACTGCAGGAAGCGGTTCTGTTAGAGTCAGTTCTAGAAGTGTCGATTCCAGTGCGGTTTCTTTTCGTGTTGCTCGGCCCACCCAATGCCAACATTGACTACCACCAAATCGGCCGCTCCATATCAACACTTATGTCTGATAAAGTAGGTCTCATTAAATAAGAGATAGTGCACCCAAAATTAATATGCTGTCATGTTATGATATATAGACTACCGTTCAAAGATTTGGAGTGAGTAAAACTTAGTTTTTTTTGGAAAAAGAAATTAAGGAAATATTAAATTGATCAAATGTAACAGTAAAGACATTTATAATGTTACAAAAGATTCTGATTTAAATAAATGCTACTGAAATTTCTTTATGTCAAAGAAAACTTTAAAAATTCAATACTGCAACACTGATAATAAAAAATGTTTCTTGAGCACCAAATCGGAATATTAGAATGATTTCTGAAGGATCATGTGACACTGAAGACTGGAGCAATGATGCTGAAAATTATTAAGTTATTAGAAATTGAAATAATATGTGACCATGGACCACAAAACCTCTCATAATGGTCAATTTTGTGAAATTGAGATTTATACATCATCTGAAAGCTGAATCAATAAGTTTTCCATTGATGTATGGATTGTTTGAATATGAGATACAACTGTTTGAAAATCTGGAATCTGAGGGTGTAAAAAAATCAAAATATTGAGAAAATCACCTTTAAAGTTGTCCAAATGAAGTTCTTTACAATGCATATTACTAATCAAAAATTAAGTTTTGATATATTTGTGGCAGGAAGTTTACAAAATATCTTCATGGAACATGATCTTTACTTAATATCCTAATGATTTTTTGCATAAAAGAAAAATGGATCATTTTGACCCATACAATGTATTGTTGGCTATTGCTACAAATATACCCATACTACTTATGACTGGTTTTGGGGTCCAGGGTCACATATTTCACAATATTGCTGTTTATTCTTTATTTTTGATCAAATAAATGCAGTTTTGGCAAACATAAGAGACTTCTACCAACTCCAAACTTTTGAATGGTAGTGGATAATATCTAAAAATCGTTGAAACAAGGTAATTTTACTGCAAGACTTTGAAAACATATCTTTTATACATTTGTTTTGCCACATAGTCAGAAGTATAAACAGCATTTCAAATGTCTCTTCCAGCACTTCCATGAAGCGGCGTATTTGGCAGATGAGCGGCAGGATCTGCTGACAGCTATCAACAGCTTCCTGGACTGCAGTATTGTGCTTCCTCCATCTGAATTTGGAGGAGATGAGCTGCTGCATTCTATCGCTCGCTTCCAGAGAGAGATTCTGCACAAGAGACATGAACAAGAGGTCAAACTACAGGCCAAGGAACCCAAGAGTCCCGAGGACATTGGTAGAAGGCTCTCGCTCATATACAGAATACAAAAGTGAACAGATCAGTTTACTGTTTATCCAAAATAAATGTATTGAATTACCTTTTGCATTCATTCTTAATGTTGTCAGCTCTTCATCCTCCTCGGAAACCTGAAGACGATCCTCTTCGGAGGACGGGTCGGCTGTTTGGCGGGGTTATCCGAGATGCACGGCGCCGCTACCCCAAATACATCAGTGATTTTAAAGATGCCCTAAGTCCTCAATGCATGGCCACGGTCATATTCATTTACTTTGCTGCCCTTTCTCCTGCCATCACCTTTGGAGGACTATTAGGTTAGTCAGAGCTCTTCTATACAAGCCACTGTTTTAATGATCCATCTAAAATAAAACTTTTGCTTAATGAAATCCTTTCTCTCCTCCCCAGGTGAAAAGACAGATGGTTTGATAGGTGTGTCAGAGCTGATTATTTCCACTGCCGTGCAGGGAATGTTGTTCTGTCTGCTTGGGGCTCAACCTCTGCTGGTGGTGGGCTTCTCTGGACCCCTTCTAGTGTTTGAAGAGTCCTTCTATTCAGTTAGTATTTCTGATAAATGAATACAAATATTACAATTCACTAAGAAAAAAATGTGCCTGCTAATAGTTTAGTTTATTTTATTTAAAAAATACATGCAAATAGCACTAATTTTTGAGAATAAAGCATTCTATATTGAGCATAATTTGAATATAAAGGCATCTTTGGAATGAAAATCACAGTATATAATAAATTGAAATACTTTTCTGTGCTATTGCAATGCATTTAGAACCTGGGTTAGTGAATAAGACTCAACTTTAGCATGCAAAAGTGGCACAACTGTCTAGTGAATTCGCCCCACAACTCAAATGTGAAATGTTTCATTGGAATAATATAGCAGCAAAACTGAATATCAGTCAATCAATGTGTTTGCAGTTCTGCAAATCCAATGAAATGGAGTATCTGACAGGACGTTTGTGGATTGGAATCTGGTTGATCATCATTGTAGTTCTCACGGTCGCCTTTGAAGGGAGCTTCCTGGTGCGATTTGTGTCACGCTTCACCCAAGAGATCTTCTCCTTCCTTATCTCTCTCATCTTCATCTACGAGACCTTCTACAAGCTGGGCAAAGTATTGAGATTTTTTGTTGTTGTTTTAATTTTAATGTTTATGTACACCAAAGCTGCATTTATTTGATCAAAAATACCGTAAAACAGTAGTAGTGTGAAAATCACTCTAATATGCTGATCTAGTGCTCAAGAAACATTTTATTATTATTTAATATTTATGTTGAAAATGTTTTGGTCAATTTGATGCAGCTTTGCTGAATAAAAGTATTAATTGATTAAAACAAAAATCTTAATGAGCCCAAACTTTTGAATGGTAGTGTATGTGTAGTGTAAGAGATTTAAAAGCAATTAGTGGATATTCAGACAGTCTTGTACACTGTGCAGATCTTCATGGATCATCCTCTCAGAAGCTGCAGTGGGCGAGAAGAAAATGACACTGCTTTACCAACACCCACAAGTGATGGCAGGTCTCCAGATGTTTCTCAAACCCTAAACCAGCCAAACACAGCTCTCCTCTCCCTGGTGCTCACGGCCGGAACCTTCTTCATTGCCTTCTATTTGCGTAAATTCAAGAATAGCACTTTTTTCCCTGGCACGGTAAGCCAGTGTCCCAGTTTTGTGCCATTTACGCAATGATGTCTAGATAAACATATAGACGTAAGACACGTTTTTAATGACAGTGTCAAATATCTTTGTGTGATAAAGTGGCATTGACCATAGCGATGTTGTCTTTTATCTTTTGCTCAGCTCCGAAGGGCTATTGGAGATTTTGGAGTTCCTATTGCAATCTCCATCATGGTTCTGTTGGACTACAGCATTAAGGACACTTACACACAGGTGAGACATGAAGACGTGTTTATATAATTTGATTAATGTATAATCTATAATCTATGAACTGGTTTTCTCTTAGCATTTTCCACTGAAACACCCAAATTCATTGTACATCAAGAAAAATTTTAAATGACACATTTCAAAATTACTTGCGTCTAAATGTTTTTAGACATGTGACATTTCTAAAGTACATTAGAGGAAATTATGGGAACTGAAAATGGAATTTAAAAAAAAAATGTAAACACAATTTAAAGGGATAGTTCACACATAAATGGAAATTCTGTCATAATTTACCCTCAAATTGTTTCAAACCTTCTGTTGAACACAAAAGAAATTATTTGGTTATTATGGAAAAAATACTATGAAAGTCAAAGTCTACCATGAGGTTACCTGCATTCTTCAAAATAACTTATTTTGTGTTCAAGTGAATAAATGATGCATTTTCATTTTAGGTGAACTATTCCTTTAAGACCACAGATTTATAAAAGTCATTTAGTCATTCATTTTTTACTTTTTATACGATATTTTATATGCTATTGTGATTTAAGAGACTTCTTGAAAAGTAACATTTGAAAAAGTGAATTCCTCTATTTATCAAAGTATTATATCAGTGCTTTTTTGTAAAAGAGCAGTCAAATTTACTGTTTGTAAGTGTTTGCAGACGGTATCCAGTCACTTAGTAGTCCAGAATCCACATAATTTGCGCGAGGGTGAAAGATTTCCTCACACAGATTTCACATGTTGAAGTTGATCATGCAGATTCACTCTGCTGCTGACCGACAAAAAGCAGCTTGGTTTAAAAGTGACTTCTTTGTGAGCTGTGCTTCAGTAGACAATGGACCTTTTTGCCTGTGATATTTCGCTAATGTGACCATACCTTAAGGGTTGTAAGTTACCCTGAGCTTATTCACTGATTAAAGACTGGAAAATATTTGTTTGTCTTTATAGCAAATGATTCCATATCCCCAGAAGTCACCTGACACATGACTCCCAGACAATTTGTGATCTTTAAATTTCTTTCCTCTCCATATAGAAACTAAGTGTGCCTGATGGCTTCTCTGTGACCAGCCCGGACAAGCGTGGTTGGTTAATACACCCACTGGGCTCTGATGGCCAGTTCCCCATTTGGATGATGGTTGCCAGCATTCTACCTGCCCTACTCGTCTACATCCTCATTTTCATGGAGACTCAAATCACCACGTGAGTCAGCGGCATTCACTATCCTGTTCTGACTATACCTATAAACCTCCATTATATTATTCCTGGATTTATTTTGATTCAGTTTTCCTTTACAGTCTTATTGTGAGCAAGAAGGACAGGATGCTGGTTAAGGGTTCAGGGTTTCACTTGGACCTGCTGATCATTGTGGTCGCGGGTGGTGTTTCAGCGCTGTTTGGGCTGCCGTGGTTGACCGGTGCTACTGTTCGTTCTGTCACTCATGCAAATAGCCTTACGGTGATGAGCAAAGCCGTTGCACCTGGTGACAAACCACGCATTCAGGAAGTGAAAGAGCAGAGAGTAACAGGATTTCTGGTGGCTCTTCTAGTAGGTGAGTGGATGATAAATATCATCTACAGTAGGCCTATATCTGCACCACAGTGTTTAGCAGCTGATATAGTTTATCGTTATCAGACAATATTGTAAATATATCAGCTGATATTAGATTTTAATTTGGATGTACCTATTTCTCCCATTACCTTGTCATTATCTTATGCTCACATTTTAATACTTTAATAACATAAATAATACTTACTAATAATAATTTACAAATAATAATACTTTATAGTAATAATTTAAATAATTGAACATGTTAAATTTTAACTTTAGCAAATGTACGATTTTGTAATGCCTACACTTGTTTGTAATACTCGTTAAGATGGTTTTTAGTTTAGGTTTTTAATCAGTGTTCCAAAGAGTTTTCCAGTGATCCAAGTGACCCCAATAAAGTGATAATTAGCCCCTGCAATGCGAAATTTACCTGGGGAACCTCGCCAAAAAAATGTGTATTTTATCCCCTCAAAACTCAATTGGGCGGGTTTTGTTGTGAAAACCTGGCAACCCTGTTTTTAATGTTTTATTTTTAATTCAAAATAGTATTCAAAATATTGGTTATTAGCCGTAAAATAAAATTAATTATTGGCTTATTGGTCATTTTAATATCATTGCATCGCTAAATAAATTCTAACATGTTACTCTCAGTGAATGCCTTGAGTTATTAGTTATAATTTCTTAATATTTGTTGTTTGGAACTGACAGTAGATAAACTCTCTTTCCTCCAAAGGTCTCTCCATTGTGATTGGAGATGTTTTGCGGCAGGTTCCTATCGCTGTGTTGTTTGGTATATTCCTCTATATGGGAGTGATGTCTCTCAATGGGATCCAGCTAACAGAACGCATGATGCTGCTATTTATGCCACCGAAGTACCATCCTGACCACACCTATGTCCGCAAGGTTTGTCATTGAGAACTCCACTAAGCACAATATTCACCGCTCTTAAATCAATAATCAGATGACAGTCTGGAACGCCATTCTCAAATTGTCTCTTCAGATTTAGCTGTGCTTTAACCATGGCCTTGTCTATTTCAGGTGCGTACTCTACGCATGCACCTGTTCACGTGTTTGCAGCTGGTGTGCCTGGCTGTGCTGTGGGCCATAATGTCAACCTCGGCCTCATTAGCCTTCCCGTTTGTTCTTGTCCTCACTGTACCATTCAGAAGGTTCCTGGTGTCCCGAATATTTACTCACCGTGAGATACAATGTGTGAGTGTTTCTTTTCTTTTTGTTGATAGGAAAAATGATGTTTGTAGATGAGTTATTTGTATTTTAACAACTGTACCATATTGCTGTATTGACAGTGACAGTGTTTTAACATGTTTAGTTATATCTTATACAGTTGTGTAAAGTATAGTGAGATTAAAGATTAAAATACAGTTGAGGTCAAAAGTTTACATCCCCCTTTCAGAATCTGCAAAATGTTAGTTATTTTACCAAAATATGAGGGATCATACAAAATGTATGTTATTGTTTATTTAGTACTGATGCTCCAGAAGGAAAAACCATGCATTAAGAGCCGGGGGGTGAAAACTTTTTGAATTTGAAGATCAGGGTAAATGTAATTTTTTTTTTTTTTTTTATCTTCTGGGAAACATGCAACTGTCTTCTGTAGCCTCTGAAGGGCAGTACTAAATGAAAAAAAAAAAAAAAAAAAAAAAAAAAAATATATATATATATATATATATATATATATATATATATATATATATATATATATATATATATATATATATATATATATATATTTAGGCAAAATAAGAAAAATGTACGCGTCTCCATTAACTGTTCAGGACAAACAAGGGGCTCGACAACTATCAGAGCAACAACAACAACAACAAAAACAGCTTTTTTTGTCATTTTTATAAATTCAACTATTAGTTTCTCTTGTCGACTATATGCAAACATATTTTATGTGTAATATCTTATTCAGGTCAGTATTAAATAAACAATAACATGCATTTTGTATGATCCCTCTTATTTTGGTAAAATAATTAACATTTTGTAGATTCTGAAAGGGGGATGTAAACTTTTGACCTCAACTGTATATTTTATATATTTAAATTTATATTATGGCTATATACTTTGAAAAATAATGGAAAAAATGTTTTGCACTGTACAGTAACATCTTGTTTTCAGGACTAATATTAAATCTTATTTTGCTGCTTGTCTTTAATGTTGTTTGTTTTGTCTGTGACAGCTTGATGCAGATGATGCAGAGCCGTCATTGGATGACAAAGAAGGCCAAGATGAATATACAGAGATGCAAATGCCAGTATGACCTCATTCCTCACCTGTCACTACCTTTCTTTTCAGTCAGAGATGTCCACATGTACTGCCTGTTTTTTGTTTTTTTTTTTTTACATTAATCAGTTTTTATCTCCATTTTGTTTCCCCCATTTTGTTTTTGCTTAAATTATGTAAACATTATATTTATACGTATGTAAAAGTGTTAAGAGGTTGCTCAATGTCACTTGAGCAACTATGTATCTGTTGCGTGAAGAAATCTTTGTCACCTGTACTATTAATATATATTTTTTTCTGTTTATTTAAAACGTTATCAAACTATGTGTGTGTTTTGGAGGGTTAAATTAATTTATGATATCCAGTCAGCATCAAATAATACAGGAAGCACTTTAAGGTCAATTTAAAATGAAGCCTTTTCTACTTATCAGTTTGTTTTATTTCATTGCAAGGTGACATACAATGTACTCCTAAAAATGAACGACTGTACAGAATGACATTAATGCAAATTATATATGGTTGATATTTTTGTAGCTAAACACAAATAATACACATTTATGTTGTATTCAATGCAAAAAAAAAAAAAAAAAAATTATATATATATAAATATTGCTTATAGCAACAAAACACTGGTCACCAGTTTATTTGAAAAAAGAAAATATATGTTGATCTATGAATATGTTCTTTTGAAAATTGTTGCATAGCTGTTTTGAAACTGTTTTTCTCACCAGAGCACCGAAGAGGCCTGTGTGTTTATATAACATGAACACTAAAAGAGAATCATAGAAGTAGTCTTAATAGTTTCAATAATACATAAATATACAGAGTCATTTGATTATAGTGGATTTCATTTATCTAGTTTTTCTGAGAGAAAAATGAAAGAGAGAAAAGTCATTTTAAAATGTTTTAATGAGTTCAAAAGGTGAAGTTTTACACGATCTGTTATGATGAATAATGTTATGATTAAAATTTCACCGAGCACATGAAATGGTTTGATTGTTTAATGCACTACTGTTTATTTTTATTAACAAGCTTCATAGGTGAATATTTGTCATTTGAGGTACAGAACTAGAATCTAAATAATTTAAAGCAAAAAAATACCAAACAGGTGTAGATTGGGTATAGTGCTGTAATCCATTTTTTTAAGTGTGTTTCATGTACATTCCAATCAAAAAGATGATCTTGCAAACAATTATTTTTATGAAGAAGGGACTACATCTAAGATGTTATTTAATCTGTTGTGTGTGCGTAATGTCAAAATGAGTATTTTCCCCTGCAAACACAGACATTCATTTGACTGTTTTCATTACAATCTCACATATTGTAGTAGTGCCTTTTTTCATTTGATAGTTACTTTCAGATATTATGTTGCTTCACAAAGTTGAAAAAAGTGACCTTAGCAAGTATGAAAGAAAAAGAGCTGTTCAACAATAGATTTTTGTGGTTATTAACATATTACTGTAGAATGTCAATGATGACTATGATCTTTGTTTTAGCTTTGTAAATGTTTAGAATACAGGCCAAAACCTAATAAAATAATGGCACTGATTTAACACTACACCTTTTGTTTTTATTTATTACAATCATAATTTTACACATAAATCAAATTAATAATGAAATTGTGCTGGTGTATCTTACTGATGTGCTATAATGTTTTGTCATAATGACTTGTATTGTTAGATGAGTGTGGTATTAGATGGTAATGCCACTACAATATTTTCCCAATTTCCAGTCAAGTTCTTCCACGCTGACTGAATCGATCATGTCTTTTTGAACCGTGCCTTAGACACAGAGGCACTGTCATGTTAGAATAGAAAAGGGTCCTGTCCAAACTGTTGCTATAAAATTAGAAGCACACAATTCCTAGAATATCATTATATGTTTTAACATTAAGATTTGTATTCATAGAAATGACTAAAGTAGTCAAACATGTTCATTAGAAGGGGATGACACAATACTTTTGCCAATCTAGTGTATATCAGTCACCGGTGGATATATTTTACTTTGAGAGTAGATACTCTCCATATATCCTCTATCTAGTGCACCATTTACGTTCTATGTACTATGATGGCATGTTTTACAAGGACAGGACAAACTGACAATAAAACACCATGTGCTAGATATGTAATTCATATGCAGTAGTGGCAGTGATCTACAATAATGACAGCCTGGTCACTCTGTTAATGCACCTCTGCTGCCATCTCATGGCCATTACTTAGTGATGGCAAAAAAAAAAAAAGTCTAGGCTTAGAAACATACATAGAAACCAGCAAGACAAGACCTAAACAAACTTCACTTTGATCCACGCACTTCCACAACATTAAGTATTGCACATATGCCTAATTTATGGCTGTAATCTGGTCAAACAACATTTTCAGGGGAAGTAAAAAATATATCTTATTTTTCATCCAAAAATAAAAATATCATCATCATTTAATCACCCTCAAATTGTTCAAAGCCTGTATGAGTTTCTTTCTCCTGTTGAGCACAAAAGAAGGCATTTTGAAGAATGTTGGTAACCAAGCAGTTGACAGAAGCTATTGACTTCCATGTAGCATGGAAAAATACTATGGAAGTCAATGGCTACCACCAACATTCTTCAAAATATCTTCTTTGGAAATGTATGAAACAATTGTGTCATAATGACTCAAAACTGACCTCCCACACATTTGTTTCCATAAGGAGTGGAAGAGATTTGGTAATTAGATCTAAACAAACAGTTTACATAAACTGAATTTCAAATATTATAGTCCCTTTGCGTAATTTTCATACAGGCATACATTTTTTGTTTAATTTTAGCATTTAGTTTTTAACCAGTAAGACTGACTCAGTACAGTTACAAGAAACAAGTAAAATACCCCTAACAAAAAGAACTGACCCAAAATAACAATTCACTCTCAAATCATTAATCACTATAAATCAAGCAAGTTTTATTTTAAATAAGAACATTGTCTAGCTGGTGAAATATTTAGCTCAACATGACAATGTATATTGTGTACCTTGTAAAATGTGTAAATGATTGCCCTTTTACTTGTTTTTCCAGGTTTTCCTTGACCAGAATCTTGAGAGAAATGATCTCACACAAACCACTAATGCTCACTATTCATGAAACATTCAGCTCAATATATATCACAAAATGCTACCTAAATAAATGCTCATCAATGGCATGCTTGTTTTCTCAGTCGCTCCAATGATCTGTATGAAGCATCTCTCCCAGGCCTGGTCAGTCTGAGGGGGTTGAGTCAGTCACAGCTGTCTCCTCCTTTCCTCGTGCCATTGGTCAGTTTCACATAAAGAAATCTCGTGACGATTGTGTACAATCAGAGAACATGAGGGCGAGATACAGTCAATGGCACTTTTACTCAGGCTGAGAGGAAACGGTGCCTTTTTGACTGTGATCTTTACGCTCAGTTCAAGCCATGGGAACAAGTGTTTTTGGGGCTGCAGAGGCGAGGTTTCTGGAGCGCGGAGGCCGTGTGAGTCTCAGCGGCAGCAGAATGAACGTGGGCACCCAAAATAATCGGTTTAGCACTTGAAGTCCTTGCAGGGTTGGCAAAGAGTCCTGCTCTTTTGCATGGGAACCAGGAGATATTTTTGTCCTGGTAAATTCTCAGCCATAAAAATAACTTTCTAGCAATTGTAAACTAATATTAACGTAGTTTATTATTGTTAGATGCATGCACGGTATTTGTTACTTCGGTTTAGGTGAGTTTAACGCTTGAGAAAGTAGCGCTTTAAAATGTTGCAAAATTAATAAACATTACACCAAATATCATTCGGAAATGTATCAATGTTAAAAATAAATATTATTTTTAAGTTTTAGCCTCCGCCTTTTTTTCTCGCATGTTTTCCCTCGGAGTTCCTCCCCCTGCGGCGCTGGGCGGAGTTTCATACCGAACCAGACGCTCCTTTTGTCGGATTCGTTTCGACCTGACTCCCCGGGGTTTACAGCTAAAAAACAGATACTTAAATACAATTAAAGCATTTAACACGAACACGTCGCTAGTTAATAAGCACATCCGTGACGGATTATTGAAAAAGGTAAGTGATTTGACGATTTTTGAGCCCGTTTAGAGCGTTTTTCAATTTGCTCGTCCCCGAGTCTTTGTAACATTCATGGCGGCTCTGCAGTGAGGGCTCTGGGGCGAGGGAAGGCACAAGCGGCCGCTCATAGCTCGGTTTGGGATTCAGATTCACCAAAACATAGTATTATTATACTAAGACTAAATATATGACCAGAATGAAACATTTAATCATTTATTTTCACGACAAAATTGATTTTATTGTGAAATAATGCGTTTTATTTTATATTGTCACAATCACTGCAAAAAATTCAAACGTGCATGAATCTACACTTGAATAATCGGCAAGGAGGTATCTGATAGGTATATATTATGACATCACTTGACAAATTTAATCGGCGTAAGCGATATTCCTCGTACTTTCGCCAGTAGCTTGCTCGCTAGCTGAGGCATTCGTGCCAGCGGAAGCTGCGTGGTGACTCCTGCCGGAATTAAGACGCCATTACCGGGGTTGGAAACAGACTAACGGTCGGTGCGCTACAAGAAACGTATTTTACACTAATTTATGTAATCGGTTAGAGTGGCCTTCACACGAATTATTAAAGTAAATATGCGTAGACTTGTTTCTAACATAAATTTTAAGAAAGCAAAATGCATTTTTGGACAGTTTACTTTATGCCATACTTTGTCAGAAGTGATTAGTGCAATACCTCTTGAACATAACACGGCCAATAATGGTTTATTGTTACCAGAGAGTCTCGAATATTGCAGAAAAACAGATTTTCCGTGTTTTTATCTCTTCTGGCTCGGGTGACCTTGCGCGCGGGCGGGGAAGACTGTAACCGGGACACCGGCGCCTCGTGCGGGCGCGCAGCGACGCCGCAGCTCGAGAAGGACGCGGCGGACACTTCCCGGACACACCACAACACACAATACAGCACATATTGCGATACTGGCAAAGTATATAAAAGTATACACACAAGTCTTTGCTTAACATAATACCGGATCCCGGACGTAAATGTTTTTCGTATTTATTTATTTTGAAATATACACAAATTACATGAGATGTTATCAGTTAGAAAGAAAAAAATCATTAATACAGTTTTATGGCTATAAAATCAGTCAATTCCTTAAAAAGCAAACCGGTATGGATCAAAAAGTAAAATGTCTGCAATATTTGAATGCATATAACGTTAATGAAGTAACGTTACTCGCCTAAGTTACTGGCAGCATGTAAACAGAGAGCGCTCGCGGAGAAACCGAGGCTTCCGGGACACTGATGCACTTTAGCGAGGGTCGTGCTCGTCCTCACATCTCGCTGCTCGTGGTTACATAATCCAAAAGGAAAGTCTTTACTGCCGTTCCTTGCCAAGATGACCCCCGACACCGTGTACGTGCGTTCCTCACCGTGTACTCGCATCCTCAAATCATGGCTTGAATCGGTCTGGAAGCCCGGATAGTTGTCGGTCCTTTCCTCAATGCTTTGCTTAGCCGTTTGCTATAGGCGAACCTAGACGAAATTCGCGGTTTGTTCATGGATAAGCGTTGGAAATGTGCGGTTAGGGCATCATTGTGATGGTTTCTCGCCGCCGCCGCTGGTGCACTGTCTGGCCGCGGTGTGATGACGCGTCCGCGTCGAGGTGGTCCAGAGGCGGAGCATGGGCACGTGCTCCTCTGGGTGGCAGTGCTGACATCCAGAATATTCATTAATCTAATCACAATTAGACGACCATTCACAAAATCGAGTGTCTCATTTATTTAGGAGATTTTATGTCACTAATCTCCTGTGTTATGACAATACATTTATTCCTTAAAACTAACTAGCGTCTGTTCATGCTAATTGTTACTTTTATGTTTTCTGTACTTTTTAAAAGCTCCATTAAGCAATACAGTGGTAACTAATATATTTTTCAATTTTAGTAGAACCTGTTTTTTTTAGATACTACTATTTCTATGATGAATTAGTTTAAATACTTGTTTCTGTACAATTAGTCAGTACTGCTTTTAATTACATTCTAGTACTTATTCCTCCATTCAATATGACATAAAACTATTCGAATGTTACTGGTAACAAATTATACATTTAAAAAAAAAATCTTTTCCAGCTACCATGTATTTCAGTTGTTGATTGTGCCTATTCCAGTTTACAAGTAACTATTAATTTGGTTGTAATGCTGCATGTCCTTTAAGTACTTGTAACAATTCAAATAGTATCTCAAGTATAATTTTTAATTAAATTATTTCCAAATTATTTATTACTTATGACAAGTCAAAAAGGAATTGTTACTTTCAAGATCCTATTCTATTAGTAGTAACAGTTAAAGGAACATGTACTAATATTTCATAAATATGTATTAATATATAATAACTCTTATTAGACATTAGCCTAGTGACTAGTAGAAATAAGCACTAGTATCTAATGAATGTCACTGTTGAATAACTAGTAATTAAAAAAAGTGCTAGTAACTGAAGTAGTTTAAATGGATAAATGTTGAAAAGGTTTGCCATATTCAGTCAGTAGCTCATATTTACAGCCTCATTTTGAATTGTCTTGTTTTCTCTATGTAGCCACTTGGCCAGTGAAGTGTCAAGGTGGAGCTTGGTGAATTCTGTCATCATGAATGGCAGCACCAGTGTGTCTGGCACCCAGACAGGAAGACTCAAAAGTGTGCCAGGTACGCTCGTATACGGTCCATGATGGACAAATTCACACAGACACACTACAGTTATATTCAGAATAAACAACCTCTGGTTTTTGCCAGTCAACATGCTTAATGGATTGATGTGCACTGTTTTTGTTAGTTGCAGATACATGGAGCAAAGAGGACTGTCTGACACTGCTGGAGAGGATACGCAGTCTGCTACCTGATGGAGACACAATGAAGTATAAAACCACAGAGTCTCATTTTGACTGGGAGAAGGTGGGGTTTGGGGGTTTCACTGGAGACATGTGTAAGCAGAAATGGCAGAAAGTTTCCACCGAGGTGAGCCAAATTCCAGTGAGCTAAAGCAATAATGTGCATTTTTTCCAAGTAGCTGTAATAAGTGTTTATGTTAAAGACACTTTCTTTAGATTGTCCATGTAAAGATTATTTTACATTGAGATTTGCCAGCTTATTAAACTTATTATTTGCCTTCATTCATTGGAGTTGTGTAACGATTTTTCCACCCTAGGTGCGTAAATACAGAACGATGACAGAGCTCATTGTTGATGCCATTGAATATGTGAAGAACCCTTACAAAGGGAAAAAGCTGAAGGTGAGATTGCTAAAATATAAGAAGGTCTCAATACTTAATGTTCTCTTTTTTTCTTAATATGTCATGTTTTAGCCTAATGTGCTGTCAACTAAAAGGCTGTATATTGTTTATGCATGTACCTCTGTTTTAGACTCATCCAGACTTCCCAAAGAAAGCCCTCACTCCCTATTTTCGCTTCTTTATGGAGAAGCGAGCCAAGTATGCAAAAATCCATCCCGAGATGAGCAACTTGGATCTCACCAAGATTTTGTCCAAAAAATACAAAGAGCTTCCTGAAAAGAAAAAGGTTAGTTTTTTTGGGGGGGGGATAGTTGACATAAAACACTTTTGGTAAGTGTCCTTTAGTGTTTGACATGTTATACTTTAAACTGTAAGATTGTATTTTACTTATTTGTTTCTAATATGCATGCAACTCAGTGTTGTTGTTGGAGTTTTGTTAAACATTTTTGATTGAAATACAGTTGAAATAATGTAAAACAATATTAGACAAGTACCTTAAATGAGAAATGGTGCATTGGCAACTAAATAAATTTAAATACTAAAATGACTAAAACTGAAATAAATTAAGCAAAGCTATAGAAATATGGGGAGGAGCAAGATGGCGGAGTGAGCAGTCGCAAAAGTCGCAGGGTCCGACAGAAAAAGTGATTTTGACATTCAAAATAGTTAAATTTGAACAACAGTCACCCCTCAAGCCATTGTGAGGTAAACAACACTCTTAAAAGACTATTGTGAGTCACTTTTTGAAAAGACGCACAAAATAATACACTAGAAAAAGAAAAAAAAATGGCTAATACTCAGGACCAAGATAGCTTAAAAGATCATGACTACAGCATGGACGGGATACGTGAGGCATGTTTTGACGAATGTGTTGAAGAAGAGATGCAGAGGGCAAAACCTCTGAGCGACCACACTCCGTTACAGAGTCCAAATCCCAAAAAACTGAAGAGGAGAGATAAATCAAAAGAAATAAGCATGGAAAGCATATACGATGCTATTCACACTCTATCACAAAGATTTGAGGAAAGGCTGGATGCGTTCGAAAGAAAGTTTGAAAACTTTGAACAGCGCATCCAGAATAACGAAAAAGAGGTGACAGAAAATAAAAATGGAATAATTCAACTCACAGTGCAAGTGGATAGGCTGACAAAAGAGAACAAGGAGCTGAAGGAAAGATGCCGGGAAATCGAGCGATACGGAAGACGATGGAATCTCAAATTGATCGGGCTACCGGAGAAGGAAAACGAGGATACAAGAGAGATGGTGATCGGCATTCTCACAAGAGTGATTCCGATTTCAGTGGAACAACTACGAGACAAGGTTGATACTGTCCATCGTCTGGGAAAGAAAGATGATCCCGCCTTCAACATGAGACCACGACCGATCATCATGCAGTTTGGTATGCGGACGACGAGGGACGAGATCTGGAGGAGGTCGAGGGAGGCCAGAGTCTGCAAGGAGCTGCATGTTCAATTTAGACAGGACTGGTCAAAAGAAGATCGTGAAGCCCGGGCAAAGCTGTATCCGACGGTACAGGAGGCCAGACGCAACGGGAAGAAAGCTTACTTGAAGGAAGGGTATGCTATTATAGACGGAAAAAGAGTGGAGGCACCTTTCACAGGTTAAGTTTAGTGTCATCACCTTGATTCAGAAGTTTGATTAAGGGGTCTGTTACTGTTAATGTCAAAGTTCAAATCTATGACAGATTTCATAGATTTGTTTCATTCCTGCCTGAAATCCTATTTCTAAGCGCATCTAAGAGCGTGTATTTTGTTTCATTCGTATGTCTATTGTTTTTAGTTCTTTAAATGTTCGAGGTTTAAAGAATAACATTAAGCGTAAGGCCATTTTTTTATTTTGTAAGGAAGTCAAAGCCAACCTTATTTTGCTACAAGAGACACATTCTAATAAGGACGATGAAAAATTTTGGAAGCAACAATGGGGAGACAATATTTTGTATTCACATGGAACTTCTCACTCTGCAGGAGTGATGATTTTATTTTTTAGGTTTGTGGGGAAAATTATTGATTATAAAAGTGATGAAGCAGGTCACTGGCTAATGGTTGTGGTAGAAGTATTTGATTTCAAGATGATTTTGATTAATGTATATGGGTACAACAACAGGTCTCTCAATAAAAATATGATGTTAAAGTTAACTCAAGCTATCAGGGAATGGAGTGCAACTTATGGTACGGATAGCATAATATTAGGAGGTGATTTTAACATAGCACCTAATTCCTGGCTTGACAGGAAACCTCCCAAGGGGTTGCAACCAGAATATAATGACATGTTAAACAATTTTTGTTTATCCAATAACTTGGTAGATTATTGGAGAGTGACACACCCTAACAAAATGCAATTTACTTGGATCAGCCCAGCAGATGTTAACCTATGCTCAAGGATAGATTATTGGCTTGTGTCTCCAAATATTACTAATCTTACACCAAAATGTGATATTCAATCATCTCCTCTCACGGATCATTGTCTTATTGGTTTGTCACTCTCAATAGTCAAACAAAAACAAAAATCAATCAATATTTGGAAATTTAACAATGCCTTGTTGCTGAACGAAGAATTTTGTAGTCAGATTAGAATAATATGTCTTGAAACTGATGACATGGATTTGTCAGATATAAGTAAGTGGGAGTGGTTTAAATTTCGAGTAAAGCAACAAGCTATTGAAACTGGTAAGAAAATAGCCGCCAACCGTAAACGTAAACAAAAGGAAATAGTTGAAAAGATAAGTTTATTATGTGGACAACCTAACATAACTGTAGAAGAGACACAAGAGTTACACATGCTTCAGAACCAATTAGATGTTATATACTTGGAAAAGGCAAAAGGCGCCTTTGTAAGATCAAGAGCCAAATGGATTGAGCAGGGGGAAAAAAACTCATCATATTTTTATAGCCTTGAAAAACGGAGACAGACTAAAAAATGTATAACAAAATTAAACCAAAATGGAAATATTATTCAAGACACAAATAAAATAACAGAGGAAGTATGTCAATTCTATAGCAACTTATATAAGGAAAAATTTCAGAGTGATGATTGTGATGCCTTTATGAATAGTGTAAAAGAAAATGTAACAAAACTAACAGATGAAGACAAATTTTTACTAGAAAGAGATGTAACTTTATCAGAAATTGAAACAGCTTTAAAACAAATGAAAAATGGTAAATCACCGGGCATTGATGGTTTATCTATAGAATTTTTTAAGACTTTTTGGACAGATATTAAAAATTTATTATTTAATGCGTATCTCGACTGCATAAAAAATGGTCAGTTATCCCCTACAATGAAAACTGGTCTGATAACCTTGTTGCCCAAACCCAATAAAGACTTATTACTATTAGATAATTGGAGACCTATAACTCTACTTTGCAATGATTATAAATTACTAGCTTTAGTATATGCTAACAGAGTAAAAAATGTCTTGAACAATTTAATAGACGAATTTCAGTCAGCTTTTATTAAAGGTAGACATATTCATAACAATGTGAGATTAATTATGGACATGTTAGATTACCAGAGCCTTATTAACACAGAAAGCTTAATATTGTTTATTGATTTTTTCAAGGCATTTGATTCTATCGAACATGACTTCTTACTGAAATCGCTCCAACTTTTTGGGTTTGGCAACAACTTTTGTAAGGTAATCAGAATGTTTTATGACCAAATATACAGTTATATTTCACTTCAATCAGGCATCACTCCAAGAATCAATGTCTCTTGTGGAATAAGACAAGGTTGCCCAATTTCACCAAAATTATTCATTCTCTGTACGCAGCTTTTGGCCTATTATGTAGTAAATAATAAAGACCTTGAAGGAATAAAAGTTTGTGATACCGAATTGAAAATGAGCCAATTTGCTGACGATACAGTGATATTTCTAAAGGACAAATCGATTCTTCAGAAGGCTTTAAATGCGATTTCTGTTTTTTCAAGGGCATCAGGCCTTTGCCTTAATCTAAAAAAATGTGAAATATTACCCTTGTATAATTGCACTGAGACAGACTTGGAGATGATTACAGTTAAGAATGATGTTAAATACTTGGGAATTCATCTATCTAACAACTTGGCAATAAGAGAATCCAAAAATATAACAGAGAAAATTGAAGAAATAAAAAGAAACCTAAATCTTTGGTTAACAAGAGACTTAACTATTTTAGGACGTAACATATTGTCAAAATCAGAAGGGATTTCTAAATTAATTTACCCAAGCTATTCTCTCTATATTAGTTCACAAAACATAAGAAAAGCAAACACTATAATTTACCAATTCATCTGGCGTAATAAAACGCACTATATAAAAAAATCACAACTTGTAAAGGACTATAATAAAGGGGGGTTAAAAACAATTGACTTTGAATCTATGGTTGGAGTTTTTAGAGTTAACTGGGTAAAAGCCTTTTTAGATAAACCTGAATCTCTATGGTATCATATTCCCAAAAATATTTTTGATAAAGTGGGAGGCTTAGAATTTCTTTTAAAGTGCGATTTTGAGGTATCCAAATTGCCACTAAAACTGTCTGAATATCATAAACAAGTTCTCCATTACTGGAAGATGGTATTTACTCATAATTTTACACCACATGGCTCCACCTTGTGGAACAACAGAGTGATAACAATAAGTAGAAAAACACTTTTTTTCAGAAATTGGTTTGAAAAGGGAATCATTTTCATCACAGATATATTAGATGAACAAGGTAATTTTCTTAGGTTTACGGATTTTAAAACAAAATTTAATATACAAAGTTTAATAAGGGATTATAATAAGGTATGTAAAGCAATACCAATAGCCCTTTTAAATATGATACAAAACTATTTACATTATTCCAAAAGTCAAATAAATTTGCCTAAACTGCAACTAAACCAAATTCCCCTAAATAGCAAAAAATTTAACAACAAGTGTATTAGCAAAATATTCAAATGTAAACTATTTCATGATTTTGACCAAAATATAAAAATAAGGCATTATGATGACAAAATAACGAATAAATACATCAAATTCATGAAATGGCCTATACCTCCTAAAATCAAAGAAATGCAATTCAAAATTATAAATGGATATTATCCAGCAGCAGATATGCTTAAAAAGAGATTTGGTTTTGAAGTGGAGCCATGTGTGTTCTGTTCCCAGGAAGATGAAACTATTGAACATTTGTTTTTCTCTTGTCCAGTGATAAAAATATTTTGGCAAGATGTCTTGAGTTGGCTGGAAACAAAAATGGAGAGAATTACACAATTAAAGTTAGAGCAAATTCTTTTTGGTAATGAAAACCTTCCGAAGGAACTTTTTAGAATGTATAATATCATAACAATTATGGGTAAATACCATATTCATAAATGTAAATGGCAAAACAAAAATCCATCCCTAATGGTGTTTAAAATTGAATTGAGGGAATACTTTGCTTCTTTGAAACTTCTGAAAGACTCCAGTGGCAACATTTACTCTCTATGTGAAGATGTCTCAAAATATTTGTCATTGTAACTTGTAAAGCTTCCATGTAACTTTATTTTAAGAATATATGAAGACCGAGGTCAATATATATATATATATATATATATATATGAATAACTTTGACATGCCTTATTGACTGAAGTGCCTTGCTTAATTTATTTTATTTTACTTTTTTTTTTGTATATATTTTCTTTATTGTAATCTGTTCCATTTAATTGTTTAACTATGTTCTGCTTATAAGTCTCCCAACGAGAGATTTTGTAAATTGTGTTTTGTAAATTGTGTTTTGTAAATAAGTGTGTTAAATAAAAAAAAAAAAAAAAAAAAAAAAAAAAAAAAAAAGCTATAGAAATATAAAAATATAGTAAAATTACAAAAGTACATAACAAATTGATTGAAACCTAAACTAAAATTTAAATATATGAAAAATAAAATATAATTGAAAAAATATACAAATACTTTAATAGTATTTATACTACGGGGCCGTTGAATGCTTGAATCTGATTGGCTGACGAACGTTCTGAGGTGTGCAATTATTTTCAGGGAAACGCACGGCGAACGTAGTTCCAGGCAGCTTTCTTGACCGCATTACAGTTCCATATCACTTCGCATCGTTGTCAGCGCTGCCCTGACGATTTTATCAGTTAGCCTAGTGTAGCAACTTAAAGGCTACACATGACATTTCTCACTAGCGAGGTAATAACAGCGCTGCATCTTAAAGCAGACTTACAGTTTAGAGACGGTGCTTCAGAACACTGTTGAGGGACACACAGAGGTAGCCTAATTCATACAAGCTCGCTCTCTCTCTCTCTCTCTCTCTCTCTCTCTCTCTGTTTCTCTTTCTCTGTGTCTCTCTCGCTCTCTTTCTAATAACTTCATTATTAACTGCATTAGTCTGCTATCAACGGCTCAAGCCTCCATTGCCATCTTTAAAATGACGTTTTGGAACTAGCAAAAGAGTCGTTGGATGAGATGCGGAAGAAATAATCCTACTCACAATAGCGATTTAAGTAGAAAAACCGGACGAATCCCTTGAAATATATAATCTGATCGATGTCTTGAGGTGTGGCAACCGTAGTATAAGCGGAATAATTGACTCCGGACCGTTGAATTATTAGAAAAATAATGCACACCCGAGGTGTAACGGCCACTCCGCTTCGCGTCGTGGCCGCATCACCACCTCGGGTGTGCATTATTTTTCTAATAATTCAACGGCCCGTCGTCAATTATTCCTTACATAAATAATACTTATAATCTCACATTAATTGAAAGTATTTGTACATTAGTATTCATTTATCTCACCAAAGGACAATTTAAATAGCAAAATGATTACCAACGGTAAATATTGTTTCAGAAATGGAAACCTTAGATAAATACTTTCTCTTACATTCCTATAAATTTTAACGAGAATTCTTGATGTTTATTTAAAAAAGTCCTACTATATGTAACGTGCTGGTATTTGTAGAATGAAGAGTCAGGTTTCTCTTACAGTAAATATTACTTTTGAAGGTCATCTGTTTTGCTTTTGAATTTGCACTATTACTTTTGTCAGCTGAAGTACATTCAAGAGTTCCAGAGAGAGAAAGAGGCTTTTGAGAAGAACATGGCAAGATTCAAGTTAGTGTCCACGTTCTAGTCTGCACAAAAATA
Source organism: Barbus barbus (assembly GCF_936440315.1). NCBI lineage: Eukaryota > Metazoa > Chordata > Actinopteri > Cypriniformes > Cyprinidae > Barbus > Barbus barbus. Next base: position 12,693,097 of record NC_136754.1, read on the forward strand.
CCTAACAAATATATGTCCGTTTTTTTTTTTTTTGGTGATTCAGTGAGAAGCTTTTATTGTTTTTAGAGAGGACCACCCAGATTTAATAGAAGAGAGAAAGAAGTCAGACCTCCCAGAGAAGCCCAAGACCCCTCAGCAGCTATGGTACAACCATGAGAAGAAGGCCTACATGAAAATTCACCCGGAGGTAAAAGAGTTTGGCAGGGGGAGGGGGAACCTTGTGGTCATAGTTGAATCTTACTGTGTTGTCATAGCTAGTACAAAGAGTTAGTGCTGTGTAACTGAATCAAAGACAATTTAAATGTTGTTTTCTTATTTTTGAGAGCATTTCGGATTTAACTGTTTATGGAAATACCTACACTCACTTTTCCATGTCTGATGCTTGTAGGTAAGCCAGAAGGAGCTGAAGGAAGCATTACGTAGACAGTGGTCCCAGTTATCAGACAAAAAGAGGCTCAAATGGATCAGCAAAGCTCTAGAGCTGCAGAAACACTATGCGGTATCTCTTGGTGTTCTCACTGAAGCTAAAATGATGAAGTCTTTGTCGATTAGAGGGATAAAGGACATTGTTAACTTGTGAAATATTGCTTTCTCATACAGGACAGCATGAGAGCGTATTTTGAAGCTCATCCGGATTCAAACTCTGAGGAACACGTCAAATCTGTCCTGACCAAGGCTGAACGGCAGCTCAAGGACAAGTTTGATGGCCGGCCAACCAAACCACCACCGTATGTTTCAAACCACTAAGAAGCATTTGTTTTGCATGGCTTATGCTGTCTTATCTTACCAAAAGTCTTGTTTATTATACCAAGATATGCTGCTGTTAGAATAGAAATAGAATGTTGGTGACCATTTTGAAATTCATTATTGGTTCTCATCTATATACTGTGCGTTCAGAAAGTATTCAGACCCCCTTCACCTTTTTTCAATTTTGTTATGTTGCAGCCTGATACTACAATTGTTTAAATCCTTTTTTTTTACATTTTTCTCATTAATCTACCTCATAACGACAAAGTGAAAACAGAATTTTAGAAATGTCTGTAAATTTGTTAAAAAGAAAAAAACTGAAATATCACATTTACTCAGTACTTAGTTGAAGCACCTTTGGCAGCAATGACAGCCTCAAGTCTTTTTGGGTTTGACGCAACAAGCTTTGCACACCTGGATTGTGGGATTTTCTGCCATTCTTCTTTGCAAATCCTCTCAAGCTCAGTCAGGTTGGATGGGCATTGCTGGTGGACAGCCATTTTCAGGTCCAGAGATGTTCGATAGGGTTCAAGTCAGGGCTCTGGATGGGCCACTCTAGAACATTCATAGAATTGTCCCTAAGCCACTCCTGTGTTGCCTTGACTGTGTGCTTAGGGTCATTGTTATGTTGGAAGGTGAACCTTCGGCCCAGTCTGAGGTTCTGAATGCTCTGGACTGGGTTTTCATTAAGGCTATGTCTATATTTTGGTGCATTGAGCTTTTCTTCAACTCTGATGTGTCCCTCAGTCCCTGCCGCTGAAAAGCAGCCCCACAGCATGAGGCTGCTACCACCACACTTTACTTTGGGGATGGTACTCTGCAGGTAATGAGCAGAGCTGGTTCATCCTTACATGATGCTTAGAATTGAGGTTCGTCAGACCAGAGAATCTTGTTTCTCAGAGTCTGAGGGTCCTTTAGGTGCTGTTTTGCAAATTCCAAGTGTGTTTTCATGTGTCTTCACTGAGGAGAGGATTGAGTTTGGCCACACCGCCATAAAGCCCAGATCAGTGGTGTGTTGCAGTGATGTTTGTCCTTCTGTAGGTTTCTTCCACCTGCATATATGATCATGAAGCTCAACTAGAGTGATCATCAGGTTCTTGGTCACCAGTCTAGACAAGGCCCTTCTCCATAAATTGCTCAGTTTGGCTGGGCGACCAGCTCTTGGAATAGTCCTGGTTGTGCCAAACTTCTTTCATTTGAGAATTATGGAAGCCACTGTGCTCTTGGGAACCTTTAGTGCAGCAGAAATTGTTTTGTAGCCTCCCCCAGATCTGTGCCTTAATACAATCCTGTCTCTGAGCTCTGCAGGCAGTTCCTTTGACCTCATGTCTTGGTTTTCGCTCTGATATGCATTGTCAGCTGTGAGGCCTTTTATAGAGAGATGTGTGCCTTTTCAGACCATGTCCAATCAATTGATTTTACCACAGGTGGACTCCAGTCAAGGTGTAGAAACATCTCAGCAGTGATCAAGAGAAATGGGAGGTACCTGAGCTAAATTTCAAGTATTGTTGCAAAGGGTCTGATGTAAATGTGATATTTAATAATAATAATAATAATTATTTATTACATTTATATAGCGCTTTTCTGCTTTTCTAAGCACTCAAAGCGCTCTACATTGTGAGGGGTGGTGTTTCCTCGTCCACCACCAGTGTGCAGCATCCACCTGGATGATGCGACGGCAGCCATAGTGCGCCAGAACGCCCACCACACACCAGCTTACTGGTGGAGAGGAGACAGAGTGATGAAGCCAATCAATGTAAGGCGATGATTAGGAGGCCATGATGGTCAGAGACCAATGGGGAAATTTGGCCAGGATGCCGAGGTCACACCTCTATTTCAGTTTTTTCTTTTTAATAAATTTACAGACATTTTTAAAATCCGGTTTTCACTTTGTCATTATGAGGTACGGAGTGTAGATTAATGAAAAAAAAAATGAATTTAAACAATTTTAGTATCAGGCTGCAACATAACAAAATTGAAAAAAGTGAAGGGGATCTGAATATTTTCTGAATGCACTGTATATATGATGTGTTTGGGACATGTTCAATTAATTATATATATATATATATATGTATTAATTTCTTGTATATTTTTAATGCTATGTTCTTGTTTTGCAGAAATGGCTATTCTCTGTACTGTGCTGAACTAATGGTAAACATGAAGGATGTGCCAAGTACGGAGCGAATGGTGCTGTGCAGTAAGCAGTGGAAGGTGATGACCCAGAAAGAGAAGGATATGTTCCAGAAAAAATGCGAACAGGTCTGACAGAACAGTCCACTCTTGATTTGTTTAAACTTGTAAAAATAAAAATGTAAAATAATTGTAATCTGGAAAAGTTTCTGTGGTTGACCAATAATGGCAAACCCTGATTTGTAGGAAGCTCTGTGGTCAAAGGCCAATATAATATGTGTGTATATATACATTATTCTTTCAAAAGTTTTTGAAAGTGTCTTAAGCCCACCAAGGCTGCATTTATTGTGTAATATTATTACAATTCAGAATAACTTTTTTTTTTTTTTTAATAAATTTTCAAATGTATTTCATAACTGTGATGGCAAAGCTGAATTTTCAGCAGTACACATTTACTCAAAATGTAAAAACAAAAAAACAAAACAGAAATTCTTTACTATTTACTGACAAAACTGTCAATTGAATTTTTAACTGACAAAGCGTGAAGGTAAACACTTATATTAATCAGCAAAGAAAGCATGGTTAATAATAATAATAAATATTATTATTATTACAATTCTCAATAACACAGTTGTTACATTATCATTATGCCTTAGCTATAACTAGAAATGACATGTTTATCTCTCTCATCAGAGAAAGAAACAGTTTGAGATCGACATTCAGAGGTTTATTGAGGTAAATACAAAGCACTACAAATTCATTCTATTAAAAATAAATAATTCTATTAATTACTGTTGAATTCCTGATCCTGCTTTTAAAGGGAGGCTTTGCTTATTTTGACACTTTGTCTCAATCTTCGTCTCTCTGCAGAGTCTCCCAGAAGAGGAGCGGGAGCGTGTGTTGGTAGAGGAGAAGCTGGGAGGCACCAAGCTGAACATAGCGGGGGCAGGCAGCCCCCTAAGGGTCAAATCACCATCTGTGAAGGTGGGCTTGTGCAAGATGCCCTTGTTTATGTACTTGCATGCTGTTATGCTCTGGTGGTATGTTGTCTGAATCAGAATAAGAAGCAGTTTCTTCTTGTTGTGCCGTAGGAACGGTGTCGTGACCCTGAGATGGATCAATGGGTACATGGGCTTTCGAAAGAGAAGCGAGACGGTAAGAAGAAAACACGGCTTCCTGAAACACCGAAGACTCCAGAGGAGATGTGGCAGCAGAGTGTGATAGGAGACTATCTGGCTAAATACAGAGTAAGAGCAACATTAATGCTTTTTCATAAAATACAAAGAGACCCCTGCAGAATTACAGAATGCTAAAGAAAGATTTGTTTTGACAACAACATCATCTAGAAACTATAACCTTAAACTGTTGCTCTTCACAGAACGACCGGAAGAAAGTGCAGAATGCAATGGATGCCGCTTGGAAGGCCATGGAAAAGAAGGAGAAGATTTCTTGGATTAAGAAGGCTGCAGAGGACCAGAAGCGATACGAGGTTCAGTACCAGACCGTGGTCAGTGACCAGACGTTTTGACCACTGTCTTCTCACCTGTGCTGAAGAAATGTCAAAATGTTGGTCACCCCTAACTTTCCTCCTCCCCAGAGTAGAGGCGGTTTGTGCTGTGTCTAGCGGAAGTTGGTGGAATTTGTACTTACGTTTGATGAACGTGACTTGCCCTTATTGCAGTGATGTTTAAATGTCTTCATTTCAGTGTTCTGTCACTTATTCTTGCATATTCTCATGAATCTGACATCTTGATTTGTTTTAACACTTGTTTATATACAGTTAGATCCATATATATTTGGACACTGACACAGTTTTCATTATTTGGGCTCTATATGCCACCAGAATAGAATTAAAATGACACAATCAAGATGAAATTGAAGTGCAGACTTTAAGCTTTAATTCAAGGGGTTGCACAAAAATGTAACATAAATGTCCCCCCATTTTCAGGGGCTCAAATGTAATTGGACAAATAAATATAATCATAAATAAAATGTTAATTTTTAATACTTTGTTAAAAAAATCTTTAAAGGCAATGACTGCCTAAAGTCCGGAATCCATGGACATCACCAAAGACTGGGTTTCCTCCTTTGTGATGCTTTGCCTAGGCTTTTACTGCAGCTGACTTCAGTTTGTTTGTGGGTCTTTCTGCCTGAAATTTTGTCTTCAGCAAGTGAAATGCATGCTCAAACGGGTTGAAATCAGGAGATTGTCTCGGGAATTGCAGAATATTCCACTTTTTTACCTTCAAAACTCCTGGGTTGCTTTGCTGTTTGTTTTGGCTCATTGTCCACTTGTACTATGAAGCGCCGTCCAATCAACTTTTCTGCATTTGGCTGAATCTGGGCAGAGAGTATTGTACACTTCAGAATTCATCCGGCTGCTTCTGTATTCTGTCACATCATCACTAAACACCCAGTATCCCAGTGCCACTGGAAGCCATGCACGCTCATGTCATCACACTGCTCCACCATGTTTCACAGATGATATTGTATGCTCTGGATCATAAGCTGTTCCAAGCCTTCTCCTTACTTTTTTTTCCCGTTGTTCTGGTACAGGTTGATCTTAATTTTAGCAGTCCAAAGAATGCTTTTCCAGAAGTGGTCTGGCTTTTTTAGATATTTTTTTGTCAAAGTCTAATCTGGCCTTGTTTGCACCTTGTGGTAAACCCTCTGTATTTGCTCTTGGGAAGTCTTCTCTTGATTGTAGACTTTGACAGTGACGCGTCTACCTCCTGGAGAGTGTTCTTCTCTTGGCTGGATGTTGTGAAAGGGTTTTTCTTTACCATTAAGAGGATCCTCCGATCATCCGCCACTGTTGTCCTCCGTGGACATCCAGGCCTTTTTATGTTGCTGAGCTCACCAGCGCGTTCCTTTTTGTTTTCTTTTTTTTTTAATGTACCAAACTGTTGATTTGGCCACTCCTAATGTTCCTCTCTGATGGATTTGTTTTGATTTTGATGCCTAACAATTGTCTGTTTCACTTGCATGAAGAGCTCCTTTGACTGCATGATGTGTGTTCACAGCAACAGCTTCCAAATGCAAATGGCACACTTAGAATCAACTCCAGAATTTTTAAATAAGAAGGAATAGTCCACGCATGTCCAACAGCTTTTGAGTCAATTGTCCAATTACTTATGGTCCCTTAAAAAAGGGGGGAGGTACATATTAAAGCGCTGTAATTCCATATTCTTTATATAAGTGCAACTTGAATTTGTTTTGGTCAGCAGCTAAAATAATCAAAATTTTGCCTGTGTCCAAATATATATGGACCTAACTGTATATGTAGTTTTTCGTTCATCAGCCTGCTCATCTGTTTTCACAAGTATTTCAGCGTGGGTTATGTCCTGTCTTTGCGTTCAGGGTTGAATTGAAAAAGTATCTTTGCTTATTTTTCTTGTTTTTCATCCTGCAGAGAGAGCTGTTAGAGATGAGGACTGCTCTGTCAGGACAGGGACAAAGAAAACCAAAATTCGATGGCGAGCCTAAGAAGCCCCCAGTGTGAGTGTAACATTTTTAGCTTGTTGCTTTCTGAGAGACATACTTTCCATGTTGAAAAATACTATTTTGTCTATTTCACTGTTTCAATATTACTTTGTCTTCTCCTGTCCAACCTCAGGAGCGGGTATCAAATGTTCTCTCAGGAACTGCTAACTAACGGTGAGCTGAATCACTTCAGCCTGAAGGAGCGCATGGTGGAGATCGGCAAGCGATGGCACAAGCTTAGTCAGAGCCAGAAGGACAAATATAAAAAACAGGTTGAGGAGCAGCAACTAGAGTACAAAGCTGAGCTTGACGCTTGGGTAAAGGTAGGAAGTTTGTTGAATCTTTCAGTTCTACAAATCAAATACACTTTGTTTATTATCGGGTGCTTATTATATGGTGCATATTTATTGTCCTGTTTATTAAGTTATTGAAAAATACATTAAAAATACAATTTATGTATGCAATCACCCAAAAATGAAAATTCATTAATTACTCACCCTCATGTCGTTCTAAACCCGTAAGACCTTCGTTCATCTTCAGAACTCAAATTAACATATTTTTGATGAAATCTGAGAGCTTTCTGACCCTGCATAATTTTTTTAGGTTACACTTTATTTTAAGTTGTCCTTGTTATGGTGTAATTATACATTTAAGTACTGAGTGATATTAATTAACTACATGTACTTACTATATGGTTAGGATTAAGGTTTGATTTAGGATTACTTGCATGTAATTATGCATTCTTTATTGTTATTATAATAGTAAGTATTAAGTATTGTTATTAACATGTAACGTGTAACAAGGATACCGTAAAATAGTGTTACCTTTTTTAAATTAAGCTTTTATTATTGTTTTTTTTATTTTAACAAAAGCTTCACTACTTAATTTTTGAAAAAACAAGTTAGTTGCTCAGATTGTTTAAAATGTCTGTAGTATGACTCAACAAAAACAATATGCATAAAAATACTTATTTTACATTATTTTTAATAGAAGGACTAAGATGTAATCATTTTTACTTGAGGGTTACTATACACTACATTTTTAGAATACCATATGAAACCAAAAAGAATACAAAGAGTGCACTTTTATGAAATTGGCACATTTTAAAAAGATTTCCCTTTTCTTTTTCAGGGAAACGTTGTGCCTCAATGACCTTATTAAAAAAATACTTGTGTGAGCAATACGAGTTTGGAGAATTGCAGTAACATTCCCTCTCTTTTTTTCTGGTTTTCCTAGTCGCTATCCCCTCAGGAGCGTGCGGTATATAAAGAGTTCTCATCTACGGTAAGTAATTGCTCATTTTGCAGCTGTAACTTGCTCTTTAAGTTCTGTATTCTCACACAGTCATTCAAATAGCTGAGATTGTGATTTACTCTTCTCTATATCGATACCCCCTGAACTGCATGGCAAGATGAGGCACCCTGGTTAATTTAGTTGATTGACTTTGCTTGTAAAAACTGTTTCTATCCATGCCATCACATGTGGCTTCATTATTTCCTTTCTCCCTATTTAGAATCACATCTCTTGGCTCAAACTAACATGACTTGAATGGATATTGTTCTTAGGGCTGTACTGTGGGGCTACTAATCATTGCTTAAGCTTGAACATGTTTTTTTTTTTTTGTGCCGCTCTGTCCTTGCACCCCTGCCCCGCCCTCTCTGCCCTCACAGAAACGGCGAAGCACTACAAAAGCACGAGGTCCCGGGGCGAAAGTCCGAGTCACCAAGGGGAAGGCGGTAGGTGCCAGAGCCGCGACGGTGGGTCCCGGGGGGGGCAAGCGTTCCATGGCGTACCGGGCCAAGGTAACGCCCGCTCTCTCTGGGCAACTCACCCACACACTGGCTGTGGACTCTATATGAAGTGGCTTAGGATGTTATATCATTTTAAATTTCACTATTTGATTTTGCTGATGGTGTGTGTGTTTGTGTGTACACATGCAAAAACAGTGATATGGACATATAAAGAGAGTTTGAGAGATGTGTGACTCTTGGTTTCCAGCAGGACACGTCGGACTCGGATGAAGATGATGAGAAAACAGATACATCAGACTCGGAGGATGAAGATGATGAGTCATCTGGCAGCACAGATAGTGATGATGATGATGATGATGATGACGAGGTTAATTTTGCTTTGGTTAAAATCTAGAAAATCTGCTTTGTTATTATGGCTGGTATTCATTCTTTTCTAATGATGACTTAGAATGAAGATGACGATGATGATGACGACGATGATGATGATGACCAATCGGACGGTTCCAGCAGCTCCTCATCAGAAGATAGTATTGACTCTGATTCAGACTAACCTGTCCCACCCCCTTTTAGAGGGGGCTGTGCCGGACACACCCCCTAGCAACACCCCTCCCGGAAAATGGGGAGGAGGTCCAGTAGCTGTGAGCTCACAGCATGCAGTAATCTGGCTCCCTATCTTTAGAGGGAAAAAAACAGGATGGGGGCCAACAGCTCTCCCCATTACTGCGTCCATGTGTCATGCAAATTAAAGTCAATCGGACAACTGTATTTTTTGTTGTTGTTTTTTTTCTTCTTTTTTTCTTTTAAAGGAGCTGTGTTACATGTGTAGTAATCGCATAAATTTTATTGCCTTTATATAGGTGTGTTATTAAAATCTGTGTTTTGTTCTTTTTATTTTAACTTGAAAATAATTTGTTCATTTAAACCGGTTGAGCTTTTATAAGTTAGGAAAGTATCAGGGTTGCTTGGAGGTGGATGTTAGGGATAAAAGACTTTGGAATGAAGGAGATGAATTCTCCTGTTCTCCTGTTTATATTTGTTTGCCTCACTTAGTTGCTGGGGCTCTGAGGGCTATATGAGCTGCTCAAGTCTTGTTTGGATCATTCTGTTGCAGATCCTCAATAATAAATGCACTTTTTTCCTCTTGTACTCAATTGTGTATTTTCAAAAACGTGTGAAAGGGGATATTCACATACTGTTTTGCAAAGGGACTTTTAGTATTTGGATTGGAGGGTTTTCCAATGTGCCAAATTATTTAAATTATTTCAAAAACATCACAGATGCCTTTAGGGCAATGCAATGATTTACAACCTTTATAGATCCAGATAAGGACTTTCAACCAACCGAGGTACCCTCAGTATAGAGACCTCTAATAATAATAAATTCCATAAAGGATCATAATAATGATAAAAACAATAAATCATTATATATAAAGCTATATATATATATATACAGTGCCCTCCATAAGTATTGGAACAGTAAAGACAAAATTGCTCTGTTGGCTGTGGAGTCAAGACATTTGCAAATATGATGAAACGATGAATATGAGACAAAACTACAGAATGTCACATTTTATTATTAGCCGTTTCAACACATACATGTTTTACCAAATAAAAAGAACAGCACTTTTAGAGTTCATCCCACTCATTGATGTGAGCATAAGTATTGGGACAGTTGAACATAAGGCAGATATAGAAGACTAAAAGCTATTATTTATTTGCAGATCCCTTGCACACAATCACAGCAGTGAGTCTGTGACCCATAGACATCACCAGACTCTTGGTCTCATCCTTTGAAATACTTTTCCCAGCCTTTAATGCAGCCAATTCCAATTGTAGCTTGTTTTGGGGAGTTTCTGCCTTTACTCTCCTCTTCAGCTGGTGAAATTCATGTTCAATCGGATTTAAATCTGGAGATTGACTTGGGCAATCTAAGACTTTCCATTTCTTTGCCCTTATAAATTCCTTGACTGAACTGGCAGGGTGTTTTGGGTCATTGTCTTGCAATATGAAGCACTTCCCAATGAATCTGGTGGCATTTTCTTGAATATTGGTAGGCAAGATGGTTTTGTACCCAAATTAATTCTGCTGCTGTCATCATACATCAAGTCATCAGTAAAGTTGAGAGAGAGTTCCAGAGGCAGCCATACATGCCCATGCCATGACACCACCTCCACCATGCTTTACAGATGAGGCTGTATGCTTGGGATCATTGCAGTTCCCTTTTTTCTCCACATTTTTGCTTTCCCATCACTTAGATAAAGGTTCATCTTTGTCTCATCGTCCATAAACACAGTTCCAAAACTCTTCTGACTCACCTTTGTGCTTTTTTTTGCAAACTCTAATCTTGCCTTTCTGTTTTTGGTGCTGGTCAGAGGTTTGCATCTTGCTGTGTAGCATCTGTAATTCTGTGTCAAAGTCTCCTGAGGACAGTAGATTGTCAGAGCATCACCCCAGCTTTCTGGAAGTTGTTGGTGATTTTACAGACACGTCTTTTATGGTTAATTTTCACCGCTTTTCTGATTTGTCTGTCATCAACTACTGTTGTTTTCTCAGCCGATCAGGTCGTTGTTGGTTGCTGGTGTCGCTGGTGGTTTCCAAACTCTTGATTTCTCCATGCCCTTTGTTTTTTCTAGAGCTCTAACTGACTTCCTCTTTTCTTTTAGCATCCAAATTGCTTGCTTTTCTCTCAAAGTCAGCTCCCTCATCTTCATCCTGGTTTGTGTGTGTCATCATCGAATTCAAGATTCAGAATACAAAAGTAATAGATATAACTGATACGACACATTCCCTGCTTTTAATATCTGAAGAATTAATGCAACAGGACACAGCTGATCACTTAGAAAGTCAACTGTTCCAATACTTATGCTCACATCAGATAGAGGGATGAAACTCTAAAAGTGCTGAACTTCTTAGCTGGTAAACATCTGTGTTGAATCACCCAATAAAAAAATTTGACATTCTGTAGTTTTGTCTCATATTCATCTTTTAATCATATTTGTAAATGTCTTGACTCCACAGCCAACAGAGCAATTTTGTCTTTACTGTTCCAATAATTTTGGAGGGCACTGTATGGATTTATGATTACTAGCAATGATTACTATATATATATATATATAATATAGGATTTACTATGTATATGTATGTCTTGTGTCTATCATGTTTCTATGAATGTTTATAGAAACATTTTTAATGTCTCAAGGAGATGGAGGATGCTGATCTGATCTTTTTATTAATTTAAAAACATATTTGCAAAAAAGTAAACAAATGTACTTATGCATCATTTAACTTAATTTTACGCGCAGTCAGTATAGTCACTAGTTGTTTTCAAAATACGTTGAAACTAATTAAATGCAATAAAAACTTATATTAAATCTCTTTTTGCGTATGTGCAAAACCTCTATTTTTGTGTTTTTGATGACCTTAATTCTTTGATGCGCATTACTTTCAGAGAGAAGGTTGATCAGCATGATGTTTTCTCAAAGAGCGAGAATGTCATTTCTGTCAGTAAAGCTGAATTTAATACTGCATAACGCGTTCATTTCGCCAACGGTGTCAGATTTCTATTTAAAAGTTAAGCGTTCCCAGTTCCTGCCATTAGTTGTGGTCCTGTGCAGGATTCCCTCCTCCGGCCCCCTCCGGCCTACATGCTTGATTTTCGCTTCCTGTCCAGCAGCTCCAGATGGGGCAGATCAATGCGCGCATTCCAGCTCATTGTAACTGTAGCGGCATGTGATTTCAGCCCGTAATGTCCGCTCGCTGGATTGAGCACAATGCAGTGAATATGGTGCCACTTGGAAACAAGGAGCTTTGTGCACAATTTACTTTGCAATTACTTTTGAAGCTATTAATAAGGAGTGAAACCGCAGCTGTCTCGGTAAGTTATAAGGCGTGGCAAAATTTGTTTTAGATAATGTGATGTCAGCAGCAAATAGAAACTTCAGGAACGGCGCACTTTATCTAGAGATTGTATTTTTCCTCGGAAAGATGAGAATCACACTTAATTATTGACATGTTTACTGCTTTGGACATGTTTACTGCTTAAACTGGGCGATGTGTTTTAGAACATAACTGGTTTCTAGCTGGTTTGAGATTGCCATTAGCTGACTGACCAACTAACATGTTTCAAAAATTAACCATTTTAAGATGCTGGTTTTGTTGATGGTCCTAAACCAGCTACTAGCTTAAGCTTTGATTATCTAGCTCCACTCTCTGATAATAACACTTTTTTAAAAATTATTATTATTATTTTTTATTGTCTTAGCTCAAGGTTGTTTTATTGAGGTGACTACAGAGCCATGAGGTCCTCATCCTCGCGTTTATCAAGTTTTTCCTCCAGGGATTCTTTATGGAGTCGGTGAGTTGAACGCACTGCTCTTCTTTCATGCATTATACCACTAAATATTCCATCTGCACATCATATGTGCTTATTATGAGTTTATTCTGCTTCTAGGTTTGCACATCAGTCTATACTAACATTCCTCAATTTACAGCGCAGTAATCAAAGTATGTTTGAGTTTAATCAAAGAACTCCCTGACCTCTGAAATGGTTTCATGCCCCTAAAGACAGATTGTGGTCTTGTGAGGCCCTGGGCAACAGCCTTTATGGATGTCCCCAGCTCTTCTCACAGTTATGAGATGTCCAAATAATGTGCAGCAATATTTCAGTGAGAACCTAAAGTGCCTACAAAGTAAAATTGGTGAATTTGAGAGAATGAACCATTTTATATGGCAAAAGTTACATGTTTATGCTGTGTTATAGCAGCATAATACACATATGTGACCCTGGACCACAAAACCAGTCATAAGTAGCACAGATATATTTGTAGCAAAAGCCAAAAATACGTGTATTGGTCAAATTTATCGATTTTTCTTTTATGTCAAAAGTTTGAGTCATTGATTCAATAACCCATCCATAAAAGCCCTTGCTTCATTCTTGAATTAATTAGTCTTCTGATCAAATAGTTTGAATAAATAACTCAATGACTCATTCATTAAGACAGTCACTTGCTGCCACCTACTGGCGGTTTACTTTCATATTTAAAAGTAGCTTACTGTATTTTCCCCAACATTTCATATTTGTGTATTTAAAATCTCATTTTAAAACACATAGCATTATTTATGCAGTTGTAATTTTGGAAAAAGCATTCATGTTACATTTCAGTGTCATTAAACTGTCTGTGTGAATGCAAATAAAGGCCATTGACTTCTCCTGCTTCCATTTTTTCTGCAGTGGAAAGATCAATTTTTGTTGAGGCTGATTTCATTTGATTAATGTCTTATATTAACTGGAAATTATTAATAAAATGTAAAAAATTGTTATGAAACAAAGGTTGATGACATATTTAATAAGGTTAAGAAAAAACTGCCTATGTTGTTGTTGTTTTTTGGCTAGTAGACGTTGTGAATGGCCGGTAACTTAAAAATGTATTAGCCAAATTGTCTGGTGAGTGAAAAAGTTAATTTCAAACCCTGTTGCAGACCCCTGGTATAGTAGCATGTACAGGCAGGTCAAGGCAACAGGTTTAGTTGGCGTTTCCCTGGGGGATGGGGGAGTATACCCACTTCTCCAGGCACCACTGGTTATACAATCTACAACTATATTTAACTTACCTTCAGTGCATGAAACCATACATTTATCAGCATTAGGGCACATTATATGCTTTATAGACTGCATTACATTTATAAAGTATTGATTAATACTAATAAATATAAATGAATGCATAAATACATATAGTTGTAGGTCTTTTTTTGTATAATTTAGTCCAGAGTTTTTTTGGTTTTATCAATATAATAATGCATTCGTTTTACCAATAATATATTGTATTTATTGAATTTACTCGTGCATTTATTTAATTCTGTATTTATTGTTATTTCTTGATTTTTCATATGTGGTCTGTCACAAAGCCCTCTCAATTGCGTTCTGACGCATGCGCAGTTTCTCCTTGTTTATCCCGTCATCAGTGGTGGGAGGAGATGAGCGTGCACGCGCTGGTGTCAGGGAGCTCAGACCGTCAGGACGGGGGGAAAACGGAGGAAAGAGAAAGGGAAAACAGAATGAAACCGCTTCCGAAACCGGAACAGCAATAATTGAAGGACATACTCAAAATATCAGCTAGATTGCGGAATGAGGGCATTCTAAACCAGCATTTTATAGCTTATACTGAGAGAACAAGGAGAGGAGTCTGAACCGTTTTATGTAGATGCAAGTGGATAATTAAGACAAGGGAAGAGGAAAGACGTGGAAATTACACACAACGACCCTCTTTAGGGACGGGAACTGCATAGTCAGTGAAGAAAAGGGCACTGCCACACATTTGGCCACGTTTCTTGTCATTTTACGCATTGCCTTGCCATTCAACCTTACCCAAACAGAGACATCGCTCCGTTCTTGACCACCCCTGTCTAATTCATGGTGCTATTGTGATTTTTCTCCCCTCCATTTTTATTGGGCGACTGTGTTTGCAAGGATGCCGGATCAGATCTCCGTGTCCGAGTTTCTCTCGGAGACGACGGAGGATTACAATTCCCCCACGACATCAAGCTTCACCACCCGCTTGCAGAGCTGTCGGAACACGGTCAATGTTCTGGAAGAGGTAAGGCCGCTCTGTCACTGCTATACGAGGGAGCCTCAACTCACACTATTGTGCAAGACACAAATAACGGTCCCAGATTAATGGAGGATCCACTTTTTTCCTCCACATTTCTGTCCTACAACCTCTTAATTCTCCTTGACTCTCTGTCTCTCTTTTGAAGCCCCGGTTTGTTCCCGTTGGGTTGCTTGTAGTTCGGTAGATATGGATTTACAGTAACGTTAGAATGCGGCGCTGATGAACAGTCTATGAAATTATGATCCATTGTTAGCAGCAGTTATACCTGTAACATAGTTTGCAATTTGCATTATTCAGTAATATTATTCTGTGACCGTTTCTGATTTTTAATCGCGCTCAACTGTTTTAACTGCTATTTTATTTTGATTTATGCGCATTTCATAATTCTAGTTCATTTTAACATAGAGGTCTATTGTAATGCGCTTATAAAAATGAATTTTGTTTATCTAGAATTGCGTTCACGCGAGAAGGTCATTTGGACTTAATATCGTTTTATTGATTATGATGCTGTTTCCTCAGAGAAAACGTCATCATTTGGAGTGTTGGCGCAATTCTCTTGAAGAACTCTGTGATGTCGTCGAGGCCGTGGATGTGCAATGTATTTGGAGCATTATGACCATTTTTATTTGTGTAATGAAACATCCTTCAGTATTTTACTTCGTAATTAAAAAAACATTTTCAGAAATATGATATCAGAAATATAATAAAGCTGTTAATGGTCGCTGCCATGTTGACATCACATGACCTGCTGTATCGTGCAATTGGCAGTTATTATTAATAATATTAATTATTAAAATAATAATGTTTATAATAAAGTGCTTTACCAAGCACGCAAATTCATTTAAACACAACTATAAATAAATGGTCATTCATTACATGTTTGGAGTGAGCATGTTTAGGCATAATTACCATACAAATGCACATTTATTACATTTTTTTTTCATCAACAGTAAATTCCTTTATATATATATAAAACCACCTCATACAAGTGCAGCTGTGATTAGATCAACCTCAGTTAATTAATATAAAGCAACAAATGCACTGGAACATAAGCGAAGACAGATGGGCTAATGGTCTCCATGACCTAGATGTCTGTATGTTATTATGTTCATAAATGAGCATGGACTTGCAGAGTGAATGGGGTTTAGGAATCTGCATAACCTTTACTTGAAAGTGGTTTTAATGTGTATATGTTTTTGTGTTTAATGAATGCCTTTAAATCACATGATCTACAGCAGTCTATAATTTTGCCATTTGGGATAATATACCAAGCATCAGCTTGTTTATTTCATCATGTGAGCTATTAAATAATTTATGCATCAAGCTCTCTCTTTCAGTTCCATCCACAGACGTGAAAATGCATTCGCTTAGATTATTTGCATGCTTTGATTTGTTTTGGAGAAGTAAACGTAAGACTCGGGAACAGCCAGTTGTGCTTCCCAAAGAAATCCCACAAGTCATGCCAACATCTCTCATCCTCTGTGGATCTGAGATTTGTGATGTTCTAAGAATAGTTTGTGTAACAAGGAAAGGTTATTCTCCTGAGCAGTAGTTCTAGGAGCAGAAAGAGTGAGATAGAGAGAAGGGATTAACCTACTTACATGGGCCAGCGAACACCTGACTTGCCAAGACAACAGAGAGCTCTGCAGGCGAATGAAGGGGCTTCCTCTTGCTCCGCCACAGAGCCCACTCTTTATTGACACACTGTTTTAATGGCCAAGAAAGACATGGTGATCCCCAAATGACTCTGGGAGACATCAATGTCACCACCATGAATTAGCAATGTCTAGGGTAGTGATAGGAGCCATTGTGAGGCGGAATGAATGGGAGGTGAATGAACAGCGCTCTGAATAATGCACATGGGCAGGCTGACCGTATTTTTTAAAGCGAGGGTGTTAAGGAAACAAACAGAAAGCTCAGGCTGGGATGTGTAAAGAGCCCGTTAGTGTGGTTCTAGCTAATGATGTTTCTGGTGATCTAGAGAGACTTCTCCGTGGTGTTTCGTTTTGTCAGCCCTACATGTTTTTTTGGCCTTTGAAAGCATCATCAGGAATCCAAAGGATTTCCTCTCTCTATTTATTGAGAGTTAGAAGACACAGGAATGTTAGGGCGAAGAAGGGAATGGGATGGAGAAATGACAGATGAGATGACAGATTACATGAATTTGCATTGCTCCATATGAGCAACATAACATTACGTTTCAAAGCACATGCACTAACCATCAGGCTTGAGTTCAGATGACTTAAAAAAAAAAATTATTTACTATTTACACTACACACTAGGTGTGTTTACATGCACTAATATTCATGAATCCAATCTAATTTCAGATACTGAAAGCTCTGTTTATATGAACCCTAAACGTTGCATTCTGATTCACATATTTGTTCACATGTGCATTACAAGATATACATAAAGCTTACGTAAACATTGTGGCACTGCATGTGCATGATATTTTTAAATCATATTGACAAAATAAAATTCAAGTATTGACATGTTTGATCAGATTATTTCAGGTCTACACCACCCCTTTCAATCCAGTCGAAATCGACTGAGATGTTTACATGAAGAATTTTCAGTTTGATTGAGCCATCAGTCAGATTATAAATCGATTATTCGGGTGCATGTAAACGAAGCTATTGAGGCATACAGTTTCACCTGTGTTCGAGCTGCCAGGTGTTTAGCGGTTTTACTGGAGTCAGCACTTCCAGCTGCACAAAGTGAAGTGCTTTTGTTTTAGTGAGTCATCTTTAGTTCTGTTCCAAAACCTGCCTCGTTGCTTCCTATCTACAAAGACAGCTGCCTTCTAAGGCAACATTTTTACAGAATGTGTTTTTGCATTCCACAGCACTGCTTTTCCAGTGTTCTTCTATGTAAACTTGATGCACCTTCCTGCATTCTAAAATCGAAGAAGTTCTTTTAACTTTGAAAAAACTTTTTAAATACATAACTTGTTCTATGTGAATGACTTTTATGGCAGCTTCCTAACTGTCATAAAACTTCATAGATAATCAGCGACTCGACTTACAATTGACTTAGAGGTCAAAATAAATTATAATCAATTAATCATTTTTTTTCATCGCACTGATCTATTATTCACAGTACTTTTCAGTGTTGAACAAAATATATGCTTAGGTAACACTTTATTATAGAGACTCTGTTACATGTACTTACTGTAGTAATAACAGTAAATTATACATAATTACAAGAAACCAAGTTTAAACCAAACCCTATAGTAAGTACATGTTGTTAAGTAATACTAACTGTATAATTACTCTATAACAGACACCTTAAAATAAGGTGTCTTAAAATAAAGGGTTCTAATGTTTCTCTTGCCTCATCTGCTGTCTTCTGTTAATTTTATTGACTGAACTCATTACAGTGAATTCTGGGATTTCCTTATCCACAAAGAACACGAATGTGATAACTTAAATCTTGCTTCTTTAGGCAACTCACGGTTTTGGCAAACAGTTTCAAATATATTTTATTGTTCTTCCATCAGACATTCAAGAGTCTATTGTTAGCTTATTCAAATGTCTGTGGTGTTTTATTACAGAAGTACATACTGTGTTAATTTGCATGTGCCTTGTAGCCTTTAAAAATAATGTTTACTTGAGCATTGCACTACAAATCTTTTTGCACTATGCGCTGCTTCCCACAAAATCTCTCTTTAATCTGCACAACAATTTAATGTACAAAATATATATCATTTTTTTATTTTCTCACAATTTCATGTACAAATATCTCTTTTGCATAATTTTATGTACAGTATTTATGTAAAGGTCTTGTACAGTCTCAGTTTGTGTATGTCTAGGCAACTAGGTATAGTAGTTATAGTATTTATAGTATATGTATAGTCAGATGGTCTATTTTTGTCTATAGTCAGAAGCTCTATTGTTTTTTTTTGTTGTTTTTTTCTTATACTTGCATTGTTGTATGTTTATCTTATGTTTAACTAGTATGTAGCACCGTGGTCCTGCGAGACACGACATTTCGTTCCACTATATGTCCACACATGTAGCAGAATGACAATAAAGCTCAACTTGAACTTTAGAAAAATATATGTAAATATGTGAAATTCAGCTTCTCTCGCTGTAGTGCATTTATATGTACTATCATTCATATTCATCATTATCCAAAGTGACTTACATTGCATTTCAGGTATACATTTTATCAGATCATGGATTTCCTTGGAGTCAAACCCATGACCTTAGCGTTGCTAGCACCATGTTCTATTGTTTGAACTACATGAGTGCTCAAACGTGCTCAAACAGTAGTAGGATTTCAAATAACTGTATTGTATCTCCACATTTTCACCATCCTTCACTCCACTTTGTCCACAACACCTTTGCCCTAATACTGCATTCCATACAAAGCCTCTCCATCTTGATAATGGTTTCCATGGCACTGTGCTCGTACATTCTCCTCATGAGGACCAGATGGCAAGGTAGATGTATAGACTGCCTAATCGATAAGCTGCTGGCGTGCATACCCACAGACAGTATTTTTTCTACTCAATTTCCATTTTACTCTAATTTCCATTTTTTGGTGATTTCAGAAATGATCAGTCACAGCTTTGTTGTGGAAGCTTGGATGGAAACTCGCTTCTTGTTTATTGCTTGTTTTATTTTACACAGAACAATCTAGTGAAGAGATTGTCTGTTTTAGCCCAGCATGGGGTAATGCCCGCACTGATAATCCTTTTGGCAACAAAAAAAAAGTAAAAATGTCCCGGAGTGCTTAAGGGAGAAGTCCCCAATGACTGATCCTGCAGTTAGTGCTTCATTTATATGAGCATAGAATAAATCCCTTGCACAGAGATGTGCAGTAATATTCTGCACTGCAGCAAAACCCATCCAGCTATAGACAGAATTCACTCATTTGATGCCTGAGGTGGAGCTTAAAGTATTAAAGGGAACTGTGGACAAAACAGGCCAGATACTTGGATATTTTATGGTCTTATGCGTTTAGGATGAGAACAGAATGATCAGTTGAATGTTTTTTAGTCAAACTCTGACTCTGTGGGTTAAATGGGTCAGTGGAATACCTCCTTAACAACACACTGACACTAATGTACACCCACTGCTTAGTCATTCCTCTCTCTAGAACCATATAAATATGAATAAAAGATGTCCACCCTTCTCACCATTTGCTCACAATATGTTCTATTGTTTGCTTTGTTCGCTACAAGCAAATAAAACAAGGAGTCACAACTGCACTGTATTATTGAGTACAATAGTCTTCTCTTTAATAATTCTTGACTTTTTTTATTTTTTAATTTGTTTATTTTTTTCTATTCTTTTGTAATTTTGGGTACCATTTTGCGTAGTTTTAACTCCAAGCAGAGATTACGACAGTATTGAGGAATCAAATCATTGCTTTTTATTGATGGCTCTGGAAACAATGAGTTTATTTGCCAAGACCACTGTAACGGGGCAAACGAGACATGAGGCGTGCGGATCCATGTGCAAGCTTTATTAATAGACATGGTCAAAAACACAGGCAGGGTCAAACAAATGGCAAACAGGTATATCGAGTGCAAAACAGATGAGTACTCAAGTAAATGGGCGTGGTCTTCGATCGGCGAACAATATCCAGTGGGCTTGACAAGAGGGGTAATCCAGGTACACAAGCTATGGTCCAGGTAGGGGCAAACAGAGTCCAAAAAATGTGGTTTACAAAATAAAAATTATGCTAAAATGTCTCTTCATTTTCGTTGACCAAAACGAGACGAAACTAAATGTTATTTCGAAATGTTAGTTCTGTTTATTATAAGCACATGCTGCAATTGTCGTCTGCTGGATTCTGGTGGTTTCTGATTGGCTCTCAGTAGGTGCATTTCCATTACAGATTTGCGCAAAAGTATTGCGATATTTTATAAATGGCGATAAAAAACTATTGTGAAATGACACAGTGTTTCCATTCACCCATGTTATGTGACTAAAACTTAATTTTTCGTGATAAGTCATGGCGACAGATGTTGATAAGTTTACGTATATCACAGCCACCGCACTAGCCATTATTTTTAATCGGAGATGTAGGCATGTATCTTTAGAGAAGGAACACGGAGTGTCGCTTCTGGGATGCTTCTGAGATGTGCCGGGGTGCAGCTCGTATAAACACAAGTATTGACTAGAGTGCCCGTGTCGGAGCCATAATGCACCACAGATGTGTGCAGTGTAAATAAGGGGTTGTCCAAGCATTAATGGAAAGGAAAAGCTGTTACACTTTAGAGCGGCCATGCATGAGTGTTTTTTCGGAGGTTAAAGTACATTAATGTGACTTTTATGTATTCCAGGCGAAAAAATTGTTTCCGTTACAGTTTTGCAATATATTGCTTTTTCAAATTGCCTGAAAAACCACCTCATATAAGTGTAAAAACTTTTTTGCGATATATGGGAGTTTTTGCTAAATTGATGTGTTTCCATTAGGCATTTTCAATTCGCAATTGACCTCTATGGGAGGGTCAGAGAGCTCTCAGATTTAATCAAAAATATCTTAAATTGTGTTCCGAAGATGAACAAAGGTCTTACAGCTTTGGAATGACATGAGGGTGAGTAATTGATGACAGAATTTTTGGGTGAACTAACCCTTTAAATGAAATGTCAACATCTTACACTATGCTTAGCTTGATCACTTAGACATAAGCGTTTGATTGGCGGTTATGTCATTATCAGGCAGAAGTAGCGCTCTCTGTAGCAGTCTGTGATTACTGAACAGTGGTTGCTTAGTGTTAGTCAGCAGAATAATAGTGCTGCTGCTGTTGGCTTTGACTCTGCTGCTGTGTGTCTGTCATTTGAGAATTGTCCAGGCCAAGCTCAGCTGGATGGTTATACAAGTGCATGCAGCAGCTGAGGGAGAGACAGCGTGCCGCGTCTCGTGTCCTTGCGTTGAGGTCACCAGACGTACTCTCAGGCATGGACGAATTGTCTTCTTCACCGGCCTTCAGGGGTGCCAACCCCTCTGTCAACAAAAGCCACCCTGCTCTGACTGGCACCGCTAATGCTAAAATTATACTTTTAGGAGCAGCATTAGTTGAAGACCATTTTAGTTTTCGGTTTAGATATTTGTGGAGGAAGGACCTTGATTGATTCATTCATTCTTGTCATCCTCATTTGACCTTATACACTGCCCTCCTAAAGTTTGGAATTGCCCTAGAAAAGTGGGGTTTTGGACAATATTGGCATGAATCCTTTTTAATTTATGATAATTTAGCATTGATAAGGGACAACACACACTACGAAAACATATTTTATTACATAAACAGTTTATACATAGAAAAAACTTCATCAAAATATCCACCATTAGCAGCTATTACAGCTCTGCATAATCTGAGCATCCGAGCTGTCAGTTATTCAAACATTGACTTGATATATTACTTTAAGCCTCCTGAAGGATTGCCCAAAGATGATTCACACTGGTTGGACACTTCTTACGGACATTACGGTCCAGTTCCTCCCATAGTAGCTCAATTGGGTTGAGGTTGGGTGGTTGGGGAGGCCATTCCGTGACAGACATGATGCCAGCTGACTGTTTCTTCTCCAAATAGGATTTGCACAGCTTGGAAGTGTGCTTGGGGTCATTGATAAGGATTTATGCTGATATTTCCAAAACCACACTTTGCCAGGGGTGTTGCCAAACTTTTGGAAGGCAGTGTGAATACAAATGCATTGTTTGGGTAATACTGTTTAGTTTGGGCAATTCCAACCTTATGGAAAAGACTGCACATTGTTGGTTCTTTGAGTAGAAGTTTAATATGATGGGTGGAGAAGTGTTCTGGAAAAAATTTCCTTTGGAATTTGTTACATCTTTTCTCCACCCTGTTCTAAAGACGGCCAGATGACGGTCAACCAAGCAGATGACAGGAAAAAGTCATTCCCTTTGTTTCAGAAAAGTCATTCATTCAGTCCATTCATTAAAGGTGCACTACCATTCAAAAGATAGGTGTCATTTGAAAGAAAATTAACACATTTATTCAGGAAGAATGTATTAAATAGATAAAGTGACAGTGTAGACTTTTTACATTGTTACAAAACAATTCTATTTCTAATAAATGTTCTTTTGAACGTACTATTCGTCAAACAAACCTGATAAATTGTATTAAAATTTCTTCAAGAATATTAAGCAGCACAGCTGTTTTCAGCATTGATAATAAAAAATATTTCTTGAGCACCAAATCAGCATATAGTATAAGAATGATTTCTGAAGGATCATGTGACACTGACGAAGTGGCTATGATAAATCATCTGTTCTTTTAAATTGTAATAATATTTCTCAATATTACTGCATTTTTATCAAATTATTGCAGCCTTGACAAAAACTAAAATCTTACTGTCTCTATGATATTATATGGTAATGTTCTATGATAATGTTCTATGATATTTACAAAAATTAACTTTGTTTTTCCTATAAAAGGTCATGAGACCTTTAAAGAAATATTAAATTACATACCATTGAACTGATAATTCAGAGTTAATTTCAGCAGTGCTCTCAGCTACGATGAGCTCAAGTTAATGTGCTACTCTGCCATTCACGGAATTTTTTTTGGCTGATACCAAAATGATGGTAATTTACTTAATTTGACTAAATTCACATAATTTAATTATAAATATATATGATTTATATCTAGTATTGAGTGATACTGCTAATTTACAAATATGACAAGCACTGACATCGGTCAGATTTCAGAGTTTTCTGCCTGCATTTTTAAAAGCATTGACCCGAGTGTTTCAGTTCCACGAGAGTTTCCACCTGGCTCTCTCTGTATGGTCTTTGTGTCAATGTGTTTACGTGTGTGTGTCTGTGTTTTATTAATCAGACTTGGACAGAACATGGAATCCTCAGAACCAAAGGCATACCTAGCATTCTGCGTGAGTAGGAGGGCCCATTGCCATGGATACGAACCAAACAGACCATAATTTACACAATGACCTGTTCTTCTCATATCTAGAGCCACAGATTCAATCACTGCCAGTGCAGGAGTGGTGCTTGCCAGGCCTGTGGGTGTTCAGTGGCTCGGTGATTTGGGTGTTGACTTCATGTAATGTTTCCATTGGGTTTCTCTCAGTCATTTGTATCTTTTTCTTCCACAGTTATTGTAATAAAAACAGACAGAATAAAGTTGGATCACCCTTGACGTGCAGTTCTGACTCATAAACCCCATGAAACTTGCCTGGCCTGAGCACTTTCCCTTGCCTCGCCACAACCCCAGTCAAGTCTGCTGGCTTTGGCTTAGCAGCGAGAAGTAATTCCTTAAGGAGTTCATGTTTCTTGGGGCTGATAGCTGGTGCAGGTCTCTCCTGACCTAAATGGCAGTATGTTTAAGTCCTGGAAAAGTTTTCTCGTAAAAGCGTTTGATCGTTTTTGGCCGGCCGTATAGAGAGTGTCTTTTCTTGCTTGGCAGGCCTGTGTTGGTCTTCTCGATTGGCTGTCTTGATAAAGTCCAATATCGATCTGGTTGTTCGTAGTGTGAATCTAATGAATTGTGGTTTCTTTGAGCGGCAGTAAAAGTGTATTATAGCACTGTTTTTCCACTAGTATCTTTGAGATTTGTTCGGATGAATGGTGTGAGAGGTTTGGTCGTTACTTTAGTTTATCATTTGCTTCTTTTTTGACCCGGCAAAAAAACCATTATTTGACCGGTTCTGAGATATTGTCGTGAAAGGTGCTTTCAATTTAGGCTAGGATTACTGAGTGCTCCAGGAAGAGAGCCAAGGGCTCAGCGATGCCCATCGGTTGAGTGGGTGAACAGAGGGTCAAGGTTTGTTGTGAGTATTGTAGACGAGTATTAGCACGTTACCGCAGTCTATCCCGTCATAAAGAAGCAAACTGCTTAGTCATGGAAGGACAAAGTAGCCCTTTAATGTGAGTGTCATATTGTTATGGTGCCAGTGAGTGTAATGTTGCATTTGTTCTCAATAGGGCACTTAACTATCTCTGTCTGTATAATAACTGTAGTGCTGCATTTCATTTTTGTTGTCTCTTCAGGATCCAGATGGTGTTGGACTGAAAAATGCATACAATTCAAGTAGCTTATTGACTATAAAGGAAATAGTTCACTCAAAAATGACATTTCTGGCACTGTTTACTCACCTTCGTGTCATTCTGTATGAGTTTCCTTTCTCAATGGAACAAGGTTAATATTTTTTTAAGAATATCTCGTCAGCTCTTTTCAGTTTGATGTAAGTGGAAGTTTGGCTAGGGTATATCAAACAGTACTTGTAAATGATATTAATGTCAAATGTATAAAACAGCTAAATGTTACCTAAGTTGGTTCAAACTCATAAGGTTGAGAGATTCTCCACATCGTAATGGAGTCACCTGCTGAGCTTTATCGTCTCTGCAGTGCTCTGATTCACTCTTCTGTTCACTCTGGTCACGCCTAATAGCCTTCAAGACCATTTGAGGATGTGGTTAGATTGTTGTAATTAGTTGTGTAATGATATTACCCTCTTGGTCACGCAGCTGAAGACTGATATTTCACGCTTACAGGGTAACTGAATTAGTATATACTGCCGTTCAAAAGTTTGGGGTCAGTACAATTGTTTTTGGAAGAAATTAATTATTTTATTCAGCAAGAATGCATTAAACTGATCAAAAATCACAATAAAGACATTTATGTTACAATCTTATGTTTATCAAATAAATGCTGTTCTTTTTAAAGTCCCAATGAAATCAAAAGTTTTTTGGCTTTTAGTATGATTATGTTAGCCTTAGGTTATTACATAGGTTATCTGTAAGCTTGTTCCAAAACAAAATTTGCATTTAAAAGATACAAGCATTCAAAACTTACAGTCTCTCACTTCTGCCAATATGGATTAACGATTTTGATGACATCACCCTGCACTTCAGCTTCTCATCAAACTTTCTGTCCAATTAAATGGTGATGGGGTGATGGGGTGGTGATGGCGCAGTGGATAAGACACATGCCTTTGGTGTGAGAGACCCGGGTTCGAATCCACTGTGAGACAGCAATGTTGCTCCAGAGGCGTGCGACCTCTGACATATATAGCAGTTGTAAGTCGCTTTGGATAAAAGCGTCAGCTAAATGAATAAATGTAAATGCTCTCTAGAATCCCAAGCATCCCGTCCCTACACAACAAACAGACACTGAAGCTGTGGCTGAAATCGGTTACTTCTTTCTATTCATGAGTAATCCTATAAAAAATATATTCCGGTTTCCACAAAATTTTTTAAACAGCAACAGTTTTCAACATTGATGTTAATAAGAAATGTGTAATAATAAGAATGATTTCTGGATCATGTGACACCGAAGTAATACATTTCAGCTTTGCCATAACAGAAATAAATTACATTTTAAAATAGAAAATAGATATTTTTAATTGTAATAATATTTCACAATATTAGTGTTTACTGTATTTGTAAAAAGAAAAAGTATTGACATTAAGCTTTTAAGACGTTTTTCTTTTTGGATCACTGGAAGATGTTAAGCAGCAGTATATATATACATATATATATATATTCTAGTTTAATTTTAAAACAGGCAATGTTTAGTTATGCTTTATGAAGAATTATAGTTGCCTTTTAAATGTTTGTTTGTAGTGCTGCCTGCTAAGTGCATTACTGAAAATGATTTTCTGTTCGTTTTTACAAACGATGGATGTAACAGCTTGTAAGTGCTCGTTTCCAAGTACAATTTTTACGTTTCCCGTGCTCCTTTAAATCCTGGTATAGCTACAGGGCGTTGTAGCTCATAACAATGAAATAACAAGGGAAATGACTGGGGATAAAAAAAAAAGCTCTGAAGACTCGACCTGACGAGTCTGTCTCTCCCCGGACCGCAGTATGCAGTCCAATTTTGGTGTACCGATGTCCAAACATAGCTGCAAGAAAATGAGAGAATGGCCACAGAGGGAAATCATTTATCACATGAGTGGCTCAGAACCACTACTTTCATCACCACAGGTTCTTGATCAGTGTGCCACAGCTGTGCAAATGCTCATTATTCCTCTGCCTCAGCATGCCTTGTGTTCACTGTAGGAGGAGGTACATGAACACAATCAGTGGTTTATAGAAACACAACTCATCTCTAAACATATAGCAGGACATCAGTGGCCTATTATTATTAAAACATGGCCTATTATTATCCATGTTGAAAAATATATTTTGTAGAAACTTTAATACTTTTTTCAGGATTTTTTGATGAATAGAAAGTTTATTTGGTAACACTTTACAATAAGGTTAATTAATTAACATTACTAAACAGGAACTAAGAATGAGCAATACTTCTACAGCGTTTATTAATCTTAGTTCATGTTAATTTCAGCATTTACTAATGCATTATTAAAATCACAAGTTGTGTTTGTTAACATTAGTTAATGCACTGTGAACTATCATGAACAAACAATGAACAACTGCATTTTCTAACTAACTAACATTAACAAAGATGAATAAGTAGTGTAATAAATGCATTGTTCATTGTTTGCTCATGTTAGTTAATACATTAATGTTAACAAATGACACCTTATTGTAAAGTGTTACTGTTTATTTAGAAAAACAAAAATTGAAACAGTATTTATTTGAAATAGAAACTTCTAAAATGTCTTTACTGTCACTTTCAATTGAATTGATCGAATATGTCCTTGCTAAAAAAAAAAATAGTATACATTTTTTTCAGTTCTTACTGATTCTAAGTAAGAGTAGCGTACATGTATGACTGATTATTCTAATAACGTCACAATTCATGATAAAGCATTTAATACATTCATTTAGTAGTTGATATGTATAAATATTCACCAAGGCCTTTGAAAATGTCCTCTGTACTTTTTATTTTCAGAGAGCTGTCGTGAATGTTGAGGGATTTGCTTTCAAATTGTGGCCTTAAGCTCTGTCTTTCTCATTAATCACCGTTGAAGGGCTTCTTTAAAGACACCACAGATTATTTTTGGGTACGTTTGGGTGTGTGTGTGTCCTTGGGAGGAGTGTGTTTGTGTTGGGAGCTGTGGCTGTTAAGACGCACATCTGTTAGCCACCAGCTGAAACAGAGCACATGAATGCATTATAATGCATTACAAATTCAATTCGCAAAATACTTTTTTTTTTGCCAAAAGTTGACTCATATTTTTTTCTTTTATTCCAGTGATAACAAGTTAATTGCTATGAGTCAGCTTGCCTATATTCTGTACCTTTGCATAATTTCCTTTTCATCCAGAGAGACACACATCTGATAGAATCAAGGAGGGAGGAGGACATCAGCCAGGACACAAGTTCAAAGCGTGTATAAGAGTAAAGCAAAGCGTTCACATGTTTCCCAGCAACTCATACATGTTTTCTTTCTTTTAAAGATAGGAACAAGTAGATAGACGGTCAGTGGGCTGCTTGGAGGAAACAGGATTCGTTGACACTCTGTTGTTTACTGTCATTCATCAAAATGTTTGAAGAGATTTCCATGAGCTGAGACCCTCAGGAGCATGTCCTGTTCGCTACGCTCTCAGTTTCACAGCGGTTTTGATTTTTTAAATGATATCCACCCCAAGACAATGAAGCGCGGTCGAGGGGTTTTCCCTCGTGCTGCCACGGTTGCTAGGAAACTGCGTGTCAAGGGTCTGTCACTGGTATGTTAAGTTGTCTAGCCACTCCAGCCTGTCTTTTCTGAGGAGAACTTGTCCAATGTCGATTACATTTATTAGTTGGCTGACTTACTTTTAATCAGTATAAATATTGCAGTTCACAAAGGTATAAGCTGCTTTTCTAGTTGTAATTTTGGTCTTACAGGGAATATCTCTGGCATTTTCTCCACCTGTTGGCCCATATGAGCATTGAAATGCCTCCAGATTCCCAATGTTTGGTTTTGCCCCTCGAGGTGTGGCCAGTGATGCAGTTCCTCTGGAATTCTAAGATCATGAATCATAAATGAATCACAGACCTTTTTTAGCTGTGTTTTATAACCATCCCCGTCTCTTCTCTTTTTGTCTGCCTCTCCAGGCTTTGGACCAGGACCGAACAGCTTTACAAAAGGTCAAGAAATCCGTCAAAGCAATCTACAACTCGGGTCAAGGTGAGTTTTGACCCAGCTCTTCAACAGTACTTCTGGAAATATTAAAATATGATTCAAAATTTCCAGAGAAAGTTACTTTTTGATACAATGCATGGCTGTAAAAAAGGCCAAAGTGACTCTCGACTTGTTTAATTGACAAATTCCTGATGAAGTGCTACTCTAACCGACAGTCCTGAAGTGAGAAGTCATAGCGCTTGCTTTTCACAGGCTCCTTGCTACCATCTCTTCCCCCATTCCTTCTAGGGAAACTCAAATGCTTACATGCCCTCAAGGGTAAATCAGCATGAAAGTTCAGGAAATCCTCCAGACAATCTCATGAGTGGTTTTTGGCGCATCCAGTCCCTTCTTTGCCCTTTATCAGCTTGTAACTCTTCAATGTCATTCCTCTCCTATTGACCAAGCACACAGTCCATATGCCAAGTATCGGTGCCTGTTTGATCAAGGCCTCATAATGCCTAATATTTACACTCAGTCGTCTCTTGTGGATCGGAAATTGACAAAGACATTGACATTTGCAAAGTTGGGATCAGGGCTGGAGATTGAGAACCAAACAGTGTGTGGATGTAAGTATATTTAGGACTCTAAAACAGGACAGATGAATGTGTTCTGCTGCTGTGTGACCTAGAGATAGGTCACAATGGACGACTAGACTATAAAAGTATGAAAAGGCTAAAAAGATGATAAAAGCACTGCTACAGCCATACATATTCAGACAGATGTCTTTGGCTCTTGTGCTGTCTGATCAGTTAGCTTGTAATGAGTTTATTAAAATCAAAGGAGTCTTAAGAGCTGCATTTGATTGGGATTCAAAGCTGCTTAATTATACAGGGCTTCCAGTCGAGAAATGAATAAGAAATTCCAGAAATTATGATTATGATGATTATTATTAATAGCAGCAATACTACTAGTTTTAAAATGTTAATAATATTTTATTATTATAACACCAAAAATACAGCTCAAAGTCTCAAAGTGCTTCACAATATAATTCAAAATAAAAAATCAAAATAATGCTGTCAAATCGATTAATTGCATCCAAAATAAAAGTTTGTGTTGACATAATATATGTGTGTGTGTTGTGTATATTTAAGAAATATATTTATTTCTTAAATATTTCTTATTTATTATATTTATTTTGGATGTGATTAATCGTGATTTATCGATTTGACATCAAACTTTAGAAAGAGCACTTTTTTCCACAACAGTACTTGCTTTTGTGTTATTTCAAGTAATAAATAAGTAAATATATATATATAATATATAATTATATTATATATTATTAGAATATAGTATATACATATATATATATATATATATACATACATATAAATGCATGCATTTTGGAGAGATTTAAAAGCTGATTACAAAGACATAAACGGTCAGCAATAAAAAACTGAATTTTTTGGTTCATTAATGGTTTGCACATCAACCTGAATGAGCACTTTTAATGCTCTCAGATTCCCTCAGGTTGTTCCTCTGGGTCTAGATACCTTCCCAGCTGGTCATTTATAGAAGCTGACAGTCCACTGTTTCTGGGTACCAGATCTCTATGTGGCGGTTTTCAGTGATGTGATATGTAAGACTTCCTCTTGTGAGCTGCAGTGCTTGATCAGATTGATTGGCTGACCTCTCTCTGACCTCAGTATCCCTTAGAGAGCACTTGTCCTCTACACCTCTTCAGCAATGCAGAGACACTCCCATCATGATTCAGCAAATGCCAGCAGATTGTCACCTTTTGGGTTTGTGAATGAAATCACACCAGCTGCAGCTGAATGTCACTCCTCATGATGCACATCACTCTGCTTACTTATGTCTTCCTGAAGTGTGGAGCATCTCATGTTATGCTATTAAGTGTAGAGCGTTACTGTGGCGGCAGGCAGAGGATGTAAACCGGCTCCCGCTGTGTTATCGACTCTTTGCTGTGTGCATTGCAGGTGGCCTCTGTGTCACGATCCTGTTTAATCAGATGTGACTGTATAGTAAGCACTCTAATCGGCTCCTGAGGATTAATACCTGAGCTCTTGACACTTGGCATGGGGCTTTTATTCTCTGTTGAACTGCAGAGGTCTGCTTATGTCACTTTGCTTACAGTCTTGTTTAGATCTGTCTACGATCTTTTAATCCGTCTGTGACATGCACGATCTACTTACCTTCAGAAGTCTCGACAGTTAACGAAATTTATGTTTGCAATGATTTTATTATTTTTTAATCTAATGGCTTATATTAGTATTAAATGTATGTAATTGTGTAATTAATGTCTACTTGATGTAAAAATGTAATTAATGAAAGGTGCTATTCAAATAATAATAAATATTAGTAGCACTAGTAAAATATGTGATCATTTATAGTTATAATGTATGTAATTTATGAATAAAATCTAAAAATTTAAATGAATAATAAATAGTAGTAGTGTTTATTTTGCATTCAAGGTTCTATATAAATCAAATTAAAATAATAATTTTAATTGTGTAGCACCTTTCATACATAAAACACAGCTCAAAATTGCAAAGTGCTTCACTGATCAAAAAATAAAAACAGAAAAGGAAACATTTTACACAATAACACTTCCATTTGTGTTATTTCATAGTTTTGATGACTTCTCTATTATTCTAAAATGTGGAAAATAGTAATATAAAATACGTTTTTGAGTTCCAATGTCAAACTTGGAATGTCAAG
The DNA here is from genome assembly GCF_936440315.1 of Barbus barbus. NCBI lineage: Eukaryota > Metazoa > Chordata > Actinopteri > Cypriniformes > Cyprinidae > Barbus > Barbus barbus. The sequence continues at coordinate 12,724,502 of NC_136754.1, forward strand.
TCCATACATTGGACTTCCGTATGTGCATTTGAGAGAAATTTATAAGCTCCTATAAGACCTTATAAAAATTAGCACCTTTAAAACTCTGAGGTTCCCTTAGGTTCCTCTGAGTCCAAAAAGGCAGCAGTAAACCCTCCCAGCTGCTCGTTTAAAGAAAGTGACAGTCCCCTATTTCAGGGTACCAGATGTCTTGACTCCACTCAACAAGACAAATTACCTAATAATGTCACTCTGTCATGGGCTGGGGTCCCGGTGTGGAACTAGGGGAAGATGATGAATCAGTCCCAGATGCTGGTGGTGTCAATACTGTTTCCTAATGTATGGAGACCCTAAAGTTATACGACTCTAAAGATGGTAATAATACAACTTCGTTTCATGTTCTTTATTAAACAAAAGACTGTTTTGTGTGTGGATGTTTTTTTTTTTGTTGTTGTTTTTTTTATATGGACAAATTGTTAATCGGCACCTCCATTATTTTCCTGCGGGTGCTGATGATCTTGACCGCACTCTCTTGTCTGTGCCCAGTGAGGTGCATGTTTGTACTGGAAGGGCTATTACTGGTTTAGTTTACATCCTGTGGGCTGAGATTTACACAGAAAGCTGTTCTAGTTGACAGATGTACAGGGAATTGTGGAATTCTCTTTTCTTCCTTTATTATTGGTTAAAATAGGTTATGCTATTTAAATAGGTGTGTTCGTCTGGAAGCGGTGCTGAGCAGACTGATTGCTGTATGACATCAATGTACCATGAGAGCGATTAGAGAGCAAACAGCTCCGTAAGCTTTGAATCGCTCTCGCGGTACTTTGATGTCCTACACCGATTGGTCTGCACAGTGCTGCTTCAAGTCAAACACACCTATTAAAGTGATAGTTCACCCAAAAATGAAAATTCTGTCATTAATTACACACCCTCATGTCATTCCAAACTCGTAAGGCCTTTGTTCATCTTCAGAACACAAATTAAGATATTTTTGATGACTGGATGCATGGTTTGTTTTTATTCTCTTCAGAGCATGTGCAGAATGAGGAGAATTACGGGCAGGCACTGGACAAGTTTGGCAGCAATTTCATCAGCCGAGATAACTCTGATCTGGGAACAGCCTTCATCAAGTTCTCTGGCCTTGTCAAGGAACTGGCTGCTCTCCTCAAGAACCTGGTGAGGAATAGTGGAATTTTTATTTAGTTTTATTCTTATCTTATTTTCTTAGTCTTAAAATGTTATTTTATTTTGTTTTATTTTTACATTTTTAAACATTTTTCATTTTTATTTATTGTAAAGTTTTCTGATCACAAGCTGTATGATTTCTCCACTGATTCTTCTCCTCAGCTCCAGAGTCTCAGCCACAATGTCATCTTCACCCTGGACTCTCTGCTCAAAGGAGATCTAAAGGGAGTGAAGGGGGTAAGATTTACATTGCTGTCTCTGGACTAAACTAATTGGAAAGGCCCCCTCTGAGGAACGCCCTAATTTACTGCTCCATACCCGCTTTAAATGAATCCCTTTGGACCAAAAAACGCACACTGTAAATCTGGTTGGAGTTAAATTACAGGGTTCTTCATGCCACTGTCCTCTATAAAACACAGTGCCGAAGGAATGGCCGCTGTTAGCGCTAGTAAACTGTGTGGGAGTGTTTAAGGCCCTTTGACTCAGTCGGTTTGAAGTGTTTACTGGTTGACTGAGGTAAAGAGCTCAGGCGTCAGACTGACCACCCCTGTCAGCCGCTTGTTGATGTCTCAGGCATGAAGGCAAACATGTAGTGATTGTGAAAATGACTTACACTAAGTGTTGCGCCGTCTCACACTGAGCGGTTTTGGAAAGGCTGTCTGATTGTTTTCACATTAGCATGACCCAGGATAAGAGCCTCTGCAGCATCAGCTGAAATTCTGAGTGGAAGTGATGAGGCTTCACTTTTTTGCTCAGTAGACGGAGGATACATACCTACCAGCCCCCATTCTTTCGCTCTCACTCTCTTATCTCGCTCATACTTTGTCTCTCTCTTTCTTTAACCCTCTTACTCAGCGGAAACGAAACCGTTCTCTAAAGCTCTTATTGACAGAGGCAGAGGCAGTTGAAGGGCATAAGGGCTGTCCCTGGAGAACATTATCAGCTCTCTCTAAAATCTTTCCTGCACTGGAACAGACGCCTTATAAACCATTAAAAAGCGCCTACACCAGTGCTCCTGTTTGTGTAACCAGAACTCACTCAGAGACTCTTAAATTCTATTAAGAAATCAAGACAAAACACCAAAACACAAGACAGCTTTTATATTCAGTTGCATCAGAATTACTGCAGAGCTCAATAAAGTGTGTATGTGTGTGCATATATATATATATATACATATATATATATATGTTTGTGTAAGTAAATGTTAATGTTAATCTGTATTCTTTTACTGTTATTGGAGTAGTAAATAATATAATTTAATGAAAAAAGAATTTATCCAAAATAATTTGGATACACTTAAAACTAAAATCTGTCATTTTAAATGCAGATTATTATGGAAAGTACAGAAAAGTTGATGTCTATTTTAAGATTTTTTACAGATATGGTTTATTAAATTCATTTGTTAAATTAATTAATTATAATATTATTATTATTATCTTTATTATTAATTAATTAATGCAATTTAATGTATAGAAATATAAGTGAGTGTTAGACGATGGTGTTGTTAAACACTAAATGTTATAATATGGGATACAGGGAGGCACTATTAAATGTCAAGATTAAATGTTAGATTTTAAATGAACCGGAAAAAAAGTGTGTGTGTTTATGTATATATATATATATATATATATATATATATATATATATATATATATATATATATATATATATATATATATATATATATATATATATATATTTACATTTATTCATTTAGCTGACGCTTTTATCCAAAAGCGTGAGCTTACAATTGCTATATATGTCAGAGGTCGCACGCCTCTGGAGCAACTAGGGGTTAAGTGTCTTGCTCAGGGACACATTGGTGTCTCACAGTGGATTCGAACCCGGGTCTCTCACACCAAAGGCATGTGTCTTATCCACTGCGCCATCACCACCCGTATATATATATAAAAGTCCAGCTTCAGCTTCAAGCTTCCAGCTTTATTTGATGTGTTACACAGCACAATAGATGGGAACTCTTAAAAATAGGACTGAAAAACTACATAAAAGTGCAGAGCAGGACCTGTCACATCTTTCTGTGCTCTGAATTACACGTATTTAGAAGCAAAAACTGCTGTAAGCTTCTGGATTCTGCTTCAGCAGTATGAATATATTCATGATGTAAACAAAGTAATGCTCATGCCCTTTCTAAGAAGCCAGCAAGCTGATACACCTCAGGTAAAGTAACACACTCCAAAACATCCGCAAATGTTTCATGATCAATTAATTATTATTTGAGCAGATGAACATTTGGGCAGTAGCAAAATGAATAACTTCATTAAGTCCAGAGAATAGGTTCCAGAGAGTGGGAAAATCTGATAAAGCAATTGCATTACCACAGTCCATATCAGTCACTACTGTACATCAGCGCAGTGAGTTTCAGAGTAGTGATCAAATCTCTTGGATTCTTTGGTGCTTTATATTGTATAATAATGTGTTCAGTTTAACAACTGTGAAAAATGGTCTATAACTCTGCACATTAAACCTAATTGATTCCTGCACTATTTATTTTATTTCCCCAACACAGGATCTTAAAAAGCCTTTCGACAAGGCCTGGAAAGACTATGAGACCAAGTTGTAAGTGTCCTTATTGTGTGTTTATATTCTTTTGTCATGTATACAAAATGTTGTTTAATGGAATGTGGTGATACAGTTGAAGTCAAAACTTTACATACACCTTTCAGAATCTGCAAAATCTTAATTATTTTACCAAAATAAGAGGGATCATACAAAATGCATGTTATTGTTTATTTAGTACTGACCTGAATAAGATATTTCACATAAAAGATGTTTACATATAGTCCACAAGAGAAAATAATAGTTGAATTTATAAAAATGACCCCATTCAAAAGTTTACATACACTTGATTCTTAATACTGTGTTACCTGAACGATCCAAAGCTGTGTTTTTTTTTGTTTAGTGATAGTTGTTCATGAGTCCCTTGTTTGTCCTGAACAGTTAAGCTGCCTGCTGTTCTTCAGAAAAATCCTTCAGGTCCCACAAATTCTTTGGTTTTCCAGCATTTTTGTGTATTTGAACCCTTTCCAACAATGACTGTATGATTTTGAGATCCATCTTTCCACACTGAGGACAACTGAGGGACTCATTTGCAACTATTACAGAAGGTTCAAGCGCTCACTGATGCTCTAGAAGGAAAAACCATGCATTAAGAGCTGGGGCGTGAAAACTTTTTTTAATTTGAAGATCAAGGTTCATTTAACTTAATTTGTCTTCTGGAAAACATGTAAGTATCTTCTGTAGCTTCTGAAGGGCAGTACTAAATGAAAAAATATGATATTTAGGCAAAACAAGAATAATTTACTCATCTTCATTCTGTTCAAAAGTTTTCAATGCATTTCAAGGCTCTTAATGCATGGCTTTTTCTTCTGGAGCATTAGTTTTATGGCTATGCTCAATATATCATCATCATAGTCAAAGAGCCATTTGCGGTAACCTCTAGCTGAATTTAAGCTATTTGTTTCTCTGTCATCTTCTGTTTCTTGCCTTTTTGTTGTAGCACAAAGATTGAGAAGGAGAAGAGGGAACATGCCAAGCAGCACGGCATGATCCGTACAGAGATCACCGGTGCAGAGATCGCAGAGGAGATGGAGAAGGAACGAAGGATCTTTCAACTGCAGATGTGTGAGGTGTGTGGGCTTGTGAAAATTGAAAGTTTCTGTCTCTTTACTTCTTGTTTCACCAAGAGAAGTTAGCTTGATGGTAGTTTTGATTGTTCAGCAACTTCAGGTTGTTTCTTGTTCTCTCCTGCCGTGACGACCTCTCTAACTTGAGGTGTTGCCAGGAGATTTTCAAATGCATTCGTGTTTCACTCAGCAGCTCTGGAGCAAGTTTTGAAGCGGCTGCTTGAGACATCATGGCTTGGCAGTGTCTTAGCTCATGAATATTAATTAGGCCATTCTGACGTTGCTAGGTAACATTGCTGAACCATCCATTCACATAACCTGATTATTATTCATGAGTCAAGCAACAGTGGGCTTTGTATTTTCAGGTGCAGAATATGTTTGAGTATAGATATACCAGGAAATCAGACCAGCTTTATGTTTAAACATAATTTTACATGGAATTTTGCTGTTTATATACATATTGTATACACATATACAGTTGCGCTAAGTTTACATTCCCATTGCAGAATGTGCAAAATGTTAATAATTGAAACAAAATAAGAGGGATCATGAAAATTGCATGTTATTTTTTAATTAGTTACATATACTCCACAAGACAAAATAATAACTGAATTTATAAAAATGGCCCCATTCAGAAGTTTACTTAAGTAAAAAGTAAACTTATGAGCACAACTGTTTATCCAAGATGAATTTATCTGGAGATCAGGTCTGCAGTAGAGCATTTGGTCATCTTTGAGATCAAAACAAAAAATTATAGCAACAATTTAATGCTGAATAATCATTTAATCATCAAATTAATCAAAAACAGTTCCAAGGCTCAATCAAATAAAACAGCTTTTAATAAAATTGGATTTCCTAATCAAAACAATATACAGATACACTTTTAATGCAAGCAAAAAAAGTATAATGTAGACACATCAGAGCCAGCGGCAAATTCCAGAAGATCTGGCCGAGGTGAGGTTGTTCTCACTGGGTTCAAGAGCGCTGAATGGCCGCTGACAAACTGGAGCTAACATCTCCAAAACCTTTGAAGCAAATTTTCAAATAGATGTTATCTTTCTTAACAATCCCCATATTTGAAGTCTAAACAAGTACATTCTTGCCTAAAAAATGCTTAAAACTACATTCCGTGACACAAACACTGTATTATTTATAAAATTATAGTGGATTTGGACATCCGCCATGACAGTCGCTGTGAGAAATACTCTAAGCAGAGTGATACTAACGGCAAAACAGTTTCTGTTCTGATATCACTAGAATATTGCACTCCTCAGAGCCAATCAGAATCGAGAACCAGAAAGAACTGTTGTGTAAATTATAATAACAGCTGATGCAGACTAAAGTGGTCTCCTCTGTTTTATATATCTGTTTTATACCAGATGTGGTAGGGTGGAGCATTTAAACACAATTTCTATAGCTGAGCCACTTTAACCACTTCAAAGCATGCATGTGTGTGTTTAGAAGGGTGCAGCGTTGATGTAGTTTCCTGTTAACACACCAGTGTCTATTGTCCATCGTTCCCAACAGTACCTGATCAAAGTGAACGAGATTAAGACCAAGAAGGGAGTGGATCTCCTCCAGAATCTCATCAAGTATTATCATGCACAGTGCAAGTGAGTGTCCCAGAATCCTGTTTTCTTGTAACAGATGTACGGTCTGTTACTGTAATTCCTAAGAGTTGTCTCCTAGATTGGTTAAGATATCCGTATTAAGGGTGTGAAGTGGCGATATATTACCTTTAAAGAATTTGAAATTGTACACAGTTATTAAATGTACACTACCGTTCCAATTTTTTTTTTACAATTTATACAGCAAGGACAAAATATCAAAAGTGACAGTGAAGGCATTTATAATGTTATAAAAGTTTTCTATTTCAAATAAATGCTGCTCTTTTGAACTTTCTATTCATCAAAGGTTCCTTAAAAAAATGTATCCCGGTTTTCACAAAGAAACAAAAAAAAATCAGCTTTGTCATCACAAATAAATTGGACTAACAGTTATTTTAACATGTAGTAATATTTCACTGTATTGATTTTTGATCAAATAAATATAGCCTTGCTGAGCTTATTTCAAAAACATTAAGAAAAAGTCTTACTGACCCCAAACATTTGAACATTATTTTATGTGGTGCTGAACAAATGCCTTACAGTCTTTCATTTGCTCTTCTTGTGTTTTCTCAGTTTTTTCCAGGACGGCTTGAAAACAGCTGACAAGTTGAAGCAGTATATAGAGAAATTAGCAGCTGATCTCTATAATGTTAGTTAACCTTTCATTTTATAATTCTTTTTGCTGTTTTTCTGTTAATATGTTGTTAGTTCAGTTATTATGCAGCTCTACTTGTGAGAATATTATGATTATATTAAATATGATATCATGAGACAAGCATTATTAATATGAGCCTATGAGAGTAAAATATGATCTCATATTCAGACAGAAAAAAGTATAGCTCAGATCAAACTGTTCCTTCGAACATGTAATAAATGTTCACTAGCAATGCCTTCTCGAGAGAGTGTTTACTGTTACCAAACATCTTAAAATGAGGTGTTTGTTTTATATTGCTTATTTCGCCCTGTATTTTAACACATTCAATTTGTATTGTCAGATAAAACAGACCCAGGACGAAGAGAAAAAACAGCTCACAGCTCTCAGAGACCTCATTAAATCGTCTTTACAACTGGACCAGAAAGAGGTAGGTACATCACCGGAGGATATATCCTCTGCTTTTAATCCAAAATGGTTTGATGAGAACTTTTTGTCTTTTATTTACTGATCACAGAGAATAATTAGTTAATAGTGCCAATTCCTTCCATGTCATGTAGAATTTAAAAATGGATTTACATGCTGTTCTCGATATTTTAAGATATGAGTCCGGATGTGAATTTGCTTTTTATGTCCAGTTTATCATGACATTTGCCGCCTCGGTGAGACATGTGGGGTAGGTTTTCGGTGTTTGTGTGCAAGCGTACACGTTCGTTCTCGTGAGAGAGAGGAAACATGGACATGAGGGTCAGGCAGTGACAACACAAGCTCTTTTGTAGAGCCCAGCGTTTGATCTTTTATGTGTTTTGTTTGGAGTTGGTGTCCATTTGAACCGGATGTCTCTGGTCTCGATTGAATAACAATGTTCTGTGTTGTATTATCCTCAAACGCGGCTGTGAATATTGTATAATTTTAGATTCGCTCTTATTTTTATTCTATGCACGCTGCAATAATAATAATCTGACATCTGCATTTCTGACTCCTCTCCTCATTTTTCCCTTTCACTGCCTTCCAACTGAAGTCTAGGAGAGTAAGTTCATAAAAGTAACATCTAATGTTGCCAGACTGCTTTTTATTCTATGTATAATGTTTGTTCAAAAGTCTGAAAGCGCTACTAAAAATGCTTTTAATTTTCCTTTAGTTTTGCATTTTTCTAATTTAATAATGTAGAATTACACATTATTATCATATAACATTTACATTAGGTGCTAGAATAATTTTTTTTCTTTGTTCAAAATTAAAAAACTTTCTTTTCAGTTTTAATGAAAAATAAAAATCCCAGACTTTTAATGCAGTTTCAGACTTTTGATCGCACAAGAAAGAATTGAAGTTTTTACTCAAACTATAATCATGTCATACTTTTATTTATTAGATTATGGCTGTTTTTTTTTGTTTTTGTGATGTGCAGGATTCTCAGAGCAAGCAGAGCGGTTACAGTATGCACCAGCTGCAGGGCAATAAGGAGTTTGGCAGTGAGAAGAAGGGCTATCTGTTTAAGAAGAGTGATGGGTGAGCTCACAGTTTGACGTGAAATATAGTCTGATGTTGTTGTTGAATATTCTTTGTAGTGCCACTTAATTGTCTCTTAATCGTGCCTAATGGACTTGGCTACACTGTAATTAATTGATTCAACATTAGCACATTGCTTCTGAGCTCTGCTTTCTCAGGCTTGAATGTCAAGCCATTCAAATAAATAGAGTATAAACATATACATAGATGTAACATTGGCACTCTCCTTAAATAAGCGTTTTTTAAAGAAATAGAGGCACACATGTTATGTTTAAATTACTACATCATTTGAATGTTCATTTATGTTAATTTGATAGAAAAGATGTTATCTAACATACTACTATTCAAAAGATCGGGCTCAGTAAGATTTTTTTTTCAGTGTGGTCTAGTACGAAATTAATAGTTTTTAATAGAAATTAAATTAATAGATCATGTGACACTGAAGACTGGATGAGACAAAACTGAAATTGAATTCTTTTAAAAAAAAAAAATTCCTGCTTTTTTCCAATTATTAAAACATCTTAGAGAATCTAAGGAAGGATGTAATCTTTTTTTTTTTTTTTTCTCAGGATCCGCAAAGTGTGGCAGAGGAGGAAGTGCTCAGTGAAAAATGGCATTCTCACCATCTCCCATGCCACAGTGAGTACTTGTCATACTGCAAGATATACTCACATTTGGAGACTAGCTGGTATTTGCATTAAAAGGATACTTGTCTCATTATAGTACTATTTACCGATTGACAGAAGGTAATATTTTTAACTTTGATTTTTTTAATTATAGCTGTAGCTTTCAAACTGTTGTATATAAACAGTGAAGCAACACAGTTGCCACAGTTTAATTATCTTAAGACTTCGTTTCCTCATTATAGCACTAAAAACTCTCACTCGCTGTGTAAAGGTGAACATGGGGGGGTAGTGCTGCCCAGTTACCATAGAAACATGCACCCAGTGCGATCTGACTCATACACTAATGATATTAGCACGAACGAGACCCAGCATGCTCCGGGCCCCAGGTGGTCTATGAGATTCCTTGTGTAATCTGCTGTAAGGACGCTGTTGCTCAGCAGATGCCGTGTGGAGTGAATGTATTTTGCGCTTCGATCTCTGTGGCAATGTGCTCATATTCCTGTCTGATTGCATTTTAATGTGAAGAACTTTTCTGCCATCACGTCTGTGTGTTTCATCAGCATAAAAGTGCTCCTGCAGTGCTGGTATTTCTATTTAGTCACCTTGGGTTTAACAAAATGACGTTTTTATTGATATTAATTATTCAGTAACAAAACAATGAGTCATCATAGTTGTTACATTAATATTGCACATGAATGTTTCCTGAATTTATTGAATGGTAATACAGTGGGTTAAATACATCTCGTAGTTTTTTCATAAGTCTGTAATTGTTGAAGAAACAACTGGTTGCAAATGGAGCATCTAATACAGGATGTATTGGATACTACATTTGCAACCAGATACATGTTATTTCTTATAAACAGTGAGAAATATTTGACATGTATCTGAAGTATGATTTCTTCAATACTGCCTACTGTAGATGTCAGGCAAGATCTGTGCTGGCAGTTCATTTCATCACGGCTGTTATTGTTACCAATATGGAGCTGTAGCCATCTGTTTTATCACATTACATCCAGCTAATGCTTTTGTCTCAAGAGCCTTTTTTTGTAGATTTTTTTTTTTTATAGGTTTTTAATTGAATTCTCTCTAGTATTTGAGTTAGTTATACAAAAAACAAATTGTGAATATGAGTGTTTAGTCTGTATACTTGAATACTGTTACAACAGTATGTTTAGTAACATGCATCAATTAATAAGTTGAGCAAGATTTTTTTTTGTCCTTCCAATATTTTCACTGGCCCCATTACAAAGATATACAGTATATATATATATATCACTCTTTGTTTTGACAAAGCCTCATGTTTGTTAGCCAGGTAAATGCCTTCACCCTGATGACATATTTAGCCTGATTGGGCAAGTGACAGGCCCATCGTGTCTCATACTGGCCCAGGGGCCATCAGGCTATCTTCATTGCTGAGCTCTGGTGAAGCTCTGTTATGTCTGTCCATCTGCGGGTCATTTACTCACTGTGATTACGCTGTGTCCAGTCCAACAGGCAACCGGTGAGACTGAATCTGCTGACCTGCCAGGTTAAACCCAGCGGAGAGGATAAGAAGTGCTTTGACCTCATCTCCCGTGAGTGGCTACACATTTCCCCCACCAAATTTCAGAGTACTTTCATCCACACCAAGTGCTAGCGAGGCCTCTGGAAGTCTTAAGTCCATTACTCGGCTAGAGAGCACTAAGTGCAGTGTTCAGGGCAGTTAACATAATGCACTTCTTTCCCCTAATAATCTGTCTGCTTCTTTCCCCCTGCAGATAATCGAACATATCATTTCCAGGCAGAGGATGAACAGGAGTTTGTGATGTAAGTGTGAATGTGTGAGGTCGAGAGTTGATACCATCTGTTATTTCTCTGTTCTCTTGCTCAAGAGTGAGAACAAGATGCATGTGTTTGAGTGCTTCTGCGTGTTAATGAGATGTTTGTGTGTATTTCATCCTTGGCGGGGCTATAAATATGTTAAAAACTGTTTTTTTTAATGAAATGCAGACGTTTATTTCAGCAAGAATGCATTAAATTCATCAATCAAAAATAATCTATAAATTTTCTATGTATTAGTTTCCACAAAAATATTAATCAGTACAAGTGTTTTCAACTGTGATGATAATAAGAAATGTTTCTTATTTCAGAAACATTTAGGAGCAAATAAGCATATTAGAATAATTTGTGAAGGATCATGTGACACTGAAAACTGCAATAAGTGGTGCATTATATTTTTGATCAGTTTAATTTATCCTTGCTGAATAAACATATGCATTTCTTTAAAAAAAATCTTACTGCCCCCAAAATTTTAAACAGTACTATATATATGGATTTTTGTCTTACATGACAATATTTGCTGTATATATGTATAATCTAAGAATAAAGTGAAAGCCAGTAAATTCATTGTGAATATTTTGTGAATATTCAATATATTGCCCATCCTTTGTTTATAGTATATTTTGCTGTCAGTTATTAAGCTTGTGTGTCTGTTGATATATAATATCTGTATGACACATTTATATTGAGTGTTTGTGTGTAAACGTTGTATGCAAACCTTAATTTGTTCGTGTGGTGTTTCACATAATTTATCGCATGTGTGTGTCCATCTGTAGAGGTGTGCAAACGATTAATGCATATACATGTGAATGTGTGATGTGCAGATGGATCTCAGTGCTGACAAACAGTAAGGAGGAGGCTCTGAACATGGCGTTCCGTGGGGAGCAGAGTGCTGGAGATGACAGTTTGGAAGACCTGACCAAAGCTATCATCGAGGATGTGCTGCGCATGCCTGGAAACGAAGCCTGTTGCGACTGTGGTGCACCAGGTTAGCTGAGTTAGTGTGTGAAAGTTTTGTAGCAGTTGGAACTGACACAAGTCCCCACTTTGTCAGTGCAGCAAGCAAGGTATCAAAATAGAGTTTTATAGCTTCATGCTCCACCTTGTGGCTGAGAACGGAATAGCAGGACACACAGTCCTCAACAAATACAATAAAAGTCCTAATTTTCCCGTTTCATCTGCTCTAGAGCCTAAATGGTTATCTACTAACCTGGGCATCCTGACATGCATCGAGTGTTCAGGGATTCACAGAGAAATGGGAGTCCATATTTCACGCATCCAGTCCATGGAACTCGACAAACTCGGCACCTCTGAACTCTTGGTAATCTGAACATTAATCTTGTAATTTAAAATATTTTAAAAAAATTTGGGGTCAGTAATTGTTGATTCTTTCAGCAATTATTTAGCAAGGATGTATTTCATTGATCAAAATTGGCAGTTAGAACTTTTATAATCTATATAAAAATGCAGTTCTTTCTATTTTTTATTATGAACAAAAAAAAATGTATCACAGTTTTCCCACGCCTAAAATTAAGCAGCACAACTGTTTTCAACATTGATAATAATAAGAACTGTTTCTTGAGCACCAAATCAACATATTAGAATGATTTTTGAAGGATCATGTAACACTGAAGAGTGACTGGAGTAATGATGCTGAAAATACAGCTTTACCATCACAGGAATAATTGACATTTTAAAACATATTAAAATAGAAAAAGGTTATTATAAATTGTAATAATATTTTACAATATTACTATTTTTACTGTGGTTTAAATCAAATAAATGCAGCATTAGTAAGCATGTCTTCTAAAACACAATAGATAATATCTTGTAGTATTATCACCAGCTTTCACGCTGCTCAATAGCTAATTACCCCTCCTTTGAATCAGACTAATTTCTATTCTATTTACCCTGGGGGGTTATTGCTGCTCTCCCTGCTCTTACCCATGCTAGGCTGCATGGATACGCAGGGAGTTCTTGCCCAGAACAGAACCATACCGCCAATCCAAAACTGTATGCTAATTGTCAGTCATCTGTGTCGACAGTGGTCCTGACAGAAATGCGTGTTACTCATAGCCAATTGCAATCTCTCCACAGCTGGCTAAGAATGTGGGTAACAGCAGTTTCAATGAAATATTAGAAGGGAATCTGCCAAGTCCTTCACCAAAGCCAACACCGTCAAGTGACATGTAAGTACCAGCCTACCTAGCATACAGTGGCGGCTGCTGGTCTTTCAAAGAGGGGAAGCTCATTTTCGGCCTACATCATAAAAATTGTCCATTTATTTATACGTAAATTCTACCATCGTGTGCAGTTTGCTAGCTGGCTAGTTCACCGCCTGGCCTACTGTATGAATGAATGAATGAACAAACGATCTAAAAAAAACATTAAACTCGACGGAGGAAATGTGGGAATTAGGTTAAACTGAAACAAGGAATGTGGTGTATAATTGTGTGAAACGTATAATGAAAATTGGCCAGCAATTTCGCCAAGCAAATATCAAGAAATAGGTTGCAGCAGTTTGTCTTTTGACTACACTTGCAAAGTCCACTATGGGACTGAGCTCGAATCAGTGTTGCCAACTTCTTTCGATGGAAAGTAGCTAAAGCCAGTTTGAAAAGTCGCTAAATGTCGCCAGATGACGTCATGCGCTAATTAGCATATTAATTACGTCATCGCGTCACATTGCCTTTTACATTTGTTTGTCTCTCTGTGCTCATACTGTATTTTAATGCAGCCAAATTCTCAATAAAACTGTTCTCCTTTATATATTTTACTGTTTGTGTTGTCAGTCAACGGGATAAATATGAACTAGTGACTGAAACACAGCCCTTTAAGAATACATAACCAGCTCTCCCTTCCAAGAAGTTAGTCTGCACAAAAATCCTAATTTATAATCGAGCCGTCGTCTGATGAAATCAAATAATACACACAAGATAAGACAAGACAATTCCTGTGCTGTGATTTCGGCTATATTTGCATGTAAAATTAGAGAAGCAACATAATATCTATTTGAACTGAACGCGCTGCTCCTCTCAGCCGCTCACTGAACAGAGAAAGAGGTGCGTGCGCGCTCACCTCGCGCCGTTGCGGCAGTTCCAGCGATCACAGAGACTCGCTAAAGTTTGTCAAAGAAGTCGCTAGATTTGTCGCTAGTCACTTTTGGGGAAAAAGGTCGCTAGGGTGGTCTGAAAAGTCACTAGGGTGGTCTGAAAAGTCGCTAAGTTGTCAACACTGGCTCGAATAGCTTCAGCATCAGCGACTTCTTATAGGACACAATCGCTGTCAATCAAAAGGAGATGCAGTCTTTCGACAAACCCTCCAATCATCACGCAGAAGCCCGGAGTCCAGCCCCGCCCACTCCTCCATTCACCCCCAGAGACAAGTATAGAGGTGCGTTCGACTTGAAGCACGGCTACAGACGGCGATCAACGAGAGTAGCCGCTTGCAGTCAGGGGCAGAGTTGAAAACGGATGTGTCAAGCTGGACACTTTCTGCTCCCGTTAGTGACACTCACGTGGTGTTTGCATACTCTATCAAAGATGAAGTGAATAAAATGCAATATTTGTCAAATACACAGACGTTTCAGAAACGTTTTCATGAGCAACAGAAACACTTTTTATATACTGCTTAATACAGTGCCATCTGCTCAAGAATAAAGTTCAACGTAAACTATTTAAATACTAATAAAGTGGGGGTATGTATGCTTTCATCAGTGTTTTATGATAAACGTGACTCAATATAACATTGCGACTACAGTAAAAAAGCTTTTACTGCTCTAAAAACAGATTTGTGAGCTGTATTAGATTTGAAGACGTTAGAAACACATATCATTGTTGTCATGTGGTGAATTTGGCCAATCATGAAACAGCTGTGTCGTCATCAGCGCTCCCGCAGTCGCTCTGGAGAAATTGCGCCGGCTGAGTCAGCCGGCTGCTCTCGAAACGCTATCGCGGTACTTTGATGCCACACGTGACAGTGACGTGTGGTCGGCGCCGGTTCAAGTCGGACTAAATTTCTAACCGGCATGCACTGCTTCAAGTCAGCCGCCGATCGGTCTGCTAAGTGCTGCATGAAGTCGAACGCACCTGATGTCTCTTCAGCAAAGTAATGGGAGTTACCAGATCGGGGCGTTTTTAGACCATGTGTCCTGATTGGCTGACGTCATAGTGATGGTAGGTTTAGGGGTGGGGTTAGGTAAGGGGGATCATTTTGTTTGTATGATTGAGAAACTCCCAGCAGTTTGAAAACACCCACAAATTCAGAAACGCCCTCTTTTACTCTGCAGAGACCTCAATCTCCCCAGAGACGCTGAGCGTCCGGGGGCGGGACATAATCACAGCATTTATCCAATGACCGTCTAGTTTTGAAGCACTGAAAAAAACTGTTCAAAGCAGCTCCATAGAAGTCAATGGACGCTGGGCTTCAACAGGCAAATACACTGATGCTACGGGAATATATGAGAAGGAAATCGAGTTACCTGCTATATGTAGCTGATTCTGAACGAACTCGTCTTCGAGATGAACGTGTTCTAACGCATTTTTAATCAATAAAATGTTAACACAATAGTACATGTTTGACCATTAATTTTTTGACATTATAGGGGAAGCTGAGCTTCCCTTGCAGTCTTAAAGAAATCGCCACTGCTAGCATACATTAACAAATGTAGACAGAACAACAGACTTTAGCTATGAGAATGTCCCTTTGTTTAGTAGTTAATGCACTGATTTATGTAAAGCAGTATATGCTTTGAAATGAAGTTTTAAATCTTGTAGGACCGAGAGGAAGGAGTACATAAACGCGAAGTATGTGGTGCACAGGTTTGCTCGGAGGACAGCCACTACAGCCACAGCTAGACAGGGTGACTTGTACGAGGCCGTGAGAACTCGAGACCTGATGGCTCTTATTCAGCTCTATGCAGATGGAGTGGAGCTAATGGATCCATTTCCAGAAGCAGGACAGGTATTGATCTCTGACTCATAGTTTGTCATGGACCTACTGATTAATATGCTGCTTATTTAGAGAAATATAGTAATTTATATTTCTTGTACAAGAACTGACTTTAGGACAAATGACTAGTGTGGCTTTTTGCAAATGTGATGTTGAAGCAATAGTTGCCCAAAGGTTTATCAGTATTCAGGTTTTTTTTTTAGATGCTTCCTGTTCCTTTTAGAGGATCTGAAATCTGCCTATTCACACAGTCAATTGCAAGAATAAGCTATATAGCTATACAGCATATTTAATTAAATTCAAATAATTCTCAGTAATGTTGTTCTGATTCTGACTGAATTACTGTCAACAGGACCCGGGAGAGACAGCGCTGCACTTTGCTGTGCGGACGTCAGACCAGACCTCCCTGCACCTGGTGGACTTTCTCGTCCAAAACAGGTATCGGACAGAATATTCTGTTGTGCACGTTAGACCACTGACACTCTTTAGGAGAGAATTAAGCTGCAAGATGGTAAATATGGATCTGTGTGTGTACAGTGGAACTCCAGACAGACAGACGGATAGTGGAAACACTGCTCTCCATTACTGCTGCACATATGATAAAGCAGAGTGTCTCAAACTGCTGCTCAGGGGAAAACCATCTATTGACTTAGGTAAGTGGGTTATCTTTAGCATCTCCCCAAAGATGTTTCAAGAGAGACATCATCTGCAGTTATTTCAAATAAAGGCAGAGCTAAGTATAATATTTATTATTTTGAATTTGTGTGATGATTGATTGTTGAAGATTATTTCAACTGAAATATTGCAATTTCACAGTTTTCTATTTTAATGAAATGTATTCCTGTAATGGCAAAGATGAATTGAATGTATCCTTTCTGAAGTATAATTTTTTTCTATCAAAAAATAAAAGAAAATTGTGACCCCAAACTTATATATAATGAGTCAAATCATAAAATGATTTGCCAAAGTTTATTGGATTTTTGCAGAGGTTTAAAAACATCAGTTGTAATGGGACCTCTGGAACCGCATGCCAGTCTGAACGCTTGGGGGCTCATCCAAATTCTTTGCACAGAATAATACACAGTTGTCATTACACCTAACCTGGAGGCTTTGATTTTTGCTTCTTGTGCAATATAAATATATGTAAATATTCCCAAACATAATTTATAACTGCTAAATATCTTTAAAAAAAGAAGTTATTGTTTATTCTTAATTTAATTGCAAAGTTTAAGATAGGTTCATCTTATGCGATTTATGTATTTAATTTCAGTGAATCAGAATGGGGAGACACCTTTTGACATTGCCAGACGACTGAAAAATGCACAGTGTGAAGAGCAAGTGAGTGTGATCATTTTGTGCACAGTGCTTATTTTTCTGTGTTGCCGACACTGTTAATTACAGAAGAATTTAGCCATACGGCTGTACATACCTGCAATTTCACTATACAGCCATGTAGTTACTCAAAACATGTCCTTTTCTGGCATTAATGTCAGAGAGGAGAAGTGTATTACATTAATGGTTTGTGATTGGATGTGTAGCTGGTGGAGGCAGCAGCCGGGAGGTTTAATCCTCACGTGCATGTGGAGTATGAGTGGAATCTGCGTCTAGAGGAGATCGACGAGAGTGACGATGACCTAGATGACAAGGTTTGTGTGCCAACCTTTTGTTTTGTCCCATATCTCCCTATACTAGTGCTCCACTTTGCTCTGTCGGTTAAGAGCTCCCTCTTTATGCACCTTGTATAGTAAGCGTGAGCATTATAAGTAATTTTCTGTATAAAGAGAAAAATAAGACAAAAAAACATTACCGGAGTTACCTAGAGTTTACATTGAAAACAATTTGAGAGGTATATTGCTGCGGTTAGGGTAATGAACATATACACTGCCCTCCAAAAGTTTGGAAACACCCCTGGCAAAGTGTGGTTTTGGATATCAGCATAAATCCTTATCATTTTTTGGTGCAAATACATTATCATTGAAGACCAGCAATAAAACATAATAATGGCAATATATACATGTCAAAGTCAGACATGCCCCTTTGCCAGCTGTGATGCCTGGTTACTGGTTTAAACTTGGCCCAGGTTTTTAAAAGATTTTTGGGTCAGCACACCTTAATACTGTAGCTTCAACAACTGATTGCCAATTCAAAGTCAATGTTTGAATAAACTGACAGCTCAGATGCCCAGATTATGCAGAGCTGTAATAGCTGCTAATGGTGGATATTTTGATGAATCGAAAAAAAAAAAATTCTATGTATAAACTGTTTATGTAATAAAATATGTTTTCATAGTTTGTGTTGTCCCTTATCAGTGCAAAATTATCTCAAATTAAAAAGAATTCATGCCAATATTGTCCAAAACCCCACTTTTCTAGGGCGTTTCCAAATTTTTGGAGGGCAGTGTAAATAGTATGGTATATGGTAACAGCTTATTTTGCAATGTGAAGCAAACTATTTTCTGTGAATGTGCTAGACTTCCAATTCATTAGGAGCTATAGGTAAATAATCACAAGAATAACAAAGTGCAGTAAACTGTAATGTATTTATACACATATATTACGCAAACACATACTTTTATTTTGGAAGCAATTAATCGCGATCAATCAGTTTAACAGCCCTACTCTCTGCCCACTCAGACACAGAAAATGATTTTATTAGGGGTGAAGTTTCTCAAAGCGATTTAAATTTAACATAAAATCAAAATCACGTTTGATTGCATCATAAAAGTGGATCCTCATCTGCAGAGATCCAGGACTTGAGAAATGAGAACCGAAAACACCAATGAGAATCAAACTATTGCTACATTTAGAGGCCACCTCAACACTGCATATCTACAGTGCCACCCAGTGCAGTTGTAAAAGAAAGGTTTTACTAGTCTCAAATAAATATTTTTTCCATCCCCAGCCCAGTCCAGTGAAGAAAGAGCGTTCTCCCCGACCTCAGAGCTTCTGTCATTCGTCAAGCGTGTCCCCTCAGGAGAAGCTGCCTTTGCCAGGGTATTTAGGACACAGGGACAAACAGCGACTCTCCTACGGAGCCTTTGCCAATCCCGTCTACAGCACCTCCACCGATACACCTGCATCTCCAGTATCAGAGGGGCCCACAATAGCCAGCAAGACCACTTCAAAAGGTAAACACACCTTTAAAATCAATATGCATGACACTACAGATAAAAAAAAAAGGTGCCTGGAAAGGTAATACATGTTGGTAGATTGACTTGTTTGCATGTACCTGATGTCTTTGCGTTAACTCTAATTGCGGGGGAGGTGTAATGTGAGATCAATGGAGTCTAATCGTGAATGATTGTGAAACATCCTCACACACCACAACCACTGTTTGCTTGCAAACTGAACTGGAATGTGCAACCTTTGGCTTTTGTTTCAACTAATCGGATATCAGCCCCACCGCCTCCATTCTGAGATCATATTAAAGGAATAATTCACCCAAAAATGAAAATTAGCTGAAAATGCTCACCCTCAGGCTATCCCAGATGTAGATGAGTTTGTTTCTTCATTGGAACAAATTTGGAGAAATATAGCATTATATTACTTGCTCACCAATGGATCCTCTGCAGTGAATGGGTGCCGTCAGAATGAGAGTTCACATAGCTGAAAAAAAACATCACAATAATCCACAAGTATCTGGACTCCAGTCCATTAAATGGCATCTTATAAAATGAAAAGGCGTTTTTGTAATAAATCCATCATTAAAATGTTTTTAACTTCAGCCTCAGCGTGGATTATTGTAATGTTTTTATCAGCTGTTTGGACTCTCATTCTGACAGCACCCATTCACTGCATAGGATCTGATCTGTTTTAATGAAGAAACTCATTAAATGAGTAAATTTTCCGCAAATTTTAATTTTGGGTGCACTATTCCTCTAAATGACGTTTTCTTGATTATTTTGGTTGTGTTTATGGAAATCTCTTTACGCTCCTCGTATGGTGATGGGAATGCTGTCTTTGCCCTTGTGTTCCGATGCGCTCAGGCCTCACTTTTCTCGACCAATCACGTCATCTCGTCACTCTTTCAGCTCCGTCCACTGGACCGCCCACCTCCCTGCCGCTGGGATCACAATCGAGTGCAGGAGGCAGCTCCACTCTGTCTAAGAAGAGGGCGCCTCCTCCACCTCCCGGACACAAGCGTACCCTCTCAGACCCCCCCTGCCCTGTACTTCAGGGCCCGCAGAGCAAAGGTGCGTCCAGGTGACAACACCTCAGTTTTGTGACTGCAGAAACAACATTCCGTCGCCAACTCTGCTGACAGAAAAGAGCAAAATTCTTGCAATTTTGTTGTTTTGGTGCTGATAGTGGTGGTGGTGTTGGTGTGAAGTGGGTGGGTATGAATTCTGAGACTGATCTTCATATGCCCATTCCAATGAAGTGATACTCTGAGTAATTGATTTAGGGCTCCTGTTCTTGAGTATGTGTGAATGATCAAAGACTGAGAGCTTTCTGAGTGGAACCGTGACATATCAAACACCCAAGGATGTTAATACAATTATTGCTTGACTTTACATTTTCTTCAGTATTTTCTCTTTCCTCACCCCACAATGAGAGTTAAAGTGGTTAATCTTCATTTGATATTCATATTAATCAGCTTATGGCTGCTTTCTTTTCATTTTGTGATTCTGAGCGTTGCGATTTAATAACAACAATTAATTTTGTTCATATTGTGTTGCATTTATGTGATTAAATTAGCCTACTACTTTGTTTAAAGGTAAAGTGTATAATTTCTGTGTTATTAGCTCCACCAGCTTGAATTTAGAATAACTAAAATTGAAATTGTGATTAAAATGTGTTATTAATTACAATTAGATTGAAAATCAGTTCAGGAAATAATGTCAAAATTGTAACATTGTTTTATCATTTTAATTTTTGAATATAGTTGAGAATGTCAAGACTTGATAGAGGTAGAACAGGCTACAATCACCATTTTATTTATTTATTTTATTTTATTTTAAATGACATCGGATGTGTTTAGAAACTTATCATGCTTGGTTCATTTAATGTGCCCAAATACATTTTGCTATGTTCATTTTGTGTTAAATAATAGTGTATTTAACAAAAACAAACCAATAATACATTAATGCTTTATAAAATACTTTATAAAAAGTCTAGGGACGCAAAAATCTACTGTATGTGTGAAAAGTGCCAGTTTTCAGACAGGTTTCCCAAACACTCTCCTAATCTTCCATTGGTCGGATAAACAGATAGTTTGCCCCAAACTCATGCCACTGGTTGAGCAAATTTTGTTCTGTTGCACTGGTTGTGATGCCTTAACAAACTGACACAGCTTTTAGATATTTTCAGAGAAAATCAACCTGCAGTTGGCTTTCTTATAGTTGTCTTGGCATATTAAGCAGGGATTGGAGAAAATATTTTAACATCATAAAATAAGTATCATCTTGAGGATGTCTTGTTGGTAACATCAATAAAAGTCACAGGCACATAAAAACAAGAGTGTAAAACATGGCTAAAGCTCTTAATGTAATACAGAAACTTCTAACCCACTTTAAACCTCTTCCCTCTTTTTATTTTGAACCTCATAGGAAGTGAGTCTACACCTCCTTCTGCAAATCGGACATCCCCAGCCAATAAGTTTGAGGGAATTCAGCAGCAGCAAAGGTGCTGCACCACACTCACATTCAGATAAACCTGCTGTTTCATGTTTTCTGACTGTTTTCATTCTTTACCACCAATATTCTTGAACAGTTTGTGATTTTTAAAATGTAATAGTCCTGTTTTGCACAATTATTATTTGTGCATTTTACTGCATGTTAAATCAATCTTAAATCAATGGGGGAAGTCGTGGCCTAATGGTTAGAGAGTCGGACTCGTAATCGAAAGGTTGCGAGTTCGAGCCCCCGGCCGGCAGGAATTGTAGGTGGGGGGAGGGAACGTCCAGCGCTCTCTCCACCCTCAATACCACGACTGAGGTATTGAGCGCTCTCTCCACCCTCAATACCACGACTGAGGTGCCCTTGAGCAAGGCACCGAACCCCCAATTGCTCCCCGGGCGCCGCAGCGTGTGTGTGTGTGTGTGTGTGTGTGTGTGTGTGTGTGTGTGTGTGTGTGTGTGTGTGTGTGTGTGTGTGTGTGTGTGTGTGTGTGTGTGTGTGTGTGTGTGTGTGTGTGTGTGGATTTGTTCACTACTCACTGCTGTGTGTGTGCACTTGGATGGGTTAAAGGCAGAGCACCAATTTCGAGTATGGGTCACCATACTTGACAATACGTCACGACTTTTTTCTTAAAGGTAAAAAATAGACTATAAAGATTTAGCATTTATAATTTTCATGTTACCTTTGAAAATCCATCATGAAGGTTTTTCTAGTCTGTTATAGAGATATTAATGACATGCCCCTCTTGATTTCAGCACTACTTCTTTGAACACAAAAGCAACATTTGGCCCACGAGTTCTTCCCAAACTACCTCAAAAAGGTACATTTCACATTACATTAACTACAAGTTATTTATTTATATTTCTAATTTTTAACTTTATATTGACCTACACATCTTTCAGTGGCACTGCGAAAGATCGACACAATCCACCTCCCCTCAGTAGACAAGTCCGGTCCTGATGTGCTGCAGAAACACCCACAGGCCCAGGACACACCTCCCACCAGAGCTTCAGATACAATAACTAGACCCACTGAGCCGCCACCTAAAATCCCACAACCCGCAGAACGCTCCCAGCCTGTGGAGGTGCCCCAGAAACCACATATCTCAGACCTTCCCCCCAAGCCACAGCTATCTGATCTTCCCCCAAAACCACAACTGTCGGATTTACCTCCCAAACCTCAGCTTTCTGACCTGCCCCCGAAACCTCATCTTAAGGATCTTCCCCCTAAGCCGCAGCTCTCTGACCTCCCATCCAAGCCTATGTCTTCAGCAGCTGAGACCACACAAAGGCAAACAACACAGGAGGAAACAAGTCCAAAGCCCCAGCTGACAGAGGTGCAGTCATCCAGTCAGCAGGAGGAGCTCTCTCCAAGACAGGCCAGTGAGGACACTAATGGTGCACCTGCAGGAGCTGTGGAGATGCCAGTCCCGATGCCACGGAAAATAAACACAGTGGTGAGTGAAAGACCTTTTAAAAAGTTTTATATATGTACTGTGGACCCAAAAGGTTTGAGTTTAACAACCAGTGCACAAATAGTTTTTTTGTCCTCACTTAAAGGGATAGTTCACCCAAAAATGAAAATTCTGACGTGAACTACTCACCCTCATGTCATTCCAAACCCGTAAGACCTTTGTTCATTTTCGGAAGACAAATTACGATATTTTTGATGAAATCCAAGAGCTCTCTGATCCTGCATAGACAGCATGCAACTACCATGTACCAGGCCCAGAAAGGTAGAAATGACATTGTTAAAATAATCCATGTGACATCAGTGGTTCAACCGTTATTTTATGAAGCTACAAGATTACTTTTTGTGCTCAAGAAAACAAAAATAATGACGTTATTCAATAGTTTCTTCTCTTCCGTGTGAGTCTTTGACGCACGTTCATGAGAGTACCATTTTTGGGTGAACTATTTTTAACAACCTATATCTATTAGTTTATTATTGTAAAACTAAAAATATTAATTATAGCATAATATTAAGCTTAAAAAGTGAAATTTAAAAAATTAAAAAGGCATTAGTTTTAATTTTCTTAGTTAAAAAATACATTTATTTAAAAACAATTTTTTTTAAGAATTTAATCATTTTATTTAGCACAGACATTAATTTGTAAAAAAAATTACAGTAGAGACTTTTATGTTGAATTAGATTTATTATTTAAATATATGCTGTTCTTTTAAGCTTTCTTTTTATCATAAATCTATTTATCATAAATATATATATATATATATATATATATATATATATATATATATATATATATAATATCATGGTTTCCACAAAAGTATTAAGCAGCACAACTGTTTTTAATATCGATATTAAAAAGAAATGTTTCTTAATCGCCAAATAAGCATATAAGAATGATTTCTGAAGGATCATGTGACACTGAACTATGCAGTAATGGTTATAAAATATATAATATAAAATATTTGAAATAAAATATAAATGAATATAATTTAATAAATATGAAATAGATTTTAGAATTTATCAAAAATAGTTATTTTAAATAAGAATATTTCACATTGTCCTGTTTTTACTGTATTTTATGATTTGATGAATGCAGCCTTGGTAAGCAATAGAGACTCTTCAGAAACATTAAAAAAGTCCTACTGACCCCAAAACTTTAAATAGCAATGCGTATTGGAAAAGATCAACAGGTGGAACACTAATAGCTAGAGATCATCTCTGTGCAGGGCAAGAACAAAATAAGGCGTGTGAAAACCATCTACGATTGCCAAGCGGATAATGACGATGAGTTGACTTTTCTGGAGGGCGAGGTTATAATCGTTACAGGAGAGGAAGACCAGGAGTGGTGGGTAAGTAAATCTGCGCAGTGCGGTTGCCACTAGCATTGTTAGTTCTGTTTTAGGACAGACTGTCACATTCATCAACCTGCCTTTTTACAGATCGGTCACATAGAGGGGCAGCCTGAACGGAAAGGGGTCTTCCCAATGTCCTTCGTGCACATTTTGTCAGACTGACAGCGTATAAGCGGCAGCCGAGAGGCTCTCTAACTAGCACAAGCTCCGCTCTCTCTGGCCTCACACTGGACTGTGGGCATTGCCTCTGTACATAGCTGCTGAAACCCAAACGGTCTCCAAACCAACGAAACATGAAGTATCAAACCCATGCTCCCTTAATCCTCAAGGGTGAAATGTGTAAACTATGTGTTGTTCATAAACTGTGTTATCCTGCCTACCAGTATTATCGTAGCCATGGCAGCCCGGCATGCCAAACTGGGTTTGCAGTAGCTATACATGGAAATCTAGCACTTAACATGTATGCTGTAACTTTGTGTATGTGCACACATATAAAATTATATGTATGTCCATTTTAAGTGTGTCTTTGTACATACATATGCACAGATGTAAGTGTATATTTATGTACGTATGTATAATGTACAATTGTGCAAATGTATGTTAACCCTGCTTGCTTATGGAGCCAGAGTGACTCTAGACATTTTAGTGTACTGTTTTAAAAGAAAAAAAGATCATCTCTTGAATTTTTAGAAGGCGTAAATGATGAGCAAGAATACTTAAATACTATACCAGTGTTGAAATTCACAGCATAGTGGGATTTTGGTCAGGGATCAAAACCAAAATGTAAAGGTTTGAACATCTCATCTGCTCTACATAAACAAAATATGCATTCATTCGGTTTGCATCACCCACAAAAAAAGAAAAGAAAAAAAAGACAGGAATCATCTTTATCCTGAATGCCTCAGTGAGTAGAAGACCAATTTACAGCCCTAGAAAATTGCTACCACTTTCTACCGGTATGTTCATATGGCGACTGTATCCAAGGACGTTACCACATATAACCAGTAATAATTTAAGAATGAACCACTAAAGAGCTCATATTGGTTAAACATTTCAGTGTCTGTTGTGGTGGCGGCCTTGGTTGCATCTGTGGGACCGCTTCATTCCTTCCCCATTGTCGTTTAATGCCAAATCTGACAAAACCAATGCCTCAGCTCTGGGAAAGTGTTCCTGTCAATATTCTTTTATTAGATCATACAACAGCGTACCTTATGCATTTGGTCTCTGGTTATCAGTCATGAATCATGCATAATTTATGAAGCTTCACTTGTACATGCATCTGACTGGTCAAACGTTGTTGGCTTTGTATAAAAATGGATATATGTTGAGCAGAACACAATCTGTTAAAGGTTGCTTAGGAGAGGAGTTTTGTTGTTTGATTACAGTGACTGTGGAATGTGATTTCTTTCGGTTTGTTTTGTTCATTTACATTGAAATGAGCTGCAAGGGGACCCGGCAGTGAGTGACTGACTCGGTATGACTCAGAATGAACTAACGCTGCCTCTTTTCTCGTTACCCTATCAGGGAAACCAGCATTCATTCTTGGTTTTTAACTATTATTGTATTAACAAAAGATGATGTATTAATGAATTCCACCTGTACTATATTTGATGATGATAGTATTTGACATTTATAGGGCTAAAGTGTTTCAGCATGGTGAGGGATTGAACCTTCGAGTGTAGTTTATTATGGGTTTTGTTTCTCTGTTTTAGGTCATGTTACGATTACATAATATTAACTAAGGAATAAATAACAGGAATTCAGCTCAAAGAACATCTTTGCTCCGTGAACAAGACAAAACAACTTACAAGATTGTGGTATAAAGTTATGGACGCACCATTCCTGGACTGTTTTGTTTAGAGCCCATTGATGAGCCCGCTGTTGGACCACGTCTATCTGT
The DNA here is from genome assembly GCF_936440315.1 of Barbus barbus. Classification (NCBI taxonomy): domain Eukaryota; kingdom Metazoa; phylum Chordata; class Actinopteri; order Cypriniformes; family Cyprinidae; genus Barbus; species Barbus barbus. Next base: position 12,750,811 of record NC_136754.1, read on the forward strand.
TTAGATGTTCAATCCAGCACAACTCCAGATCATGGATTCTTGTGTTTCTAATATTGTAGCATAATAAAGTCTGGAAACAGTCGAAAGGACAACTTCACATTTAAGTGAATAAAATGTTAAATTTAGGATGAATTTTGCCACTCATCTTTTTTTCTGTGTTTTCTGCACTGTAAGTTCAGTCAGAAAGAAAATCAAACTTGGCTATCAAGTCTTCGAATCTTAAAATAAAGACCTTACGTTGAAACCATCTATGTTATTTATTTATATATTCTTCAGACTGGGTTATTTGACATACAGTGTAAGTAAAAAAAAAATTGGTTTATGGTATTAACATCAATACTAATTGAAAAGGACACTGACTTTTTTTTCATGAATCTTCATGAATTTCACATACACATTAAACATTGTTTCCCTCAAAATGTTTTAAACATTAATAACACCACTGATGTCCTTTAAAAAATAAAAAATAATTTGATATTAAAATGTTATTAAATACAACATTTAACATAAGTAAATGTTAATACAACATTTTTGATATTAATGACTGAAAATCAGCCTCTATTGAGTGTTTTACTATGTATTGTATTATTTTGATGGGATTATTAATATTATTTAAATGTTAACCTGTTAACCCGCATCGGCCCGCGGGCGGGCCGGAAGGGCGTGGTCGGGCGTGGTCGGACTTTTTATTACCTTTGTTTTAGAACAATATTCAATCAATTATCATTAACTATATATCATTTGAAAGCTAAAACACTCAAGATTAACGATGTGAGCTTGTTTTTGAAATCAATACACCAGAGAGGAAAGGGTTAACAGAAATGCTGAAAGACCGGCCATTTAAAATGAACAAAGCGAACCGCAGTACTCACGTTTGATCGCCAATAGCGCTGGTCAGCTCAGACTATTCCAAGACACACCAGCATACATTTCAAGAGAAGGGTCCACTCTTCAAAATGCATCCACTTTTTAATCCAAAACAACGAAAAAATAGGGGAAAACACGATAGATCCTCCTTTGTTTACATAAGCGATTCGAGTTATAGTTATCGATAGCGTCCATTTTCCAATAAATATCGATTATAATTCGTATTCTAGCTTTGAAACGCCATCTATTTCCAGCAGAATCGTCTCTTCCGAGTAAGAATAGCCCTCCCTCGTCTCTCTCCTTCAATCGCAGGAGCTGTTATAACCCGGGACAGTAAGCGCGTCCGTGAATGGGTCAGCGAGGTGTCAATCCGGACACATCACAATAGGGGTGTTTGAACCCAGCCAATGCCTCGCCAGCACAGTTTTGATGGATGGAAGTGTTAGCCAACCACAAGGACGTTTAAAGTGATTGACAGTTTGAATAGTTTACGTAAGATTGTTTAGAGAATAGCTCGGCGTATTGTCCGTGTGTTTTCGTGCGCTCTCGGGTTACGCATGAAGCGTACACATAATGGCGTCGCGGCGCTACACAGACTGGCTATCAGCGAACAGATGTTGTCCAAAGCTCACATCTGAATCTCTCCATCATGGATCTTCGACTTGAGAAGTGTTTCTGTGGCGTTTGGTGGTGTTTTGGAGGACGTGGGGAGAAAAATGGCTAATTTAGTAGCCGAATACGCGCTGAGATCGCTGGGAAGCGTGGATAGCATTAGCACGTAAGTGTCTCCACCCTCCTCTTGAATGTTTATGTGTCTTTATCATGTATTTGCAGCTTTTGTTTCATGTTAGCTGTTTTAGATTCTAAAAATGACAACGGAGAGGGATAATATGAGGGGATTACATGAGTTTTGTTCGTGTGGGTGGGTGGGTGTGTTTGTTTGTGGGTATGTCCCGGTTATTGTGTGTGTGTGTGTGCGTGCGCGCGTGTGTGTGTGTGTGTACAAAATGTAAACAGTGTTGCAAGTTTGATTTGTTTTGCTTACACACTTTCTCACTCTTTTTCTCTCACTCTTCCCTGTCTTTTCAGAGGTCTGGTGAATCCAGATGGTCAGAAAAAAAACCATTTTAGTGGCTGCTAGAGCGTCTTCCTCCACTGTAAATACTGTAAATAGTTTTTTTTTATTATTATTTAGTAATATTAGTAATAGTAATCTATTACTATATTAGTAAAATAGTAATATTCATAATATTCACCATATAAAATAAATAAAAAATACAAATGTTGTAAAAACAATGAATTTTGCATGTTTTGTGTTTTCACTAGTTCAAAAATGATCAAATCTGTTTTGGTTCACTGTTTTCATTATTGGAATTGTTCAGAATAAAGACTGTTTAGTTATGTTCAAATTCTGAAATAGTTTTGTGTTTTTTTGTGGTTTCATTGGTAGAGCAGTTCTGAATTGATATACATATGTAGTATGCAGTGTCTTATGGAGTCTCTAAATAGCATTTTTGAAAGGATTCCTAGACTTTTCTTGAAATAAAATATCCAAATGACTTTTCCAAAGCTTTTCTTGAAATGAAATACCATAAAGATGTACTTTCTGTAAGTCTTTACCTATAAAAAATTTATTATTTCATATTTTATTTCAGGAAATATTTAGGCGTTTTTTTTCAAAAATGCCATTTGTAGACTAACCAAATGACTAAATGAGTCAGCACTACAAATGCTGTTCAGAAATAGTTTTTTATTGTGTGTTTTGGTGGGCAGAGCAGTTCTGAATTGATATACATATATGTATTATGTAGTTTTGACTCATTTGGACATTTGTTTACAAAGTGTCTATTTGGGGTCTCCAAATGGCTTTTTTGAAAGGACGCCTAGATTTTTTTTAAATAAAAGCTTACAGAAACTACATTTTTGGGAGTATCATCCTCAAATTTGAATCAAAACATGGTCAGATGTTCAGCTTTATCTTTATGGTGTTTTCAGGCCTTTGGCATGAAAGTCTCATCCATTTTTCCCTTAGTGAGCTTCATTAAAACATATCGCGAGTCAATTTCATGTATATTTTACCTTGTTTTACTCTATTGCTATACTAATTTTGAGTTATTATGACTCTAGAGTAACAAAGGATCAAGTGTCTAGTTTCAAACAACACCAGATTTTTAAATATAGACCTTAGGGTTCAAGAGCTACAGACATTTTTATTTGGTTATATCGTTTTTTACAAAATGCTCAAAAATAGGGGCGCAGGGTAACAGGTTAATATAAAAATATTTATCTTTTATATTGGATTTCTTCTTTTTTTTTCACCATGTCAAAAAGTCACGTTAGTCACCATGGTTGGAAACTGAGAATGACCCATAAAGCACAACTTTACCTGTTGCATCAGGCCCATACCGTGCAAAAGAACTGGAGTATTTCCATATTTCCATTACACGAGCGTTGCTTCATTGATAAAGCGAGCGTTCTATCGTAATGTTTGCGCTGTTTAGCGTGCAATTAGCATATCTCAGCTCAAAACACAAGTGAAAGCAAAGTCATCCAAAACAGATAGAGAACGCTACATGCATAGTAAAACTAGTCATCTTCCTCTCTCGAAATCAATTCCTTTTATAGATGTAGGCAGAGCTTGTCGAGTGGAGCTCAACCTGCGCGTCAAACGCAACACTTCTGATTGGCCAATCCGGAAAATGTAGACACAATTCACAATGATCCGCTGAGCAGGGTGTTCTTCGGCGTTTCCCTATATTTACTTTTCACTCAATTAACTGGAAATTAAGGTAAGAATCTTGGATTAAGATGCAATACCATTCAAATATGCAACCTGACACCTGGCGCGAGAGAATGTTTGTTTTCTTCAGCACGCAGGTGAGGAGAGAGTCTAAAGACAACCTGAGTCTAACATTACTGAAACTAAACTAAAATGAAGCTCAATGTTAATTTAAATTCAAGTTTAAGGATTTTAAATAGAAAATTAACTTTTACTTCACAACGTTTGTATGAAAGCAAGGCGTTTGATCACATTTCACTTGACTTTGAGGTTTGTATTCATTGTAATGGACGGTGATTACAGATACATGACTTGTTATATGTTTGTTTATGTATACACTTGTCTTATGGGTAGCCTATTTGTCTGCTGCTGAGCAGAAACAAGTGAATTTTATTATAAAAACCGAGACTGTTCTCATGAACAAAAGCAATGGTGCGAGTTTTCAGACTTCCTCTGTGTTCAAATAGATCATGCCACTTCCTGATTTTGTTTATTCAAAACACGCATTTCAAAGTTCCTACATTTTCACTGTCATATACAGCCACAGGTTGAAATCTAGATTATTCGATGTTTATTTTGACATGGCTAATGGCTGTTTATTCAAATAATTGTTAATCATTTTAACATGAAAAATGTTCACGACACAATTGCGCGGTTCATTTGAAGTAACCACAGGGTTATCACTCCTAGGCCAATTAATTTTCATAACGTTACATGACTTTTCTAGATATGCATGATTATCGAATAAGGATTTTGATTCAGCCTGATTCACTAATGAATCTTGCAGACCATATTGTGAACTGTTTTAAACGATTCTTTGAAGTGTTTCTCCTCACAGTCTCTATTAAATAATTTAGCAGATAGGCCAATAATAATTGTAAACCCTCTTCTTTTTTATGAATGCATGGTAACTTGTGTATTTAATGTGTTGTTTGCATAAAATACGAAAGTGTGTTCTCTCTCAAGCAAGGAACGCGTAGTATTTTAAGTTTAATGGAAAAAAACTTGTGGACAATCTCTTTATTTTAGAACAGAGCATTAACTATAAAATATATATAGAAATGTATATGACTTAAGAATTTCATGATGCTTGCATTACTTCATTAATTCTCATTTTCCAGGCGTAGAAAAATTTCCAGGCGTACTAATTTGAAATTCCCTTATATTTCCATGTTTGCATGATCATGGCAACCAAAGAAATCGACAGCCTATATGAAACTACATTCTGCATGCAAGCAAATACCTTTTTTGTTTGTTGTTCATATATGCACTCATCTACCATGTCATTGTCCTCTTCTGCGGAACTGCAGAACTGTCTGTGATGTGCAAGGTCACAGGTTTTAATTAAAGCATGAACTATAAATATTGTCACAGCATCCTTCATTATGACCTCCAGACCAGTGTCAGCAGTAAAACACCAAGACGTGTGCAGATATTGACTCTGCAGACTAGGTTATTACTAGGTTAGGCTATTTTAGCATAATTTATAAGACTTTATTATAAACTACACTACATGAGGTATTACATGTATTAAGTGTATTTATGTATGTATTTAAACTTATATTATGTGTTATGTAAAAAGAGAATGGATCACAAAAAAAAATCATAGTTATTGTACTTATGGTCTTTATTACGCAAAAGCTAATATTGATGGATGCAAATACATGCATAGCAGCTTTAGTTGTTTTTTCCAGACAGTAGTTTATAAAGAGCAATATTGCAGCAAAAACACCTGCACAGCTTTGATCACTGAAAGATGCAGATCAATAGCATCTTCTCTGTGCTGTGTGCTTTGAGATGTCAAGTTGTGATTGTGTTTCTGGATTTAGCGGAGCATTCCTGTACTGCAGGGTTCATCTAGTGGCACTTTACGTGCCCTTAAGGCATGTGTGACAAACTGAAGCAGTACGCCCTTCACATATCTAGCAAGGGTTTTAACTACATTTTGATGCAGAGGTCTATATTGTTATTTTTCAGTCTATATTTTATTTTTGAGTGCATGTAGGATCTGTATAAAGCCAAGATGTTAAACAAAAAAAGCTAGTAGCCTAGACTTTATTATGGTATTATTATTGAGTGTGTGGATTTTGACATTGGTGACTGAATAAATATTTAAAAACAGCGAGCTTACTGTATCTTGTTTTCAGTTTGAGAAGTATTGTTGTGAAGGAGGTAACCCTTTTTAGTGTTGATTCAACTTCCTGGTTATGCTTTGTGGTAGGACAGGCTCGCTTTATCAGTCTTCACAGTCAAACAAATCAACAGAAGTTGACACCTTTTTGTGGTCAGATGCTCTTTAAAAACTCTTGAGCACTGTTCTTTACTGCTAGCTCGAGGACTGCCCCAGATACATTCATATGGGCAGCTTACTTGCATTTCTGCTCTAAGATACAAAGTAATTATCATCTGTTCCCTCACGTGGTGCAGAAAAGGTATTTAGACACTAAGAACACACAGCATGGGTGTTTTTCAGCAGTACCTGTGCAAAAAATCAGAAGAGAACAAACACCTGTGCTGTCATGCCAGCGGAAGCATGTTTGTACAGGCCCGATAGCTGCGGCTCACATTAGGTTTCTCGTGTTCCTGCCTGTGGCATTTTTCCATGCTGCTTGTTTTTTTCTTTGGAAGAGGTATAGAGAAGTGAATCCGGCATTTCAGTAGCATGCATTGCAGAAGTTATGTTAGTGAGTGCAGGAAAGCATCTGTGAGAGGAAACAAGCTCATGTTGGCGTATTTTAAAAGGTTTATATTTTTAAAAAGTTGTTTTTTGCACAGTGTTTTTTCTTGGATTCAAAATGTTGCTTTTTGTTCTGTTAAACTAAACTGATACTGATTCAGTTTTGCATTTCACTATAAAATTTATAAAAGTTATTGTATAAATATGTTTATAATTCATTTAAATTTATTTTAAACAGGCATTTTGGTAAAAAAAAAAGGTATAAAGGTAGCCAGTCTTGCAAGTGAGATTGATGTCATGCAATCAACTTCATGCAGCAAACTTGCCTTCCTCTTAGTTCAGGAGGAAAGTACTGGGCCCATAAACAGCATAACTGAATAGCAAGCAATCTTAATCTCAATGATTTATCTATCTTATTTATTGAGCATCTGGCTGGTCTGAGGACAGAGGATGAATATCTGAATCGAACATTATTCTCCTATGAACATGAACCTTCTGACTTGGAGTTGACAAGGGATTGCCCGTCCCTGTGAGGTTTAATGATAAATGTAATTTATAAAACTATATGAACTATGACCTGAAACTGAGAGCTCAAAGTATAAGTGCAAACATGAACACATTAACACATTAACAAAATTAACACAACTGTTAGCCAGTTGCCACTTGGCAATGCTTTTAGTGTAAACCAGAGGTGTCAACCATTATTTCTGCATCTGATGCTCACTAAGGCACTAATAGATGTTTCAATAATTTATTTATTTATTTTATTCATTTATTTATTGTGATGGGCTTGGTTATAGCCATGGCTTTTTTATTAGTATGAAATGTATTTAACAAAAATAACATTGACATGGTCCATATAAGGTCAAAAAAGGTGCAAATGTCGGTACCAATAGCCTCGTGGTTAGTGCGTCGACATACAGCGCAACTGAGCTCAAGGCAAGTTCGATTCCCGTCTCGAGGTCCTTTGCCAATCCCGCTCCCCTCTCTCCTCCCAGTGCTTTCCTGTCATCTCTGTACTGTCCTATCTCAATAAAAGGCATAAAAATAGCTATAAAAAAAGGTGCCAAAAAAGTCCTTTCTTGTTTCTGACCAAAAATATTTTAAAAAGTATTAATACAGCCTAAAAATAATTAAGGTTAGTCAACTTAAAATGTTAAGTTGTATTAAGTGACAACTTTATATTATAATTAAGTTTTTTCAAAAATGTAAATCTGGAAAACACTGCGTGTTAAGATTTGATAGCTAATTGCAACAATTTGTAGTTGTGGCAAAATAATTTAAATCGTCATATTCTATAAACATTTAAAATTCAGGGCTTTTAAAACTTTGTTTTCCCAAACTTTCAGACAAGGCTTTAGGACAGCATTTAAATGCAAAATTCTAAGAAATGCACTGCAATTTCTATTTTAATTCTACTTTCTTACTTTCAAATTCAAATTGCCGTTCTGAACCCTGATTCTGATTGACAGCAAATCCAATTTAAGTTAAGGAATGAATTTAGAATTTACAGTGCATTCTCAGCAGAATTTTGAATGGTGCACAACTCTGATCTGAAGTCAGCAAGGCAAGGTTTAAAACATAGCATCTGATGTCCACCAGGTGGCAATAAAACCATTCAGTTCCCAGGGTCTATACACAGATGCACAGTAGTAACCTTCCTCTTATGAAGTAGATATAAAACAGTATGTCTGTAGCTTTTTCAAGGTCACGTCAGCTTGACACATCGTATCGTGATTTAAAAAGTATCATATCATCTTTAAAGTATCGTGTAGAAGGTCATATTAAGCTTTACATTTAAAGGTCATCTCGAGTCTGGTTAGATGTGTAAATCTCATGTGTCAGTTCAGTGACACCTCTGTGTGCTTCAGGGAGAATGATAGCGAGGAGGGTGGATGTTGTGTCTGCATCTCTTCTAGCTTGTGGGCAGATGGACTCAGTGTCTCTCACATCCAATGTCGTGCAGGGGCGAATGATAGACGGTTTGTAGGTGATTTTGTAGGGGTTTATTTTTAGGCTTATGTTAAGTTCAGCTGTGTTCCTAACAGGTTAATGAGGGACTGCTTACAGCTGCAGATCTAAATAACATTGTCCGCTCTGAAGCAGTATGGGAAATTACAGACAAATCACCAGAAATATTGTCATAAATATTCTTTCATAGCAGACGGATTCTTAACAGTTGTGTAATGGCTAATGTAGCAACAATATTTTTGATTAAATCTGATTGTCTTGTGGTATTTATAGGGTCTAAATGAAGGGTACAGATGTCAGAATTTCCATCATGCGGCAGAGGAAGGAGTGACTGCTCTGTCTGTCTGACTCATGCCTTACGCTCTTCTGCCTTGTCACAGCTGGCCGGCCCGCATACTTGTGTCCATCTGTAGACTGTCTGTCTGTCCAGGACACGCGCCTGTCTCTCTCTTTCCCTCCTGATGGTAGAAAATCAAGCTCTTGTTTTGGGTTGACATTTAATTCAGTAAAATCAGAGCAAAGTGCTTTTCTTAATATTATTAATTACATTCATGATATTTATATTAAATTAACATTTATATTATATATAAATAATACAACATAATTAATTAATAAAGAATAATAGGTAACACTTTATTTTAAGGTGTCCTATAATATAATATATAACAATCAATAAAGAATAATATAACAATTACTATATATATATATATATATATATATATATATATATATATATATATAATTCTATATATATATATATATATATATATATATATATATATATGTATATAATTCTATATATAGTTGATATTAGAAATCATTATTCATAATTTATTGTCATGTTAGTGTTATAAAATTTTGTATGTACAATAAAAATAATAGGCTATTTAATTACTTAATCTTGTTAATATTAACAACAAATAATTCATATTATATTATGTTTATATAATCAATATTATAATTAATATATATGCAATACATAAATATGTATTACATGTATTATCATCACAATAAGTGTTCGCTTGATTAATTAAATTTTTAATGGAAGAGACGGACTCTGTGTGGCCAGAGGTGTGTGTGTGTGATTATTAGCCGGGGGCAACGTGCAGCAAATCTGTCCATGTCTTGCCATTCTGGGGGTAATGTTAACCCGGTGTGACGTGGCAGCGGTGGAATCTGGGTCAGGAGGAGCGCTGTCTGCGCTCTCTGCACTGCCGCAGACCGCCTCACTGCAGAGCCTCCCCTCCAGCCACGTGACTCTGTCATATGAAGCAGCAGCGGGGAGGAAAAGGGTGGGGTTGTATTCTTCTCTGGTTGGGTGGTAGTAGTAGTAGTAGTGGAGGCGAAAGCACGTGGAGGCACATGCTGTCAAACGCTGGTGCATGAGTACTGCAGTGGGGAAGAAACGGCCCACTGCATTCACACCCATCATCTAAATCCCCTCTCGCTCGCTCTCTCAGAACAGAACACCACTGTTATTAACTGAGATGAGGACACATTCTGCTAATAGTAACTGGGATTTCAGTCCTGCTCACTGAGATCATCTAATAATTTAAATTTAGAAGCATGATTTTTGTTTTTTGTACCTGTACCATTTGCCTCATGAACAGTTATAGTCCTTTAGTCGTAATAAACACTGCAATATATAAATTCCATTTTTGATCATCAAAATAAATGATGGTTATGAAAATACTGAGATTTAATTTATAAATGATGTGTTTATTTATTATATATTTATAATTTATTAACAAGCAAAAATAAGAACAGAGTTTTTTGAATACATAATAAATCAATAATATTATATTTTAGTAAAAAAAAGTATTAGTAAAAATATCAAATTAATTGGTCACACTTTTATTTTAAGGTCCAATTCTCTATATTAACTTACTATTAACTATAGCTTTTGCAACAATAGTTAATAAACAGCCAATATGCTATTAATATGCATGCTAGGGAATAATGAGAATTGGTGCTTAAAATATAATATTCATAACCATTTATCATTTATATCATTATCATCATAGTGTTAGCCTTACCAATTTCATTTATTCATTTTATTTGACAATTTTGAACAGCTTTGCATCTACCTAAAACATCCCTAAAATCACTGAGATACTCGAACTTGAGTGACTTTTTGCTTTAATAGTTTGTCTATAATTTGAATGTATACTTTGCACATTTGTGAAAATTCAAGAAAGCTTGTGAGGTTTACCCTGTCAAACTGTTCCACTTTTGAGTTAAATTTGTTTTGAGTCATATCTCTTTTCCAAGTACCGCACTCATTATTATTCAAGTACTTTTAAGTCCTGTCAAGTAGTCCTGTGCTCCGCTCCTATTGGCTGTCAGCACATTTTGGGTTGAAAAATATTTTAAGGCTCCATGGAAACAGCAGAATGTTCGGTCTCCCTCCTTAGCCAATAGAATTGCAGGGTGTGTATGCTGTAGTCAAATGAGCAGCCTCGGTTTAGATGGTACCATCCCCCCAAATCTGAGGGGTGTAAAGCTGACAGGGGGGCTTAGGCGGTTCAAGACAGATCAACATAGCAGTGCTTATTTAGTCCCTTCAGTTCTTAATTCCTGAATGCCATGAGAACATGAGTACGCCAAGATATAAAGACAACAAACCCCCACTCACACTGCAGGATGCACTGTAGGTCAGGGAGACACTGTAGCAACCCATTTACCTACTTTCAAGGCTGTTCGTTTAGAGGAGAAACAAAGTCCTTCAAGGAAATAAAGAAAGTTTCTCTTCGGCTTGAACAGAAAAGTCTGACCTTGGGCTTTGAATTTGTTGGCACGCTGTTTAACTCTGAGGTCTGTCTGTTCTCTTGATGTTATTTAATCTGTTGTAGGCAGTGACTCACTGCGGGAGCGCTGAGCTCAGAGCAGATGAATAAGAATGAGAGTGTGCTCTTTTCAGGGAACATATGACTCTTATAATGATGTAGCCCTCACCCCAAAGGGAGGGGGACTTCGGTCAGTTTTGAACTAAAGAAGATTTTGACTGCTAGAGGGCGACATGATCCTGCAGTAGGATCCACCCATGAGTGCTGCAGTCCTACTGCATTCCCAGCAGCATGTGTGCTTTCACCTGCAGGCAAACTGGGTGTGTGTTCAGGAGGGTAATGTTGCTTGCCACACTCATACGTGTGGCCAGATGTTTGCTGTCGTGAACACAGGTGTCACAGTTCTTGATGCGAATTGAGTCGACCTGAATGTGTTCTTGTATAGGCAAATCAAATGGTGTTTACTACACCATCATTGACTTTCAAAGAACTGCAAATCGCATGCAAAAATCATCATTCATAAAGTAGTTTGCATCACTTTTTCTTTTTATCTTGTTTTTTAGGTCTCTGACAGATCGGGATGGGGAATCTGATTAAGGTTCTCACACGAGACATTGACAACAACACAGGGAACTTTTTCCTGGACTTTGAAAGTAAGTGAATAATCACAACCTGTATTATCTGATATTGAGGGCTGGGAGAAATAGCACCTATTCACAAATTATTTACAGTAATTTTGCTGACAATATAACATGAAACAACACTGGGAATATTATAATAATATTTTTATTGTAAACAACATTAATAATTATTAATAATGTATAATATAGTATATAATTAATATTATAATTATATTAATATAATTACTAATTAATTGCTATAACTATATATAATCATTAATAATAATGTCATCATTATAATAATAATAATTACTGTTACCAGTTACTGTAATAATGATCATAATAATCATATTTATTACAAATAACATAAATTAATATACAATAACATTGATATTAATATAAATAACATTAATATTACTAATGCAGTATATATAAATATATATATGTATATAAATAGTATTTATTTGATTAAAAATGATATTTATTCATAATTGCTATTACTGTTAAATAGTCCAACAATAATTCTGATAATATCAATAATAATAGTAATAATTATTATTATTAATATTATCATCATTATAAATTATTAACTATATTTAAAGCTTTTATTCTTTATAACTATGTTTTATTGCATTTAACTTCTTACATCTAATAAGCTACAATGGTTGAAAAGGCAGTTCCTCTAATAGGAAAAAACATAATTTCAAAAATAGTGTAACCAAAAATGTAAATATATGGATATAAATATTTAAGCAATAACACTCCACCTCAAATCCAACCAAAGACATGACATGCAGCAGCACATCTAAGACTGAGCTGATTTCTCCTCTGCAGATGCCAAGCCCACAGAAGCTGAGAAGAGAGTATGGGAGGAGGTCAATGAGGTGCTAACAGAGGCTATGAGTGTATTACAGGACCTGCAGTCATATAGCGGTGCAGGTGAAGCCATCAGGCAGGTGAGTACATCAATAATGCACTTCAGGTTCTTCGCACATCAGCCTGGGCTTTATGTTACTTTGCATGACAAGCTCTCTTTATGTTGTGTTTAAATGTGTGCATGTTGTCTCCTCAGGCCATACAGCATCCCAATGATGAGCGTGTGCAAGAAAGAGCGTGGGCCTCTGTGGTCCCGCTGGTTGGCAAACTAAAGAAGTTTTATGAGTTCTCACTAAAACTGGGTATGTCGTTTTGCTCTTTGCATTAATGTGCACAGCACACAGAACTATAAATAATAACACGTATGGCTATTTTTACCTGGAGGCATAGGTGATAAATAAGAGGACATTTTTAATGATCTACTCGCTCACAATTCCTCACAGGGATATATGGTCCACTGACCCACTTACCATATACTGTAGTATTAGCATCTGTTCTGGACCGTGTTTTGATTTTCTGAGATGATCGTTCTTGAAGCTTAATTCAGCAGTATGATGGAACACATTACTGTAAGAGCATGTACGTCAGCAGCTGGCGATAGCGAGATTATATAAGACTAGGCATTACTAAACTGTCCTTACTCTTACGTCAGCTCATACGCTCTTACTCAAGCCTTTCTCAATTAAACAAATGTAACCAGAGAGCTGAAACCAGCCTACTGTCATACAGCTATATGTAACAAGTCATTATGTGGACTGTGTGCAATGTCACATGAGCAAGACTGCATTTTTCATAAATGTAAGGACTCGAGCCTAAAGTTGAATCACAGCTACATGACTTTGCACAATATATTATACTATATATTTTGAAAATATTCTTGGGAAGTTGTATTTCTGTTCTGATTCAGTGCATGTTCCTAGGGAACAAGCCATAAACAGAGCAGCAGTGCGTCATAATTGGATTAGCACGCTCTTTGGGCAAGGCCAGTTTCTTTCACCACATCCAGCAAAAACACAGCTCTTGTTATCTCTGACAGTGCCCACCCCAGATTTACTGTACCTTAATGATAAATTTATTATCCTCAAAGTAAATACATTTTCTGGAACATACCAAACCATTCAGAAGTTTGTAAGATTTTTTATTTTTTTTTTGGAAAGAAGTGCAAAACTATTATGCTCACCAAGGCATTATTTCATCAAAAATACAATAAAAACAGCAATATTGTGAAATACTATTAGAATTTAAAAATGACTGTTTTTTGTTTTTCAGCAGTCATTACTCCAGTATTCTGCGTCACATGATCCTTCTGAAATCATTCTAATATGCTGATTTATTATCAGTTCTTAGCAATGTTAAAAATGCTTGATACATCCTTTGATGAATAGAAAAAAACAGTATTTATTTGAAATTGAAATTTTTCCAACATTAATGTCTTTACGGTCACTGTAATTTTGGCTGCATAAAATATTAATGTCTTTCAAAAAAGTAAAAAATCTTACTGACCCCAAACTAACAGTAGCATATGTTAGCTGATTCTAACAAAGGCAAGCTTCTGAGTTCAATTTAATTTAATTTTTTTTTTATACTAAATGTAAATGTAATTTCTGAGTTTGACATGCTTACTGATAAAACATATACCTTGAATGCACTAAAAATCTGACAACTGAGTACATGTGGCGTCGATGTTACGGTTGATATGGAAAATCACATAGCATTTGGACAATTCATATCCAATAAAATCCAAAGAGTGATTCTGTACTTGGTGCAGCAATGGGAAATGCCATATTAACTAATTTGTTCTGCTAATCAGTATTTGCAGAAATATTTTGTCTTATACTCTTGTATGTCTCAAAGTACGTGATATGCTCTGTGAAAAATGTGGTGGGTTTTTACTTTTTATGCTCTGTCTGTGCTTGTAAATCTGTGGGTTTGAGTGATTCAGATGGAGGGTTTGATGTTGAGAAATAGGTCATGACCTAATTAAACATGACATGGCCCTTAATCACACATCAACACCAGCCAATGGCAGTGCTCTCTCTGGAGGAGAGGCTCTGGTGAAACATCAAAGGGTCAGACTGACCTAACATCTCTCTGTCAAACACACAGCTGTGTTCCTCTGCCAGACACTCTGTTTCTCTGCCTCATTTTTTTGTCAAAACAGAGCGACCAAAACCCAGTATTATCCACCAAAAGCATTGGCAGTCCTATTTCTTGTGTCTTGTGTAGAAGACGCTCTGCAGGGCCTGTTGGAGTTTCTCACCAGCTCGCGCTGCAGCCCAACTCAGCATCTGGAGCAGGAGCAGGCGCTGGCACGGCAGTTCGCTGAGATTTTGCATTTCACGCTGCGCTTCGATGAGCTGAAGGTAACCAGGCAACCTCAGGTCACACCCATTCTGCACATGTCTAATCTTTCTTGCTTCAAGATGGGCAAAATCAACAATTAGGCAGAATGAGAGGATGTGGAGCAAAAGTGTTGTTAGTGGAACTCCAGCATCCTGTCTCCGGCATTTCAGACCTTCAAAAATCTGTAATTAACTCATCTGACCGTTAAAAATCTGTAAATTATATTTATACTGGCAGTGATTATGCAATATCTTTTTAAACCGCAGGGGAAGGTATAAAAACACTTTCCATCTACCTATTTTTATGTACATTTTTGGGCTATCGCACAAAAAATGCTGAATAGAAACGCCAAGACGTGCATAAATTCTAGATAAAAGATACAGATACATTTCTTTATCCGAAAAAAAAATGTGCATAGGCTCTATGATGAAATCACATTTACCTAATAAATTCCTCTGTGCATCAAAAAAGTCATGTGACTTTGCACAATGAGATGGCATAACAAGACTAACTGCTCTCATTACACAGCTGAAATGTTGTTTTGGTCATTTTGAAATGCCTGAGACAAAGTCTGTTGTCAAAGTGGTTTGATATAACAACCTCTCAGAACTGTCTTACATGACTGCGCTCCCAAACAGCAGGCATCTGCCTCCAAAAGTAAGATAACAGTAAAACATGACCGCGTTTATTACATTATGTCTGCGCATTCTGAGGTGAAGTAATTTATTAAATACCACAGTGGCTTCTCCTATTGCAGCAAATTACCTTGTTCTGAGTGATATTTGGTGCCAGTTTGTCATGAAGTGATTTTGTTGTCTTCGTCTCGCTGGATGGACTTCGCAATTTGTGCTTTATTCGCAAATGTTTTTTCCAATATTCCAGTTTTGCACATAAGTTAAATTTGCAGTTCTGGAAGGAAACAGCTACTGTAATAATTACTGTCTTCAGATCCAATTATATTCTTATAAATTATGATTTAAAGTAGAATCATACATTAACACATTTATTTGTGAATCCTTCAAGGAAACATGCTGCATTGCAACACACATTATGCACTGATTTTGGACTCAGAAAAAGCTAAAAATCAACATTTAGTAAAATGTTACACTGATTTCCCCCAACCACACATACAAAAATTCCATCTAGGCTAAGTGATATATTTTAGCTTTAAAACTGCAAAAATTCACTAAAAGATGACATCTGTAACATGCATTTAGAAAATAGATTGGGTGAATTTTCATTTCTAAAAAAAGTGCTGAATCCTAAGCTGCTTTTATTTCTTAACAGTTTCGTTCTGAAACTGATAGCAGCCGCTGTAACACACATATTGCTATAGAGAAGGTGCATGATAGAATTTATTAGTAAGCCACTGAATTTTGTATCAAAATAGTTAACTTAATTAGCTCTGTAGTGATTCAGCTAATTAGTTGAACTAATGGAACACAAAGTCCAGTTGCCACCAATTAGTCAAATTAATGGAAAACTAAGTACACTTTCTTTCAAAGGTGCCATAGAGAATCTGTTATTGTCTAGATTACTGCACTGATGAAGTCTGTGACAAAACCCAGCGGTGTATGAAATGCCCATATGCTCTTTTCATTTTCTAGCTGCTCACTCGAATTCATACATTCACAGTAAAATGAAAAATGCATGAATGCCATGTTAACATGTTTCCCATTCCCATATTCAGCAGAAATGCAATATTAAGCTGCCAGTTCTGCATTTAAATGCTCACCTGCTCTCTCTCTCTCTCCAGATGACCAACCCAGCCATCCAGAATGACTTCAGCTACTACAGAAGGACCCTGAGCCGCATGCGTATCATCAACCAAACAGTGAGTAAACCTGCTCTGTATGGAAATGTGCCTCATTATCAGACGGCTTATGTTTTAGTAATACCTCATTCCCCCGTGTCACAGGGGTTAATGGGAGCTCTTCTGTTCTCTAATGGTCTGGATCATTAGGTGGCAGAGCAGCACAAGATCCTGAGTCAGGGAAACATGAGATATCGCACTCATCTCATCCTCTCCATCTTTTCCTGCTATTTATTTTGTACGTCTCCCTCCCGCTTTTATCTTTTAGCTGACACAGAGCTGAAGTGCGTTCGGTTGACGTCGAGTCAGTAACGCGTGCTAACGACTTCAGGCTCATTAGCGTGTGCTGTATCATCAGGGAGCGGCTCAGCAGGGGTTGACACCAAGGATCGTTGACCTTGCCTCGCCAATTAAAAGCACTCTCTGCAAGGAATAATTACGAAAGCCGCTTTCATCTCATGAAACATGAGCTCGGCTCTGGAAGAGCACGTATTAGGAATTCTGGACATGTCTGCAGTCTGTGGATTAAAGCAGGATTTACATTCACGTTTTAGCATAGAGTAATGAATTAAATGTTTCAAGTCAGCTAAAATGCATTTTCAGCGCACCAGAATGCCCAATTTCTACATCCATTTCCATGATTAACTACTTAAGTAAAGCTGACCGAGGAAACGTGCATTCGTAACCTCCAAAAAGCCCAAGGCCTTAACTGACCCCTTTAGTTTAAATCTTCAAAAGTATGGATTTTTCACATTTAGATACTGAAAAAAAACGAAACGTGTGTTCTTTCTACAGACAGAAGAGCATAATGAGGTTGACAACGAACTGGCCAATCGCATGTCTCTCTTCTATGCTAATGCCACGCCCATGCTGAAAACGTTAAGCGATGCCACAACTAAATTTGTATCAAAGGTAGGTGGTTGTTAAATTCTGCTTTATTTTGATTATACCAGTGCTTACACAACACAAACCACTCAAATGGGTGTTAAATAAATGGATGCTCCAGATGCTCATGAATAAATTTTACCTAATTAGTTCTCAAAACATGCATACATACTTCGGCAATGCATCTACATAAAAATGTTTCTCCATCACTTTCACTTCCAAATCACTGTTTTCTCATTACAAACAATCGTTACTAAGATATTTTGCTCTCTCTATCTGACCAGCATGCAGAACTGCCTGTAGAGAACACAACAGATTGTCTGAGTACGATGGCAAGTGTGTGTAAAGTCATGTTAGAGACACCGTAAGTTATATGTTTGTGTTTTATCACTGGCCTTTTTTTTCTTCTGTAGCAGCCTGTAACTTTTTAATTCATCCTCTGTGTCTTTGTCTGTGTGTGTGTGTGTGTGTGTGTATTGATCAGGGAGTACAGCAGTCGTTTTGCCAGTGAGGACACAGTGTTATTCTGTCTGCGTGTGATGGTGGGGGTGATCATCTTATATGACTACGTCCATCCAGCTGGAGCTTTCGTAAAATCCTCCAAAATCGATGTATGCTTTATTCTGTTTTCTGGTCCTTTTAGTAAAAGTTATTTTATTTAAATGTATTCCTTTAATTCAATTACAGTACATTAATATGCTGATTAGTTGGTCAAATTAAAAATTAGGGTTCAATTTAACACAGTTAAAATAAATTCAAAATAGGGACTAACTAAATGAATTTGCTAATGTGTCTAATTACAAAGCAAATACAAATCTGAGTTAAAATACAAATACAGAGATTAAATCAAGTTTTTTTAATATATTTTGTGTAAATAATTTAATTAGGGCTGTCAGTTTAACAGTACAATACATTAAAAACATAAAAAAAAATAATGCATTTGATCACCAAATAAGCATTTAAATCAGTAATTTACTAAATTAATGTGATCACCCCTATTAAAAGCAAACTGCATACAAATACAAATGATATAATATTATTGTCTGTCTTTGTATGACACAGATGAAAGGATGCATTAAGGTACTGCGGTATCAGCCGCCCAACAGTGTGGAGGGGCTTCTTAATGCCCTCAGGTCTGTGAGCTTTACTGGACTCTTATAGCATGATAGAAATCCAAGTCTTTGTTTCTGCCAAAAACCATGCAGTATGTAATAAGCATGCATTAAGTAAACATTCTCTCTTGACTCTCACAGGTACACAACAAAACATTTGAACGATGAGACTACCTCCAAGCAAATCAAAAACATGTTACAAGCTTGACTGTGTCTGCCAAAAGTATTACCTCTCGAATACATTGGACGAGACGCTTCAGCAGTTTTAGTAATACAATGAGAATAGCCATGTATCAAGTGGCAGCTACTGTTATCAGTCTGTTTTTACTGTTGTAGTTTTGTTTTTTACATCTTATCCAGTTAGACTTAGTCATGTGTGACCTTTAGATTTCAAAGATGCTTTGTTGTGTGGCGTCCAACAAATTTGAGTTTCGTTCATTCCCTTCCCATGTTTTCTACAGTTGACTGAGTGCCCAGGCAGGACCACAAATAATGTATTGCTTTTTTTTAAATAACATAATTTACTGTGATTTTTATTAACATGACTCTTTTGAACTGAATAAAGCTATTTTAACCAAAAGGACTGTGAATGGCTGACAGCTCATACAGGAAGGGCTTCTTCGAAACAGGCCATTTAAATCACCATGTACTCTCACCACTTTACTACTTACAAAATAATTAGTTCCAAACCCACATCCTTTTACCTAACAGAGTTCAAGATTATTCATTTCCTCTGACTGTCTTCTCCAGAACGTCATCGTATAACGTCCATTCAAGGCTGTATTCCCGTTCTTTTGCTTTTTGGAGCCAGAAATAAACAAACATGTGGTTGAAATTTAGCCTTGTAATGAGTTAGCATCTCTTCAACTTTCCCCCAGAAACCAAAAGCAGAATGTTCCGAAATTCCAAGCTGTCCATTTGATGGTCAGCTGACTCTGCTCGATTAGTCAGGAGAATGATATTCTCACATCATCCAGCACAGGAAGTGAGAGTTAGTTCTACAGAAGTATGAGTAATATATCCCCTGCTCCAACACTCTGGAGTATTTGATCTCGGTCCTGCTGGGAACAAGCTCCATCTGCACGGGATGCCCCTCCCAGTTTGTATTGCCATCCTATCTGCTCTGTATCTGTGACCTCCACTGTGTTTTTTTCTCACTCGATGGCTCGCACACAGTTTCCTCCTGTTTGTCTGGCTGCTCAGCGTGTGTCATCAGCGAGCGCATACTTTCCCCACTGTGGAGTGTGTGATTCTTGCCCCCACTGTTCTTCCTCCTAGTTGGAATCACACTGTTTTTTATAATGGCTTTCATGATGAGCTCGGACACTTTTCCCAGGAGGCTGGCGTGGGGCCATATTCTTGTCTATTTACTCTTTCCTCTCTGCGTTCTGTGAGAAGAGCAACTTCTGATGACTTCCTGCCAATAACTCCAGAGCACTACCTCACCGTATGGCTGCTGTAATGTAGACCAAACACCATATGTTCATTAGATTTCCCACTGCTGCCTGGATTCTGACTTCACAAGAAGTAAGCAAAAACAAGCACAAAGAGACAAAAGAGCATGTAAATCCTAGTTTGAGGTTCCATACTATGATAGTTTTGATGATGACTACATATTCATAGTATTTAGCCAACTTCTGGACCTTGTACTTAAAGGGATAGTTCACCTGAAAATTCTGTCATTAATTACTCACCCTCTTGTTCCAAACCCTGTGAGACATTCGTTCATCTTCGGAAACAAAGTAAGATATTTTTGATGAAATCCGAGAGTTTTCTGACCCTGTATAGACAGCAAAGCAACTGAAACGTTCAAGGCCCAGAAAGGTAGTAGGGACATTGTAAAAATAGTTAATGTGACATCAGTGGTTCAACCGTAATTTTATGAAGCTACAATAATAGTTTTTGTGCACCAAGAATAACAAAAATAATGACTTAATTCAACCATTTCTTCTCTTCTGTGTCAGTCTCCACTGCGTGTTCGAGAGAGAACCACAGGAGCCGGCGTTCTGATGTAGAACCCGGATGCGCTGCACCTTGTTTACAAGCAGAAGAAGAGGCACACTGTACATAAAACAGTCTTCGTAAACATGTCTAAAGATTTCAACAAAGAGGATTTTTTTGCCTTACTTATTCAAACCAGAATATAAAGACGATGAACTAAGAGAGATGTGTTCTTCTTTGTGTCAAAAAGTATTCTCGTAGGTTCATAAAATTATGGTTGATCTACTGATGTCACATGGACTATTTTATTGATGTCCTTACTACCTTTCTGGGCCTTGAATGTGGTAGTTGCGTTGCTGTCAATGGAGGGTCAGATGGCTCTCAGATTTAATCAAAAATCTTAATTTATGTTCCGAATATGAACGAAGGTCTTAGGGCTTGGCATGACATGAGGATGAGTAATTAATGACAGAATTTTCATTTTTGGGTGAACTATACCTTTAACCCAGACCTGCTCACTTATTGAAGAGGCAAGTTCCACCCTTGACAACACAAATAGTACTATAAATTTAAATTATTCCATTAACCAAAAAGCTGAATTAAAATGTTAAGTCAGACCTTAAATGATAATATGACGATAATGAAAATAGCTTGTGGGCACTAGTTTTATTAATATGAGACTTTTATATGAACTGTTATATGAAAAATGAATCAAGTATATGTACAGTAATATAACACTAAAATAAATGTATTATACATTTGTTATAATAATACATTATACGTTTGTGCTTTAATTTAAAAAAGAATAACAATTAGAAATAATAAATTACTACTGATGAAATTTATATTAATAATAATAGCATTTTTCCCCATTCAAGAGACATTTCCAGTATTTGGAGACATTGCCTGCCTTTCTTTTGCCAGCGATCCAGAAACATTTATACAAAAATACAGCGTTTATATCAAGTGCACTCTCTCGCATGTGGAAGGTTTCTGACCTTTAAATGGCTGGAAGAATTTGAGACTGAGGAATGTTTGCCCTCTGAGATTCATTCTGAATCATTCTGAATCTCACAACATGTTAAATAATGTTGGAACTGAAATGGAAAAATGATGCTGGAAACTAATGCCTTTGTAATGTTTGGACTGTGAGTCAGTTAGATGAGAGCACTAGCACTGTTGGATTTGGTGTATTTTAGCACACTCCTACATCCTGTTATGGGAAGCATGTTTTTGGACTTATCTCTGCTGTGACCCCACAGCTATAGCTCACATTCTGATGTCTTCTATTCTCCTGTAGTGTGTTTGTGCATATACTATATATGATAAGTGCAGCCTTGAATCTGCAGATGGCAGCAGTAACTTGTGAGACGCTGTAAATCCATATGTTGACCCAACATACAGATTTATGACAGAGGAAAAATACCATAAGAGTCCTGTCTTAAACCTACACATCTGATCTTGGACTCAATGTCACACTAATGCACCATCTTATGCAACAGGTCCGTCTGTTTTAGTGAATTGTTGAGCCACGAGCGCAGTAGATGCTGTCAATGTTAACGGAAGGACCCTCAGCATGAAAAGACCGCTTACAAGGAGGGCTTCCTGATGGGACATCCGCTCTTATGTCCCTAAGGTCTACTCAGACATTTTTCAGTAGCAAGAACAAAAGACCACACAAGAAAAGCGTTCTTTTACATTTTCCTTACCACTTACTTGTTTGTGATCAGGTAGTTTGTCCTCACTTATGTTTTTCCTCCATGTACTTGGAAATCATCAGCACCTGAAAGCATCATGAAAATGAGAATTTTAGGGTGAACTGTCGCTTTAAGAGAGTTGTTCAGAGATCTGCTGGTGTTTAAGGTGCTCTGAGCTGCACCGTGGGTGGGATTGGGCTGCAGGATGGTGGCAGTGGTCCAGCTGTCGCTGTGTAATCATATTACTGTAATTAGGTAGTGTACTCCCTAATCCACTTCAGTCAAAACACTGGCCTGTCTGACTCACCCTTATGCCTCTGTCATCAATTACGAACAGGCAGATTCTCTTCTTCAGCAGCTCTAGCTCATGAATTCTGTGTGAATTAATTAAGGGTTAGGCCCATGTATCGTGCTATTTTCACCTCCCAATTTATTGTCTCTCTGGGTGTAAGCATACGAACGGCTCATTATGTGAGTCTTCATGAATATTGTATAGGGTGTGGATATTTTCTCTATAGTTTGACTGGTTAATACATAATTAGAGATTATAATAAAGTTAACATGGAAGAAATTGATTTTGACAAACAAATACATAACATTTCTGCCATTGTGTGTCTTTCTGGTTTTCAATATCAAGGGTATTTGGCTGAATGTCTATAAGTGTGTCAAAGTTCTCTGGGGTTAGAGTTTATGTGTGAGGCCTGCAGGTGGAGCAACAGCACTAGCTTATACACCATCTATAGGTTAAGCCTTATGTCAGAGACTATATGAATGTATTCATGCACTCTGTTTGCTCATTTGATAAAGATTTGGTCTTTGTGTATGGATTCTCAGAGAGACAAATAGGCTAGAGGACAAACTCTGCCCTTGTGAGGGAAGATGAGGTTAAATCACTCCCATTCTACATCAAATCTCTGTCATGATCTATGCTGATCAATCATCTCCAGTGATTTCACATTAACTGGCCTAGTCTGAGATTCTCTTTTCATTTGTCTGTAAGAAAGGGGTGGTTTATGGTTGCACAGCACTTTCTATTTGCGCTTAGATCAAAATAAATGAGATTAATTTATCTTTATCTCATCTGTCTATCTAACCTGATTTGCATCTATCTTCTTATCTTCAATGAAATGCCAAAAGCAATTAATGTTAAGTTCTATGTCGTGTATATTACTAAAAATATCTCTATCTATATATATATATAGAGAGAGAGAGAGAGAGAGAGAGAGAGAGAGAATTGTATAATTCAAAGGTTTGTGGTGTTTTAAAAAATAATGACATTTATTAAGCAAGGATGCATTCAATTGATCAAAAGAAAATGTTTTACATAATTGCTGTAATTTTGAACCTTCTATTCACCAAAAAATGTATCATGGTGTCCACAAAAATATTAAGCAGCACAGCTTTTGACATTGACGATAAAATAGATTAGAATGATTTGTGAAGGATCGCGCAACGGTATATTTGAAAATATTAAAATAGAAAATAGTGATTTTAAAATGTAATATTTCACAATATTACTGTTTTTACTGCATAATATATACATATGTCATAACATATAATTTTATATATACTAATAATCTTTTAAAGGAAAAACAGATTTTACATAATTCAGTCAATTTCTTATAAAAGCTACTGAGATATTGTGTTATAAAAAATGTTGTGTTGGGTGAATCAAATATATTTTCTTTAATTAGCACTTTGCAGGAACCAGCACTTCCTTTTATGCATTCAGTGATAGTCTGCTATGAATGATTTAACTGAATAACTGGGCAAACAATAGTTCCCCTTTGAGCAATGCTCTGCCATGTGGGCAGCCCTTATGTCAACAAACAGCCTCATTACCTCTAATATGATTTCCTCTGGTATTTCTCTCTCTCTTTCTTTATTTATTTGCCCACACAAAGATGGGGGGCAAAGTGCAAAAGATATTAGGAGACTAGCGATTACAGTTCAATCCTGGAAGTTGTCATTGTTGTCAGTGGCTGGCCTTGCTCCATGCCCCTGCTCTCTGGCTCAACTCTTTCTGCCTCTGAACACCTCAGAGGAGCAAACAGCTCTGTCTCACTGTCTGGTCTCCACCTTCACTTAGACTTCAACAGACTAAAATGACTGCTGAAAAGAGCGGACAGTTGACCCAGAAATGAATAATTTGCCACCATTTTTTTTTTGGTCCTCAAATTGCTTCAAACCTGATGCTCTTCTTTCAAGAAAGAAAGTCATACGGGTTTGAAACAACATGAGGGCGAGTAAATGATGACAGAACTGATATTTTTGTGTAATCTATGCCATTAAGATTTAAACCACGATACTCAAACTGTTTATGTTTTATACAAAACAGGAGTGAAATAAAATGTGGGTTCCTCACACCTGCCGTTAATCTCACATTAAGTCAGACAGCCTGGATTCTTGATGTTATTTTCACAACATTACCAGTGCTGTGTCGGTATATGACTCATTATTGCTGGAATGTTATAAAAATGATTAAGCTCATAGTTTTCTTAGTGCTCAAACCAGCCCAGTCCGAATTCATGTCCAACCCAAATTGCCTTTAAACATTAACCTAAGTCTTTGATTAATTAACTTTGCTGATAAATTTCAGATCATGATTTTGAGATTAAGTCATTCATTATGGGAGTTTTTTTAAGTAATTCATTTTTGGATTTCCTACAGGAGAGTTTCTTCCTCAGAAATACAGACGAGCCTAACAAAGACAAAATTTGCCAACACTGAAACTAATAAAATGTCACAAAACAGATAACAGTCTGTCAAACTTGATGTCAGACAAAATATGTACCTAGAGCACTTTGCCTTTGCAAGGTAGTATAGAAGTCTGCTTTCTGAATATATGAGCCATAAATCAGATGTGTTTAGGTGGAAAGTTTTTGCACAGCTTGAAGGTACCACATTGAGTCCTTAGGGATCTTCCACGGCCACGGTCCATGACTCCGGCGGGCTGCCGATTGAACACAAGGGTAAATAAACAACACTTGCCTGCTGATATATATAAACAGACACACGCTCCTTCTGGAGTCAGTTGTAGTCTGCGACAGTTGAAGTTACACTTGTGCAAGTAAAGATCTGCACAGACGGCTTCGACAACAAAGGCAGTATTATGTGGAGAGGGTCAGAGAGGGTTGCATTCATAGATGAAGAGGTAGTCAGATGCTCAGAGAGACCTGTGGCTCTGTTTTTTCCTCTTTCAGTCTTTATCCAGATGACTGGAAATGAAAATAGAGCCATGTGGGCACGTGCACTGAATTTCAACTCTCAAAGCTAGCGTGCCTTCACTTCCCAGGATGTGTTAGAGGCCAAGCGGGGGTCATTCTTCACCTCTGTGTGAGGAGAGTTCAAACACAACAGAGGCCTTTTATGGGATTACCATAACATCAAACTCTCATTCGGTCATTACATGACAAATAGCGCACAATGCTGGACCTGTGCCCGCAGTCCCAGGAGATGTCAGTACCCCTGGGAACATGCTGGGCTTACTCTTTCACAATAAAGCCTTTTCATTCATATGTGGAGGAATTTTCTAGTGCAAACATCTGCACTTGAGTTCAGTTCCACTTAAGTGATTCAGTTGATTCATTCTGGAGCATTATTGAGATCCCCCATCTCACTGTTGACTACTCAAAGGTCTGTCATCCTCATATCAAGTCTCTTTCATGATCAACAGGGATCAATCATCTCTAAAATGGTTTCACATTAACTGAGCTAGACTGGGATTTTCTTCCCATTTATCTGTAAGAAGGGGGCGTTGAACTGACAAAATGTTATCACATAACATGAGATTATGATTGCAAAGCACTTTCCATATGTGTTCAGAGTCATTTCCACAATGTTTTACCTCTGTACTCTTATCCATTCTCAGTACTAGGGCTGAAACGATTCCTCGAGTAACTCGAATACAAAAAAATCGAGGCAAATTTGATTTAATTTAATTTCATGTTGCTGAAAAATGTGTTAAGAAATTGTATGTGTATGGACTCTTGTTTTTGTTCCACGTTAGCTTCCTGTCCACTAATTTCTGCCTCTTACAAAAGCCACAAAGCCTTCTAAGACGACAGTAAATGCTTATGTCATGCCTGAGCTGTAGCTGCTAAGTTGCACATTGTTTAGGTTTTATTTTTTTTTATTACTATTATTTTGATTTATGTCTTAGTTTTAGGTTGTACTATGCTTACCTTTTTTTAAGTAATCTGAAATTGATTTTTATATTTTTATTAAGGATTTTTTATTTATATATTTGTATTTGTATTTTGAATGTAAAATGGCAATTAAATGCACTAAATGGGTTTAGTTTTCACAGGTATTAATATATGCAATTTCAGCAATAAAAATGTTAATTTTTCTAAAAAAGGAAACAAATTACTTGTTCATTTTAAGAGACCTGTCTTATTTTCTCTTGTATATTTAGGATTACTCTTTAATAAAGAAAAAGTTCTTCTTATCCAATTACTCTGTTAATCGATGGAATTTTCGGTAGAATACTCGATTACTAAAATATTCGATAGCTACAGCCCTACTCAGTACAACAATAATTAATGTTAAAATTAATAACAGCACAAACACCAGTTTGATATTGTTTTATACAACAGTTTAATAAACTGTTTATACTGAGTAACTTACACAAGACACGACAGAGCCAGTTACTTTGTCTATTCTTCCTCTGCCAGTAAACAAACATTGTTTCCAAGCAAATCAGTTGAGTAAATGATTCAGTGACTCGGTAAATTTTGTTTCTGAATGAGTTAACTGAGTGAATAATACAATGACTCACTCATAAAGGATGTGTTTTAGAACGAATCAGTTTAGGTTAACACACTCACACACATACATTTATTTTTTCTTTGAAGGAAATTCTGAAATATTGTACTGTACAATGTGTTGCATGGTGTCAAATCAAATATTTTTCTTTGTCAGGAACTTCCTTTTATGCATGTGAATGATTTAATTCGGAGAAACTGGGCAAACAATAGTTTCCTTTTGAGCAACGCTTCGCCATGTGGCCAGTCCTTATGTCAACAAATAGCCTTACATTTAATATGATTTGCTCACAATTTGGATGCATCAGGAGGACTGACAGAAGATAAGCAGAAGGTTTTGCTGACTCACTGGCCTGTGTTTTAAATGAAGCAGATTTGAGATGAATGTATATTTGAAAATGCACAATACATGTAGATTCTGGAGAGAAATACACAATATTCTTACATATGTTAATGTCATGTTCATCATAACGTTCTCAGGGTCCCATATAGTCCCTTTCGCTCACCATGAAGATTAAGCTACTATTCAGAACCAAAGAATTAGCCATGCACCTTTTCAGCTGGAACTCTACACCACACACTTCTCACTTACAGATTTGTTGAATAATTATAAGCTTTTATTTTGTTATCAACTTGCTTTAGAAGATATCTGATATCAGCATGGCTTTTGAAACGCAAGCCGTCTTTCACAGAGACAAATCATATGAAAATGAAAGTGAAAGTGAAGTGACATATGGCCAAGTATGGTGACCCGTACACAGAATTTGTGCTCTGCATTTAACCCATCCAAAGTGCACACACACCGCGAACACACACCCGGAGCAGTGGGCAGCCAATGCTGTGGCACCCGGGGAATATTGTCCCATTACAGACACTAGTGGGATCATGACCTCCTCATGTTTTACTGAAATTAATACAATGAAACAAAAGAGCAATGTGTATGCGTCACATGAAAATCTATACTCTAATCTAATCCTATCGCACAGATTTTATCTGATGTCAGTGACTCAGTCTTTTATTCTAGATTTCTTGAAAACTAATTCAAAGGGATAAAATGTCAAGCTCTCTAGGCTCAACACATTTGATTCATAATTCCAAAATAATGGAAGGACATTCTATGACATTTTTTTCTCAGTGTAAATAATGTAAGTATGCAACACTAACAATTTCAATGCTGCTCTGCATCGAACCATTTATTAGGATTGTTGAATTATCATTTAGGATCAACGAACAGAAAAATTAAGGAGTTATTTCCATAGAAAATCATAAAAAAACTATATACATGCAAACTTATACAATCAATTGCATATCAGCAAGTAAAGTGCAAATGTGCTTTTGTAAAACTGAGCTTTTATCTCTTAACTAATTAAGTAAACTAAAAGTGAACTGTCACTTCTGTCAGTAAGTCAACAGTCTTTTAACTAGTCTGAGAAAAGCAAACTCTGTAATCCATTAGTTGTGAAATCACAGACGGCATTGTCAAATATGCCTTATCTTCAAAGAGGAGCAATGAATTGAGCTTTAAAGTGCCGCAAGTACAATAAAGAGATAAAGGTGCCTAAGTTCACTAAATATCACTGAAATGTATCAAGTACAACCTATTACAATGTAGGTATGCTTACATATTTTTTAAGAACAGCTGCTTTGCATTGATTTAGATATGTAAGACTTAATATGAGTGTTCATTTAAGACACAGTGTTTAATCCCGAGAAATGGACCTGCTATGGTTAAGTACTATAATTCAATTTTCTAGACCTTTCTTATCATTTTGAAATCATTTACAGTTTCTGATTAAATAGATACTTGTGTACTACATCTCCCATCCCAAGTCACACCTTTGCTCCTCAGTGCATGAAAGGAGGAGGGAGGTCTTCATATTATCCATGGGAGTTTCCCTTTGGCGCTAACATGGTGGGATTCCTGGGATTGTACTCGTTTTGATACTTAACTGCCAGCATGACAGGTGTGCCCATGGTATATTGGTAACGGCTAACTTTGAAACCCTTTCTGTGTAAGCCTGACAGGATGTGAAGGGCCTCTTACAGTCTGGGAAAGTATTCTGTGCTGTCACCATAGAACATATACGTTTCAAACATTACAACATGCTTCAGGAAACATGAGACATTTCTTGTAAATGTTTAAGGTATTGACATACTGTATATATGTGCTGTTATATATAGATATACTGTACACATTATATAAAGAGTGGCTTCCAATATGTCTGAGAACATTTTGAAAATGTGGGATTAAAATGTCATTTTAACCTGGAAATAAACAACGTTTAGAATTTAGGTAAGAAAAAAAACATCAGGTTTAATACACAAACTAAATCTAAAGGGATACAAAATATGATTAAACTCTGAAATAAAATAAAATATCAGTGGTGAGGGTTATCTATTTGGCTCAACAGTGAGTGAGAATCTGATTGAAAGTTGTCATTATTTTTGAAATGCTATTTGACATCATTACAGAAATTACATAAAAAGCTGAGATGAAGCAGACAGCACAATGCATCATATGGTTCTTTATCATTTCAGCTTGTATCTTACTAATTTAAAGAGGCACCCAAAATCACATCATTGCTGGTCACGCAAAGCTTCATTAGCCCTCTGAAAATACACACTGCTTTACCACACTCTTACTTTTATAAGATATCCTCTGTTCCATAGTAAAACAGTATGATGTTAATTCAAGCCTGCTGTCAGGAGATCATTTGTTGGAAACTTTGATATGGAAAATTTGCTATCCAATGCACCTGAGGATATGAAATGAAGTGCAATAAAAAACCAAAATGATCCACAAACATGGCAGGACACCTTGTTACTTTGTTACCTATGGCTGATGAAAGCAAAACGCAACCTTACTTTCCCTACAATGCTGCATTGAAAGCAAAGCTGTGTGGAGTTTAATGAAGAGAATTTGAAATCAAAACAAAGGATTAGTGTGTGGGTTATGTAACTGTGATTATGGGACATTAGAGTAATCTGCTCTACACCGTTTACTGCAGACAGAGCAGCTGCTCACAATCGCCTGCACACTCATAAGAGAGGGACAGCAGCAATAGTGTTACACTGAAACAGACAGAAAAACAAACACAGCTTAATTATTCTCCCAATGTGCTCACCAGCTCAGTGCCACAACACGCTATATACCTTTTTAATGCTTCGGTGGTCAACAATCATTCATGGCATCTCAATGAACATGCCCATTCGTTATAAACACATGCCCATCTTTGCATTTAATACATGCAATACCACATTAAAGTCCATTCACATCTCTTCTTAAGTCCTGTGTGAGCATGTCCCAGGATTAGGTCTGTCTCATCTCATTATATCTCACATTTCATGGCAGATGCTCAGGGTTTCCAGGTCAATGTACATACTATATGTATGGTTTATCCATGACCCTGTGTGCCCTGACAAAGCTATGTTTACCCACACCCAGGCACCTCAGGGTGACTAACAACAGAGCTTTATAGCCCTTAGTAAAGTTTTAGCACTGGCCAACTTCAACTATGACAGCTGGTCTTTATGTGTCTGACATTTTGGAGAGCTATCAGCTGTTCGGACCTAAAACATGTAGGGACAAAGCATTCTGAAAGCCTTTTGTTGTATCAGAGACAGTGTGCATATGTAGACCTGATCATGAAGTGATCAGTGAAATGGATTGATTTTGCTAAACTGATGCTAGCAATGCCAAAGTCATGGGTTTCACCATGCATAGCTTACATATTTTATAAGTAGGGATGAAATAAAATTCTGGCTGATACTACTAAATATTATATATAAAAAAAATTAATTATATTACAAAAAACTAAGAAATGAGCATGATTACTGTGACAGATTTCTATTTTGAATAAATGCTGTTCATTTGAACTTTCTTTTCATCAAATGTATCAGTTGCCACAAAAATATTAGGCAAGGCAAGTTTATTTATATACAAGTTTATTTATATAGCACATTTTATACACAATGGTAATTCAAAGTGCTTTACATAAAAGGAAGTAAAATAATCACAGCAATAAAACCAGAAATTTAAAAACATTTCAAATTATTTAAAAATTGATTTAAAATGAATTTAGAGCAGCCAGAAATAAAAAATGATTATACATAAAATACAATGCAGTCAGTTTGGACGTAGCACAGTGCTCTTTCAACAAATGCGCAGCTAAACAGATGAGTTTTGAGTCTGGATTTAAATGTGGCTAATGTTTTAGCACATCTGATCTCTTCTGGAAGCTGGTTCCAACTGCGGGCGGCATAATAGCTAAAAGCGGACTCCCCTTGTTTTGTGTGAACCCTTGGTGTTTCTAACTGACTCGATCCTAATGATCTGAGTGGTCTGTTAGGTTTATATTCAGTGAGCATATCTGCAATGTATTTAGGTCCTAGGCCACTGAGTGATTTATAAACGAGTAAAAGAACTTTAAAATCAATCCTAAATGTAACTGGAAGCCAGTGTAAGGACCTGAGGACTGGTGTGATATGCTCAGATTTTCTGGTTCTAGTCAGAATCCTGGCAGCAGCGTTCTGGATGAGCTGCAGCTGTCTAATGGTCTTCTTGGGAAGGCCGGTGAGGAGACCATTACAATAATCAACCCTGCTGGTGATAAAGGCATGAACAAGTTTCTTGACTGGAAACAAAACACCTAATTCCTGCAATGTTTTTGAGATGATAGTATGCTGATTTAGCACAATTGTTTTTAACACTGATAATAATATAAAGAGATATTTCTTGAGCATTAAATCAGCACATTAGACTGATTTCTGAAGGATCGTGTGACACTGAAGACTGGAGTAATGGCTGCTGAAAATTCAGATTTGCTATTACAGGAAGACATATTTTAAAATATATTAAAATAGAAAACATATTTCAAAATATAATAATATTTCAAATATATATTTGTTTTGCTGTATTTTGATCAAACAAATGCAACCTTGGTGAGCATAAGAGAAATCTTTCAATGTGATAAAATTTTAAAATCTATATCCAGTATGGTACTGATCTATTGTGCATCCCTAATCATTAACATCTTCCAAAAAATTTGAAAAGATATTCATAAAGTACTGAAGATATGCCTAACTATGTGCCTGTTGGTTGCTGTTCCAGCTGCTTGGCAAAACTACCTGACCCAGTTTCAGGTTGCTGTTCACTGGCAGGATGACTTTATCCACTTGGCTCCACTTTACATGTCTGGGAGGGCTGATAACAACTGGAAAAAGAAATCCAGCTCTGCCAATAACATGGAACATCAGCGCTGCTGGTGTCTGGAGCCATTTAATGGTAGAACGGCAGTACCACTGTTGCAGGCCAGATAAAACAAAACTAAATGTGACACCCCTTTAAATCCTGCTATCATAACTCTAGTTTTGTTACAGATGAAGCACAGCAGTATGAACAAACTTTGTCATGCAAAGTTTGCTGAGTGACAGCAACACATATTTGTGAGTCAGCAGTGACAGAGGTACAGTATCAAGTTCTCTGCAGGCAGACAGATCAAGTAAAGTCAACTGTCTGTGGGGGTAATGAGGAAAGTATGGAGTTTTAAGCCATTAAGCAGGGCTGACCTCAAGGCTAGAGTTCAAAGAGGTTTCTTTTGGCAGCTGTGGGAGTTAAAAGGAGTTGAGTATCAAATGTGAGCGAAGCAGTCAAAAAGCACATCTTAGATATAAACCGCCGCTACTTCCTCAATGCAGTGAAATGCGATATACGACAATGGGCTTCTTTGAAATATGGCTGAATAAAAGTTGATCTGTCAGTGTGGGTGGTGTGCTGTTAGAATAACATTCTCATTTGCATTTGATGTGGAAGGTGCAGTCTGTGCCAGATCATTTGATATAATTCAAATATTTAGAATTCATAATGATCTCTCACCAAATATTCAGTTAAAAGTCTGTGAATAATCGCACTAGTTTTCATGACAATGCCACAATAAGCATTTAGATAAAGTCTGACTTAAAAAGATAGGATTGACAATACTTTACATAAAATTTATTAGTTTTAAATTGATAAAACAGTAGATTAAAAAAGATGAGAAGAAAAGCGACGTTAGTGCTGGGAAAAGGTCTAGTAGTTGTTTCCAGATGCCCTTTGGTTTGATATTTTGGCACCACTGTAAAATGTCCTTGAACTACATTTAACTGAAAGCATTTTAGTACATTCATATGCTAATATGTCAACAATAAAAGCTGTATCGGCATACTTTGTACTATATCAGAGCGCGGCAGATCTGCCAGACCATATATGGCATTTCCTTCCTCAGTAAATAGCACATAGCAGGCTGTGAATGTGTGCCAAGAGAATGCAGGAAATCACTCATATATCTTTAAGATAAGAAAGGGTCTGCATTTTGGGTACACAAAGAACAAAGCGCAGCTGTCACGGCTGTTTCCTGCATGTGCTTGCCGCCATTGCTGTCTAATGTCGTTATCTTCTGTTGTCAAGTACACATTATCAGACAGGTTTACTCAACTGAGCTGTGAAATCGCATTTATGTCACACTTGCATGTGATTCTACTGAATCTGCACATCTGTATCCAGGTCAGAGTTTCTTCAAATGTGCCTTTTTTGCTGGAATCCGTTAACATTGTTTTTACGAGCTAAATAAGCAAAGTCATGCCAAAAGTGCTACAGGGAAAAAAATAAAACACTAAAAACATATATGTCGACATATCACCGCATGCCCACGCATGCCGCTCTTTGAACATTCATCTAAACTATGTTCCTTCAAGATAAGGGGCCAAGTAGCAATACAATGCTTGTCAAAGATATTTACAGCCCTGCCGTGCAGCAAACAATGGGACAGAACAATAAAGGTCCCTTGAGGCACTCAGTTTGTCAATAGTTACTTGAATGGCATGCAATCAAATATATGTTACACTGCAGATGTTGAAGATCAAAATGATCTGGAAGGCATGCAGTTGACCAATGGAAAACAACCCAAACCAAACCTTTGAAACGACAAAGAAGTCTTGTGACCACACTGGCCTCTTGTGAACTCTTGATTTTTTTCCGTAGCTCCAGCTACTGTGTGCCACATGTTTGATTATTTATCCTCTTGTGGTCAGCCCTCATGAAGACCACCCTCTAGTCATCTAATCCATAATTGTTTACAGGTTCAGCTCTGAAAGCCGTATTCATCATGACCCCTGTCAGAGTTGGTCAGCACTGCCATCGCTGGTACTGGTTGGTTGATCTACAGCTATCATATGTGCAGTTTGAAAAGGTATCTTCAAATTGAATTTTCAGTATGAAGAAATATGGATTTTATTGTGTGATTTTATCAGCCAGGAGTTAAATATAAACTCAAGGCCCCCTTGTTTTTCACAAAAGTAGTATAGGGAACACAAACAACCTGGCAGTTGGTCAGTGTGTCCCTTTATAATAGTTATGACACCAGTAGGTGTCTTCCGTAATTGCCCCATATAAAAAGACGACCACATCGGGTGTAATGTACTCTGACATAGTCAGCTGCACAGCATGACCGCTGCCAGGGCACAATGGCGCCAAGCATTGTGAATTTAATTTTGTTTAGAGTGTAGCCTCCCCTCCCATATGACCACAGGGTGCTCTATAACCAAAGAACACAGGTAATACTGAACCACAGGTTTACTGGAAAACAGAGTTTGCTGAATTAATGTGCCAAGCTTGATAGGGGACAAGAAAACAGAGAATGACTATGAATCATCACAATTATTGCTTTATCTTCTTAGACACACTGTTTTGATCCCAACTCAGTTTTTATTGGTAGTTAAAGATGGACAGGTGGGTAAACAGTTTCATTAATTTCCTTCTATGTTTTGGCTCAAAACAAAGACACACACTAAATGTTTTGTCTCGTGCTTTGACTTCACAGACACTACAACATTACAGTTGCAAAAAAATGGATTCTACAGACGTCTGGTTGATAAATAAGTCAGTGGTGTGAAATTAAAAATGAATAAGTTCATCTGGAGTTTACTGGAACTCTAATCAGCAGGGACTAAGGTTATAGGGTTTAAACAAAAGGTATTTATAAATCCTTATTCTCTTTTTAATGATAATCTTAAGGCTTGCAAAATCTAATTTTACTGTACATGCAAGCTGTATTTACTGAAACATGCACAATATGGCATGGACGTGACATATGGCAAATAGGACAGTGACACTTAACCATATTCTGGTCCGACAAAAAAAAAAGAAAAGAAAAAAAACCTCACTCACTTTAATTAAAGAGGAGCAGATAAAGCTATCAGATACACCACTTAGTACTGCTCACTCTGTGCCGACACCTAAAGCCTGCTGCCATTATGGATATTAAATAGCTGTGCTGCTCTTCATGTGGTTTCATTAAACTGTAAAACAATTGCATAGGGGTTCGGACAGTTGATCCGTTTGGTGGCACAGTGCTGAAAAGGATCTTTGTAGTCAGTGACATTTAAGCTCCCCCAAATGTACAGTAACTGTTAGGCTACATCTGACAGAGAATCTTTATTACTCTTAATTTTTTCTTTCTTTCTCTTTCTTTCTTTCTTTCTTTTTTTTTAACAGGACACATGCATTTTTAATCAGATATTCAAACCATACATGATTATTACTATACATTTCAAAATGATAAAATTATTATACAAGATGCAAGTAAAAGAAAATGTGTGCTTAATATGCTAATAAGATATAATGTGATTTTCTTTGCTTTAACTGAGGTAATTTTGGTGTTCTATTAAACCCAAATATTAAACAAAACAGAGCAACAAAAACAAAACAAAAAACACCCATTTTCCAAACAATGTGAGAATATTGGCCCAGACTATTGATTGTACTTGTGAGCTTAATTTACATAGCTTTTAAACAAAAAACAGAGGCAGTTGGTGCACAGAACTGTCTGCGGCAGGTGAATGTTAACCATCTTAACTCAACAGTTAAGAGCACAAAAGGTTAGGAATTTCTGTGGTTGGTACTGAAGTCACCTTGGCAGTGACTAATAAGTTCTTCTTACCTTAGAAGACTTATTATACACAGCCAAACAAATGTAGTGTGGTTAAATTTTTTGCTGCACAAAGACTGATTGTTGTTCATGGTTTAAGTTCCTCAAGTTTTTATAACAAGCTTCATTATTTGCTGCCAAAGGTGTTGCAATACATGACACGTAACCTGTGAGAAATGCTATAGGCACAAGTTTAATTGATCACTTGTCTATTTGTAAACAAGCAGTGTGACAAACCCACAAAAGTAGGTGGTGAGACTTTGGCTGCAAAAAGGTGTGACATTCCCTGCCATTATAACATATGTATATGTACATGAACATGAAGTCTACACCAAATTTCCCCTTGGGGACTTTTAGAATAGAATAGAATGGAACAAAATATAAATAAAATGCTTTGATTTTGAAGAAAATTGCCTTTATCTGTACTAATTTCTACATATGTCATTGGGGGCCCTATGAAATCAGTTGTATTTATTCTCAAATTTATTTTATTTTTCACGTTTTAATTTTTCTAATTTCTAATTTTTTAATATTGCCCTCCCCCCCAGACTTAAAAACGCAATTAATTAGCATATCTAAAAAGTATATCTAATTGACTAATTGAAATCATGAAACTACTATTAACAGCTTAAACAGCTATTTATTATAAGTTTAACAAAAAAATACATTTTTAAGGCCCTATGAAATATGTTTTATTTTTTTCTCAAATTCTGTTTTATTGTTATGAAATTCTGTTTCCATTAATTTTCTGGATTCAATTTTACGGCTTTTTAAAAATTAAATATTAACAATCAAATTAAATATTAAATATTAACAATCAAAAGCATCTCCAATGAATTGATTTTATTAAAAGAAATTGTATTATTTTATTTTAGCTGTTCTAGAGATTATGTTTATGTGTTCATGTACTCGTATATTGAGGCGGCAGAGGCTGAAAACACGTGAGTGTCACGCATGCTTCAGAATGTTTGTAGTAAATGAAACCGCTTGTCTGAGCCATTCATTCACACAGAACATGAAGAATTCATATTTAAATGGTATTTTTGCGGCTTAATATTCACAGACACTAGTCAAAATTGCTTTTTGATTTAAGTGTGCTGACCTATTTTTGATGTATCCATCCAAAATTTGGCATCGCGGAAATGGCCCTTTTATTATGTCCATGTGAATTACCATGTACTGTAAGCAGCAGTGACTCACAACTAGGCTTATTATTATAAACCACAGGATTTTGAGTTGAAAAGGGTCTTTATAGAATGTTTTTCTTTCAGAGAAAGTTGATGGGATGAACTATTGGATCTGTCATAAAACACTTTTTTGCAGAGAGACTTTTTTGAAATCTCCTTGCTTGTATACTTTAATCTGTAAGAGTGTAATCCACCTTTACAAGGACACTGGTTTAAGCAAAAATCTCACAAGACCAATCAACTTGAAGTCCGCTTACATATTAGGATAAACTTCAGAGAGACACTGAAAGAGTTTGATTGATAATTCTTAAACACATCAATGCATGACTTCATAGCAGTATTTCTAGAGAATTTCCAGAGCAAGCCACAAAAGAGGGCACTTATTTCCTTTAATAATTCGGCAGAGTCTCTATTAAGTGCACTTCCTGCTCTGTTTAGCATCTCTACGTTCAATGTCCCGTCCTCTGCGCCTGTGGCCTGGACTGAGCTCACTACACTGTGTGGTCCAAGGTTACAAATATGATTTACAGCAACCAGAGAGAGGAGCCTCCTTCTCAGAAAGTGGAGAACACATACTGCATCCATGTGAGAGCAGGAATGTGCTGCTGTGTGCTCGCTGTTTATCTGAAGCAGAGGTATGAGCGCGTGAGCCTGTGGAAAGAGCACAGGAAAATATGCATCATGAATACTAGCTCACAACTGAGCTGTGTTACGAGTTTAATTGCACTACGGTTGTGTATACAGTCTGCATATTTGTTAGTATTACTGAATCTGGTACAGTACGTAAGATGTGTCCAATATTTTAAGCACTTCATACACAGGATAGTTAAAAGAGTCTCTTTCTGTG
The DNA here is from genome assembly GCF_936440315.1 of Barbus barbus. NCBI lineage: Eukaryota > Metazoa > Chordata > Actinopteri > Cypriniformes > Cyprinidae > Barbus > Barbus barbus. The sequence goes on from NC_136754.1 coordinate 12,788,941, forward strand.
AAGCGTCGGGCCTGGGAAATTATTGGAAATGAATGTGTTGCCCAGTTCTTGGAAGCAGAAATATCCATGGAGACTTCTGGTCAGCACACCTTGTTGATTTATGAGCAAATCCTGAGGGGAGTTTCACTCTGTCAACAGCGCTGCTCATTATACATATTCACGCATCACAAACAAGACCTCCAATATTTCAGAGCACCTCAGACAAATACGATCTCTCACTGAGGTAGAGCAACGTTTATTAATGCTAGAAATGACAACATATATGATGTCAAAGATGGCGAAATCATATGACTTAGTATAAATACAAATTTCTTATGTTTTTTTTATTTATTTATTTCTATAACAAACATGGTTATGTTTAGGCCAGGGGCGTCATGCTTAGCTTTACGTTTTGGTCGCATGTTTAAGTGCAAATTTGTAATTTCGCCAACTTCCTAACCAGCTGTGATGTGATGTGATAAAATAGTAGTAGAAACATTAATTCTAGTAACTACATTCATTTGGCACGGTAATCCTAGTTATCGCCATCACTGATGACTGTTCAAAGCAACAATGCTATACACCCACTTTAGAGCTTTCATTCAAGTGCTTCATTAACACCAGCCAACCGTTATTAATTCTCTCAAAAGTTACAAAGGACAGGAGACAGAAATGATCACATGCATGCTCGGTTGGGTAAAGTCCAGCTAGAACGTGAGCTACAAGAGTAAAGTTTTGTGAATATTTCAATAAAATATGCAAATAGCACTGGCACATTTAAGGTTATACATTTTTAAAAAGGAAAGTGCAAATGCATGTTGAATCAGCTATTCATAAAGTAGCTGAGCCATGCGACTGTCACATTAGATGGTGACCAGTGACCTAGTCTAAGCACGTTCATGCACTCAGTCGTCCTTTTCCCATAATTACTGCTAATCACCTCACCTCTGACCCCTGTAATTGCTTCCTATCAATGCCAACTGTTGAAATGCTTAAAATAGAGGATCAACACAGGGGAGCAGTGAGGGCTGAAACAGCCAGGCTTCCACTGACCCAATACAACACAGCCAAAGACCAATAATTACACTACTGCTTTGAGACAGAAAACGGCTATTGATTCCAACCCCTTTGAGAAGCGTATATGCATCTAAAAAAAGGCTGCATTCAGCGAAATCTATGGTGTCTGAGGGATAATATTAGATTATGACATAATGAGAATAACACGGCAAGAGGGCAAGAACCTGGCCAGAATGAAAGTGTCAGTGTGAGAAGAAAGAGAAGAAAGAGAGAGAAGTCAGTGTGACTAAAGACTATAGCGAGAAGAATATTTCCACTATCAGTGAGACATAAAATACAAGGCTTAAATGGTTGGTTAGTTTATATATTGTGCTGGAAAATCATTACCTCTTAAAGTCATGGAAAAAAAGAAACACAGTGTAATAGAAACAATAGCATATTGACCAAATTATTGCTAAACATCAAAGCACAAGTGTTAAGATCATGGTTAAAAATTCGGCAGTCACTCATGAGTGAAACAGTAGGAATTTTCTTACAGTATACAAATGAACAACACAAGGTTGCAATGTTAAACCAAGAAACCACAGTTTGAGCAGTGTTGCTTTTAACTTTAAGGGGAAAGTTCACCCCAAAATGAACCTTCACGTTCTTCCAAAAAAATGTTTTCTTCACAAAATGAATACAATTTGTTTTGACATGTCCGATTAGTGTTATTTTTTATTCTGACAGTAAATAGCCTAATCACTGCAATACAATAACACAAAATGCATTTAGAGTATTCATTAGACTAACAAAGAAATAAAAACAAATGTACAATATTATGTTTTGAGGTTAAATTGCACATTTATTTTTTCTTGTAACTGTTAAACTTAAAATGCAGCACATTCCTTACTTCAGAAAGAATTATGTTAAAAGTGAAGTCAGTAAGTTACTTTTCTGTTGTTGTTGTTGTTTTTTCCGATATTAAGCTACCAACTACCAACAACTTTTAGGAGAAATAGACTTTTTTACTTAAGTCCAAATATGACTAATTACTAGAAAATTATTAAGAATTATAAAATGTTTTTTATGTTAAAAATATAAGTTATACGAGTAAAAAACATTAAGCCGCAGTCATCATTCAAAAAGAAAGATAGAAAGAAAGAAAGTCCTGTTTGAAACAACAGCAAGGTGAGAAAATGATGACGGATTTTCATGTTTCCTTTAATTGCAGGTCTTAATGTCCACTCAACACAGCTGCTTTCACAAGCAGTTTTTTCAGCTTCAGTTCCCACAGGAATCATGCCAGCATACAGCGGATATAGAGTTTTACAATATTAATCAGAAGCTTATGGAATCATTAGACAGAGGTAATGTGCTGCTCATTATTTATTAACAGTGGTCAGGGCAGAGTTAAACTATCCCAGGGTTCTCCAGACCAGCCAGTTAATTATAATTCCCACAGGAATCTGTCACGTGTGTACAGTGGAACTTAAGACCGGTACAGACACACTCCATCTTTAAAATAAATACTGGTTCTGCAACATAATCTATGTGAAACTAGACTAAATGAATAAAAGTGGTCTTTAAAACAATAACACATCAAACATTTTCAAAAGTATCAAATAGAATGAAATGGCACATCAAAGAAAGCTTTTATAAATTTTTTCAGCTGACCTTGATTCCCCTCCAAACTCCGGCCTTTTGGCAGGATCCAGAGGAATCCTGACGGCCCCTAATTAAACTAGGAACGTTATTTTTAGGAGCGTGGCCTCAATACAGCTGTTCCCTTTTATTGAGTAGCAGTAGCGGAGGCTTAAGTTGTCTTTAGGTACCCTCACTGTGGTGCACACAGACAAAGTGAGTCCTGTCTCCGGTTGGCTAAATTGCGTCTCTTTGGATGCCGGGTTGCACAATGAAACCAGACGCTCCAGGCACGAGGCCCGAGCCACTGAAGTGGTCACAGAGGAGACTCCTAAAAATATCCCTCAGACTCTTACTCTCTCTCTCTCTCTTCCTCTGTCTCTATCTTCTTCTCCTCTTCTTAATTCCACTTTTCACCATCCTGACTTCTTATTCCTCATCCTTCCCTCTTCTGGTTTACACATAGCGAGATGTGTCACGAATTGCTCATTGTGCAGAAGTAAGCAGCTGAGGGGAATTAGTTGGCTTGGTGTACTGCAAAGGACAGTGTGTCAGAGGCCTTTGACACACAGCATAAAGGGATAGTTCACCTAAAAATGACAATTCTGTCTTCATTTATTTGCCCTCATGTCTTTTTAAGCCCATAAACTGTTTTTTTCCCCCCATTGAACACAAAATGAGAATTTGGAAGATTTTTTTAAGTCTCCTTTTGTGTTCCACAGGGGAAAAAGTAGCAAATAGTTTTGAGTTTTGGGTCAGCTTTTCTTTTTAAGGCTACAGAGAAAGTTTGTTCTGCCTTTTTTCTTTCTCTATCTAATCTAATTCCTCTATCTGTTCAGTATTAGTGGATATGGAACATATAGGCTTCAGCGGTGAGATTTCAGCCTGACATCACGTGCCTTCACTGGCACACCTCATGTGAACTCCAGTACAAATCCTTGAGCGAGCACACTAGAGCCAATAGCGTGATAGGAAAGAAAGCAAGAGAGATATTTCTGACCCCACAGGCATTTGCTTCACAGGACTAGAGGTGCCTTTTTTTAAAGAGGCCCTGTGAATGTCATGTCAGGACAGAGACTTCAGTAACCTTATAATAGCTTGAAAACAATTCCTGTTTTATGACAATGTGGAGCAGTAACCTGCAAAAGCCCACGATGCTGTCTACCTCGTGTATAGAATGCGAGGTATACACATCTGTGCTGATATTTGGCACTATACAGTATAATTGCAAAAATCAGTAAACATCAAGTCACTCCATTCCAGATCCAATCCATTTTCACCCATTCACTGGTGAATATCCATTTTCCAGATTTTCATCCACTCATTGGCTCACTTCAAGTGATCATGGAGCAACAGAAATCACACTGACTTTTCAACACTTCAGTTTGAGGTGATTTAAGGTCTGTGAGAAATGCCCTACAAGCTATTCACACCTATACTCTTAAAAATAAAGGTGCTTCACGATGCCATAGAAGAACCTTTTTTGGTCCATAAAGAACCTTTACCATCTGAAGAACCTCTGTTTCACTAAATGTTCTTTGTGGCAAAAGAAGGTTCTTCAAATTATAACAAGGTAAGAAAGAGATGGTTCTTTAAAGAACCTTTGACTGACTGGTTCTTTGTGGAACTAATGGTTCTTCTATGGCATCGCTGTGAATAACTTTTTAAGCATCTTTATTATTAAGAGTGTATGATGGAAAGTGCTACAGAAAACATTGAAGAAACCTCAAATTGAACATAATAATCTCACAGGAAGTTATTTTAATAATTCATGTAAAATATCAGAATTAAATATATATATTTTTTAAATAAATTAATACTTTTATTCAACAAGGACATATTCAATTTTATTTCAATATCAATTAAATTCTGTTCTTTTGAACTTTCTATTTTTTTTTTTCTATTCCTGAAAGGAGTGCATCACAAGTTGGAAAGAAAAAAAACCCCCAAGCACAACTGTTTTCAACATTGGTAATCATAAACAAAATGTTTCTTGAGCATTAAATAAGCATATTAGAGTGATTTCTGAAGGATCATCTGACACTGAAGACTGTAGTAACGGTTGCTAAAAATTCAGCCTCGCCATCGCAGGAAAACATATTTAAAAAAAAGAAAGAAAAAAAGTTATTAAAATTGTATTAAAAGTTAATGTTACTATTTAAAGTATTGTTAATCAAACAAATGCAGCCTTGGTTAGTACAAGAGACTTTTGAATAGTAGTGTATATATACAGTATTAAATAAAATTATGGCATTTACATACAGCCTTTATTTGACATAGAAATAGTGATTTTTAATAATAAGATAATGTTTCAATTTAATGCAATGTTAGTGAAAAAATATTAAATTTCATAGTGATCTTGGATGGATTTTTTCACTGAGCTTTTAGAAATGTAGTGAGGAATTGAATTTGCCAAAAAGAACGAGTGAGAGTGTTTTAAAACGCAACCTACACACATGCGGCTCACTAGGTTTTGGACCATCATCAACTCAACATTCTCTTGACTGGTGAAGCGGCTCAGCGGGATGAGTACAGATTCTAGTATCTCTTTGTGACCCACATTTAAACCACTATGCATCTGTGCATTCAGCGTGAAATCCCGTATCACTATTAACATTTGGAGACCTCACAATTCCTGATTTATATGCTCTTTTATAAATCACATACTCTCAAATGTCTGTACGTTTGAACCGTTACAGCCCCGGATGCTATAAAAACCTCCATTGTCTCCACATTTCCTTTGTTGTTGTAGTGTCTGGAGGCAGTTTGCAGAGATGTATGGAAAGCCCGACTGAGCCAACGCTGACATTATGCCTGAAAGAGCACTCTGTGTCCAGGCAGAACAGAGGGACACACACACACACACAGGCATCTAACACACTCACCCAAATTAGCGGGCCCCAGTCGGTGTCCCATCTGACACATAATTACAATAGTCACTGTAGTTGTCTGGGCACAAGTTCAACTCCTTCTCAAAAAGACAAGATAGTTAACAGCTAGTGTGGCAGTGAAGACTGTGATATAAAAGCTGACCAACCACTAATTACAACACCTTGATTTGAACCCTTCCATGCGTAAAAATAAAGAGGGGTTTAACCATTATGGGTGATCACTGTATAACACTTAACAGTGCTCCTTTTCTGTGGTTTTATGGCTGAACCCCGACCATCTGCAATCAATGAAAACATCCTACCACCAAGTGCATTATTCACAACCAACCACATCATTTACAGTTCCCTAAACAATGCTTATTTAGGGACGAGGGTGGTGCTATACGTCGCATGCTGGTTTTCATTAGACTGTACTGTGGACTGAATGGATGCCTCGGTCTGTCTGCTTCAGATAAGCCCACTGATGAGTGGCTGGGGTTTGCTTCTATTTTAGAGAAAGACTGATCCGTAATTTGGAGACTTTCTGAATAGCTGAACCAAATTGAACCAAGCTGAACCATAACCTCATGAGTTGACGTATATGAACTTGGTAGAGGCTAAAGCAGATTTAAATAGAAAAAACGTGCCCTACAATGGAATATATTAAATATTTATATATACATCAGTCCCAAAAAGCATTCGAACACTTAAGCTGCACTACATGACTTTACATAAGTGCTGTCAAACGATTAATCCAAAATAATAGTTTTTGTTTACATAATGTTTTTGTATTGTGCATATTTATTATACAAATGTAAATGCACACACATACAGTATATATTTAGAATTTTTTTACAGGTATTTACATGTATATATTTATAATCGTATAATTGATATTTTATATATATAAATATATTTAATATATAAAAAAACATATTTCTCTTAAATATATACATGCATGTGTGTGTATTTATATATACATAATAAATATAAATAGTACACACACACACACATTATTGATTAATCACGATAAATAATTTGACAGCACTACTTTGTATTTATTTTAAAGAACAGCACATACATTTTTTTTTAAATCCCAAAAATTCATTTATTGTTCAAAATAAAGACAAAATGTATTGTATAACACTTGGTTATCAGCATTGGGATTTTTTATTATTATTATTTAAATAAATGTATGTTACATATATTTTACATAGTTTTTCTGAATCTAAGCAGTTACACCAAACTAGTCTGTCACAGGACAAATCATAGTTTAATCTGTAGTTCAGTCAAAAATTAAACATCTGTCATCATTTACTCACCCTCATGTCATTCCAAACCTGTAAGACTTTCTTTCTTCTGTGGAACATAAAAGATGAAAAATGCCTCAGTATTTTTTGTCCATACACTGAAAGTCAATGGTGTTTAATGTTATTTTAAACTCCACTGACTTTATATGGACATAACCAGTTGAATCAGCCTTCAAAATATCTTCTTTTGTGTTCAGCAGAAGAAGGAAAGTTATTTGGAAAAACACGAGGGGTGAGTAAATGACAACTGTTTAATTTTGGGTCTCCAAATACTTTTTTGGGGTCACTACATTACCAAAGGCCATCATGACCAAAAAAGACTCTTAATACATACAGCTAAAGGAACAACAGAACTGCTAATTCAACCAAAACTGCAAAGGATCCAATTACACTAAATAATGGGACACACACAATGTGAGTGACAAAGCCTCTTTCCGCCCCTCGGAGAGAGACGCCGCTGTATACACAGAGCCTGACACCACATGTGAAAGGATTAGACCTGTAAGATACAGCAACACAAACATTTCTGTAATAAAGCCAGCTGTAGTAGGGCTCTGGTCCATGAAAGCGGCAAAACACACTCGCTTAGTTTTCAAAGAATTACTTAAAGGAGCATGAAAGATGAATGACAGCAGTTGGAGCTTGGCCTGGGAACGACCTTGTGGATTTCTCCACTCTTTCCCTCTGGCATACTGAGGCCCACCGCTTTGTTGAATCTGTTGAGAACTGAGCACTTTAACAGTCATTTGTCACCAGCACAGGTACATTATGTAATTCAGAGTTAGACACCCTGGGTAAACTGGGAAAACTCCACGGCTGCCGTGACGGGACATGTTCACACATAAGAAGTAACACTGTCTTTCCCTGTCTCAGTTCGACACAATATTTCAAACGCCAAAGAGCTGAGTAGGCAATGGCATATGCATTACAGTGCCAGGAGGCAGCATTCTTTCCAATCAGCCGCTTTTATGCAAAACAACTGCTGGGATGCACTGGTGACATATAACACTGTGTGAATGTAATGAATGCTCTTCATGAGGCAGGTCTATGCATGAGTAATATGATGGTACACTGGATCTCTGCCAGTGCAAATACTCTCAATTTAACCAATGTCTTTTGCATGCACTCTTTTTTAACTCAGTAATATGAATGGTAAGCAGTAAATCATAGTTACGCACAAAGCAGTGATGGATGATTTGCTGTTTTTCATGACAGTGTTGTTAGAGAAGTGTTCTTGGAGCACACTGGAGCCATTGTGTACAAGGTCTTTAGTAAGCAGCTGAAAGCTGAGTCTTATCGGATAACCTTGTAGTTTAAAGATCAATGGCACAATTCTATAGAAGCAGACAGACACTTAAAGACTGTGTGTCAAAGAAAGGCCTTGCATGAATAGACTTGCCATACATACAAGTATAGCATTATATTATATATTCACACTGTGCTTTATGACTTCAGTTTTCTTTTACTTCAGCAAATTGTGGTGTGAATTTATGTTATAACATATAGAACTAACATGCATTTTTACAAACAATATGGCCAGTTATTCTGTTCATTCTTTCTCTACTAATGAAAATACATCACTGTTCAAAAGTTTGGTGTAAGTTTTTTTTATTTTTTTTATGAGAAACAGAAATTAATACTTTCACTGACCAAGGGTGCATTTAAATTGTGACAGTAAAAACATATATAATTTTGCATTACAGTACTTACAAAAATATTAAGCAGCATAACTCTTTCCAGCATTGATAATAATAAGAAATATTTCCTGAGCACCAAATCAGCACATTAGAATGATTTCTGAAGGATCATGTCACACTAAAGACTGGAGTAATGGCTGCTGAAAATACAGCTGTGCTTTCAGTGGAATAAATGACATTTTAAATATACTTAAAATGAACTATTTTAAATCGTTGTATTTTTATTGTATTATTTGAATTATTGTATTTTTGTATTAAAAAACGGCATGATGTATAAAAAGCAACATACAGACTTACAGTTTATATGGAACTAAAGACTTAATTAAGGTCTTAATATAATACAGATTATAAATCAAACTGCTTCACAATGCAATATTATTAGGATTTTCTGGGAACAAATTGAGAGCATAGAGGAGAAAGCAATCAAATTGCAGTGTACTTGGTATCTAGTGTAAACAGATCTTCAGTATATATTCTAAGTATGGATACATGAGCCCCTATGCTTGCCATGCCCATTGATAGGCACGTTGCATGGGGTGTATATATCTATATATAAATATCTCTATTTTACCGCTCCCACTACACAGTGACTGTTAAGCCAATGACCCTGATTCAGAGAGAGAGAAAAATAATAAAAATTGTGATTCTCTGTAAAAACTGCAGCTTGGATGATATTCCTAGATCTCTCACCTGTCTGTCTTTGAACAGTTCAGGTGCAAACTAAATTGAATACATATGAATAGATAAAAAAACCCTGCAGTCTTATTTATAGTATTCAGGTGTTTGAACATCTTCTCTATTCCCTTGCAGGCTTCCTTATCTGACAGCTCACACTGCTTCATCGGTCCGCTGGCTGTCTGCAGCGCAACCACAAAAGCTTGTGTCTGTTTCTAGTTACAGTTTAGAGAGTTCCTTTAAACCTGGATATGCGCTCACCAATGACACCACACGTCTCCATGTCTATCGAGGTTTCCCTCTCTAGTGATCTGTTGTTTGTTATGAAGCAGAGAGAGCAGAAATTCAAAGTAGAGGAACTTGTTCTCACCTGATATCACATCTTGGCACAGGCTGATAAATGCGCAGATGTGAATTATTGAGAGCAACTCTGAAACAAAGAGATATTGTTGTATTGATATGCATGAGGTGCTGGCATGTTATTCTTTCACTGTCCTATAATGGCACACTTGGTGTCCCACTTAACCCCCATGAGGAATCTTCGGGACTGCAGCCAATCACTTGGTGTTATTTGCTGCCACATCCAGCAGTGAGTACAGAACAGGCCCATCCTTAAATACCAGCATGGATTCTAGAATAGTTACTGGCTCATTTCCAATAATGCTGTAAAGTACATGCAGGAAAGTCTATCAATACAAATACAAAAACAGACATTGAGGTCTTCAAAGATTTTTTTGTTCTGCTAGAAGTTAAAAGCAAAAGACAAATGGATATTTAGATAATATATTTTATAATGGATATTTAAATAGTAATCTATGACGCCAGTCAAAAGTTTGGTTGCACATACTCCCTATTTTTTATAACTATGAAATAGCACAGATGGAAGTTATGGATAAAGTTGTGTGCAAAAATATATTCTAATTCTATAATTATAAAAGTCAGAAAAAAATGATAATAAATGTATTATCTACCTACAATACCTCCACTATTAAAAAACATAAACATAAATTATTGATTTTATTAATATATATTATTACTATTATAGTTTAAATTTAAAATGTACTATGTAAATGTAACTATACTTAAACTAAAATACTAAACTATAATATATATACACATTTCTATAAAAGTGTAGAAAACCAATTTCTTGTATTTAAGTGATAGCTTTTTGATCACAAGGTTTAAGATCAAGAAAAACACATTTCAAACTTTTGTCTATATTTTGCATCAGCAATGTAAGACACATGCAAGTGGCATTAATTTATGGCTCATTATGAGTCAGCAGTGATCAATGATGAAGTCACTAGTGATTATGATTCACCATGACAACCGATATCAAGCTTTATTAGATGTGACAATTCCATGCGGACAGACTCTCTGTTAGATTAATTAACAGCATGATGCAGAGTGTCCTTCTCACTCAAACAGTGTCACCTTTCAAATAGGAAATTAAGTTTTGCTGACATGCCAGAGAAGTAATTGAAAGTCACATGCCCTGTTTGGCTTTATCTATGATGAAAAAGTGAAGTTGATTATATTGAACCCTTCACGGGATGATACAATTGAGGGGTCTTGTCCCCCAAACAAACACACACAGCCTGGCCTCTGTTAAAGGCTGGCACAGATTCACCAACAGCTGGTGAGAGCAGTTAACTGGGCTTGGCACATGGCTTTTACACCTTAAATTTGCCCTTCATCGATTAAAGGCAAAGTCCACTCTATCAACAAAGATGAAGAGTGCAAAGAAAACAAATGAGACAGCGCTACCTCATTATACAGGCATAGTGCCAAAACAACCGTCACAGGCCTGGCTGGAAATTTCCATGGTGACCAAAACGCCAGTCTGCCTGAAGAGCAGCTGGTAAATGGGTAGCAGATTAGGCAAACAGACTTACAGAGAGTCAAGCACTGTGTGTTCGCAGCAAAGAATGAATAAAAGACAATCTGCCAAAGCCAGGAAACCAGGATAAAATGACTTTTATTCATACTTCAGTGCTGCTGCTTTTGCTCTGGATGGAGAAATTTTGGCGCCAAATGACGCATTTCTTTCATGTTTCCCCTCCTTTCTAGTAATGCTAGTCTTGGCCTGCAGCTATCAGATGTTTAGAACTTCTGTTTGTAATTCTTTTACCACCAAGACTGTCAACATATCCTTGATATAAAGACACTTCTTTTATGTCTTTAAACAACAAAGTGAAGCAGATGCCAGACCAAGTGAGCTCCAGACTAAATTCCTTGTTTCAGCGCAAACATTTGGAGTTTAATTTCTGTGGTGTTTAAATGATCACAGCAGATGGGATCCAGAGAAAGTGCTACCCAGGTAGTTACTGTATATATACAGATCACATCTGCTTAAGAAGAGAAAGCAAAGCGCTAAGATGAGGTGACACATTTGTAAATGTACTTAAAAATATATACTACCATTCAAAAGTTTGGATTTTTTTATTATTATTATTTATTCAGCAACCTTTACTCAAGTATTCAGTGTCACACGATCCTTCAGAAATCATTCTAATATGCTGATTTGTTGATCAAGTAAAATATCTTCTTATTATCACAGTTGAAAATGGTTGTGCTGCTTAATATTTTTGTTGAAACTATTTTTTTTTATTTTCTTTGATGATTTGATAGATTTTCCTTGTCATTCATTATTACTGGACAAACATTTCCAGTGTAGCCCAGTTACAGCATTGTGCTTAAGTCTTGGGATTCCAAGTGAACATATAAAATGGGTTTTGGTTAAAAACATCTGTCAAATTCATAAATGAAATATACTATAACTAGGAAAATCTATATTCACTAAACATATTTCAGCCGGATGTATGTGACAATTTGATCAAGTCATCTGTCAGATGTATGGAAACATAATTGCTTCATCAATGTTAAGAAATTATTGGTGCAAATAAAATGGCCATACTCAAAGAATACAGTCATGCATTTAAAATGTTCTTTGCCCTCCAGGGCTTCTGCGTGTAGTAGCTGAAAGCAGCATCATTATCTACATTGAATTTTACTGAAGATAAGACCCCTTTTGTTTTAAAGTAAAGTCCTCTATACCCTTAGGGGTTCAAGGGTGTAAAAAATAAATTGAGGGTCAACTCGAAGTACCAGCTGAAGGGAATAAATACTGAACACACACAACAAAAATCTCTTAAGTGCCCATAAGTTTTTAAGATGTAAGACAACAGTTAAATATATGGCATTGTTGAATAACTGCTATGTGTAGATGTCAATGAATTGCACCCTCAGTGAACACCATGTCTAAGAGGAGCATCACGTGGCGAGTCGGTTCAAGTCAACAAAGACATTGCACAGACGCCTCTTTATGGCTATTGACGGAGCTCATAAAGAAACAGCACAAGCTGCAGGCATGAAGAACCCATTGACAGCATCACAAGCTACTATGCGTATTTTACAGAAACAGAAGGTCTTCACGCTCAATTAACACAACATTCCTGACCTTCTAATCACAAATCTTACACTATGACCGTAGGCTAACTGACTTTCAATAACAGAGTTATTACAGGGAAGCAAATAATGTCCCTGTATATCATTGCAGTGTTATATTTGGGTTAGTATATTTTTGTGCTACTAAATGCTACATGGTTGCAATAATAATGCATGTTTAATACACTGAATAAAAATATTTTTATTCAAGTGTAAAAACAAGTGTTTTTACTTCAAATTTTTGTGTTTAATTCAATTAAGTTCTTTGTCATTGTTTGTGAAACTTGCTAGCAATTTCTGAGCAAAAATTGTTTCAATTTTTTTTTCTGGCAAACTGCAGCAGATTATTCTGAAAGTATAGATCACCCAAAATAAAAAATTATACAAATTTTCTCACCCTCTTGTGGTTCCAAACCTGTGTGACATTATTTTGCAAAAGAAAAATAAGTTTGAATATCGTTGGGGTCCAAACAACACTGGATGACATCGACTCTCATTGTATGAAAAAAATAAAATAAAATTCAGAATCTACTTTTTTTGTTGCACAGAATAAAGTCATACAGGTTCAGAATGACATAAGGGGAAGCAAACGAACACAGATTTGTGGGTGAACTACCCCTTTAACAAATTAATCCATCATCACTTGCCATGTTACAGTTTTACAGATCATAAACACTTATTTTTAAATCTGTTAGTACTTATTACACCATTAACACCTAAAATCTTTACTACAGTGCTTCTTGCCAAAAAATAAACACATGCTAACTTGAAGAGACACCACCTCGATCTTGAAAGCCAGCGTTTGTAGCAGCATGCAAAAATCTTTGCCAAAAATAACCTGTGAAAAAAAAAAAAAAAGAAATCAGGAGAAATGTGTTAATACTTATCCAAAAACCTCCGCTGTGTTGTCTCTGGTAGAGAACGCCTGTCTCAGCTCTACAGGGAAGGGAGAGATTTTATCTGTCACTAGTGTCTGTGCACTGATGTTTGATTGATGACAAGCCAGCCCAGATAATCACAGCTTCTGCAAAGGACTGCAGCTTCCAGGAGACAAATCCATACGGAGCGGGAAGGGACTGTGTTTTAGGGTATTTCAGGGTAAAACTAACACATGAGATAGATATAATGCCACTGCCTCATTGTCTCAAAAAGCTCTCTAAGGCCATTCCACATGAATCTGTGGGGAACCATTACAAGGATGAAAGACAGGGAAAGCGTGTAGAATTTTAATGCCTCTTTTACATGTATGTGACTGAATATCACATTTAATTTGGAATTTCTTCTCATGGCACCCAAAATCAGGGGTGTTTTTCCTCATACTAGGGTCCATTATTGGATGGGACGAGTCTGGACATGTCCGTGGATCAGTGCTGGAACTGATGAGCACAGCATTCTGACAGGGCGAGATGTGACGTGGGGGTGGGTGCTAATGCTAATCCTGCTATTGTCATTCTACGGCTGGCTGAATTTGCTCAGCAGAAATGTCACCTTAAATATGCATGCGAATTCTTCATTTTTTTTCCAAATGCTCACTGTTTGTTGAGAGCTATGGGACTATTGTGAAGGGACAAGTTCAAAAGAGTGTTGAGCAACTGATGTAAGAAGATTCACAGTCTGATCTAGCAATCTACCTATCTTTCAAAATATATAATCTCAATTTATCTATTATCAATCTTACTATTCATCCATCTATCTGTCTGCCTGTCTAACAACCTATGCACCCATACATCCATTTATAAAAAATGGTGCTATATAGCACTAAAAGTGGTTCTTTGGCTCGTAATTATAGGGGAACCACTTTTGGTGCTGTATAGCACCAAATCTTGGTGCTTCAGTGGCTCTTCAGCGGTTCTTCACCGGTTCTTTAGCATGACTGAGGTGCTATATAGCACCGTTACCATATACAGAATCTGTTAAGCTCCTGTATAGTTCTTCAGTGGTTCTTTGAGGTTAGGGTGCTATATAGCACCACTGCTGCACAAAGAACCTGTTAAGCCCCTTTAAAGGTTCTTTACGAGCCAAAGAACCACTGTTGGTGGTTAGCACCAGTTTTGTTGAAGAAATACAATGCAATATGGCACCTCCATTTGACAAAGGTGCTGTATAGCACCTTTAAAGATATGGTGCTATATAGCACCAAAAGTGGTTCCCCTATATGATAGCCAAGAACCACTTTTAGTGCTATATAGCACCATTTATTTTTAGAGTGCATCTATGTATCCATCTATCCATCCATCCTTGAATTTCAAGTCATTTGAATTCTACTTCTTTAAATTTGAATTTTGGAATTTTGAAACAAAGCCATTTCAGTGCAATTTTGAATGTTACACATTCCTGGTATTCAGGCAACAATTTGACCTTGGCTACAGCTTCACTGTCAATGAAGTCACGGCCAGTGTGAAGCAACAGCATCCTTCACTGTCAAATTCAGCACAATCAAGTGGAACTTGGTCAAATGCTACATCAAAGTATGAAAATATGTTCATTATGTTACAATAAGAACATTATTTAAAACACTTTTAATAAGCAAAGCATTTACTAAATGGAAAAAATCTCATGTAGAGCAACATCACAGGCCACAACAATCAAAGCCATTCTTGTCTTTGTTTTACAACTTTCTTGGGGCAAAAAGCACTTTATATAAATAAAAAGCACTTTTGCCCCTTTCACTAAATAGGCTGTTTATAATTCAAAGCATACACTTTTCCTGCTCATATATCGTCTAGCAGTACTGTTGCTGTGTTTTCTTTCCACTGTAGGGTTATATAATGCGAGTCAGGGCCTCTGGGTTTGGCTGAGGTCCAGTCCCACAAGGCCTCTCTGTGCTGCTTTTTCCTGGATCCCTCCAGCTGCCTTTATCATCCCAGCAGCTGATTCCCTCACATGCCTCTCTGCTCCTAATGAGGGCTTTTTGGACAAGAATTGTGCCGCTTTCTTGTTTTACTTCTTTCTTTCCTTCACTCACTCTCTCTTTCTCTCTCTTTCCAACTGCCCCAAGCCATTTGTTATCCTCGTTTTGGCTGCAGAGCAGGGCAAGTCCAGCTGACGCGCACCTGCTTAGTGGCTGTGAACAGGACAGCTTTAGAAACGGAGAACTAACGTCTTTCTAAGCAGGCCAAATCTCTATCCAAATGGAAATAGAGGACTTTTTGATACACAAGGAACAGCAGCTTTTTATCAGCTGAGCTGCGTTTATCAGTCCAACTGCCATACGTCCTAGTAAAGAATGTTTATCAGATTGCTGACAGCCTGTGTAAAAATTACAATTCAAAACTGAATTGTGTTACTTCCCAGTTTTGCATATCCTTGATTCCTTTCTGTTCGTTGTGGCCTAAAACACTTAATGTAACACCCAATCATGTGCAACGAATTGGCAAAGTACATTAATTTGGTTCAGTCCCAGATGTTAATAGGAAGCTACACCAATTTTATCCAGTGTGCTAATTAAAATGTGACTCGCACCAAGTGTTAAAATCTCAGAGGGAATCATTAGAATGGGGCTGAAATTAAACCAAAAACCTGTCCCTTATACATCAACATAGCACACAATTTGTTTTTTAAACTTCCACGAGGCATCACTGAAAATGACCGTGAAGTTCAGTTTACTGATCAAACGCTAAAATAGCTATCTCTGAAAATGTCAAAGCTATTTTTTTCAAATAGGCGCTATCTTTATAAATAAACCACACATTTGTTGTTTAAACAGCTACATTCTTGACTGAAAAAACTTACAGTGGGTTTGCTTTGGGAAATGCTAAAAGCAGATTAAATTATATATATTATATAGATTATTTTATAAAAACATTTGCTTAACAATAAATTGAGATAGAAATCTAAATTGTACTGGTTAAGTTCTCAGACACATCACAAATGCTTTTATGTACAAAAACGTCTGAATATTTAATAACTTGGATGGAAGAAAGAAACACTGACATAAATTCATTATTTCACTTATGTGTGGGAATTCTGAAAGGTATTTTTAGTTGTCCAGAGAGACTATTGATGGTACACACATCAGAGAAGCATCAAACGTGTTCATGCTGAAAAATGCTCGGTGGCAGACACGAGCTGTGCTGTGACTTTGATAAAGTTAATACTCTATATCACGCTACAGTGACACAGATACACTGACAGCCCAGCTATTTTAGGCAACACAAATAAAGAGCAGGTCAACTGCGGGTGTGTGGAGGGAACTGTCAGCTCGGAAAGACAATTGGGCTTGATGGAAGAACTGGTCCCAGCTGGGTGTAGGAATACCGGGGAGATGGAGAGATAGGAAGAGATAGTGCGACTGGTAAGAGAAAAGAAAACGGAGATGGGGGAGGGATCAGGGACGCGATCAGCAGGAAACAGCTGAGGCAGAAGGTACGGTGATCCATCACATCCTGACTAACTGGCTCAGGTGCTCCACATCCTCCCAGACATGTTAGATAAATGATGGGCTCTCGGGGCCGAAGGGGCTTAGAAACTGGAGTTTTAGGTATTGGAGTTTCATACTACCTAGTGACCAGTCATACTTTTTATTTTTTATTTAATTTTCAGTGTTTTGGGGGCAACTGGGGAAATGTAAAGGGGAAACTATGTTGATGCGACAGTGCTGGCCACTGCATTTTTATTTAGCTGATCTGCACACAAATCTGAGGACTAGAGGGGAAAAACTGACCTTGAGAACATTGAACCAGTTTGCGTGCCTAAAACAGGGCTAATAAATCCTCCTTTCTGTTCTCATGGGGATGTAAGAGCCCATCTGACAACAGTCACCTCCTTGTGTCCTACAGATCTCGACAAGACCCTATTTTCCCTTTCCTGAAACACACAGCATTGGTTCAGTGGGTTTACACCGGTATCGATCAGTTTTCATCTTCCTCAAAGAGTCACTGTTGAATATAAACGACTCCGTGACCTCTATGTTTAACGCATCAGTATTCAGTCAGCAAGCCTCAGGAGCAATTCACTCAACAGAAGAAAGAGAAAAAGGAGACCTTTTATTCTTCTTGAACATCACAGCATTCTACAGGGTGTTGGGTGTTGGGGGGGGGGGTTATTGGGTGCTGCACTTGTGTTGAAAATTATACAAAAATCAACCTGTGGTCAACATTGGTCTGTGAAGCTGGTATTGATCTCATGCAGGATCCTGGTGCTGCTTGAGAGCTTCTTGTGATTCTGTGAAACCGCTTGAAGGAAAATCACCATCAGAAAGCCATTAACCTAGCATGTACTTTATATGGAATCTATATTTAAATCTATACTCTATGATCTACAAGTATTGAGTGGTGATCAATGCCAAATCAGATCAGAATAATCAAAGTGTTTTTTTTGTTAGTTTTTTTAAATCAAAACATTTTGATCCTGTTCTTCCTCTAAATTCACCTCCACACAACATATGTCTAATCATTTGTCAGTTAAAACAACAAGAAAATTGAATACTTGGTAAGTAATTTTAAGTAATATACTTCGGTAAAATGATTATTTTATTAATGTTTTTTTATTAAAATATATATAAAAAATCCAATATAAAATATACAGTAGTCAACATTTGAAGAGGATCAAAAAAGTTAATCAAAGTTGTCCTAAGGCAAGAACGGGTATTGCTTTTGTTTTAGGACAACTTTGATGAAAGGTTTTGATCCACTTCAAATGTTGACTACTGTATTAAATAAAATATATTATATACAAATTAATAAAATATGTACATTTAATATAAAATGTAGAAATAAAATAATATAATTAAACAACTGTATAAAATCAATAAGTATTCGGTTTTCTTAGTTTTATTGACTTTTTCTGTTTTTCACAGAAAAAAATCCATATTTTATTTGATGTATATGTGCATGTATCTACAAATGTATATATGTGAATGTGTGTATATATAATATTAATATAAGGCAGAATATATATATATATATATACACATACAAAGTATACTTCAGAATTCCATCATAAAAATGATAAAGAATTAAATACAAATTCACTTAAAAGTAGAAAGATAATATACATTTTATTTAGAAAATTACTTTAAGAAAAGAAAAACATTTATCTTCAGTGCTCTTTGAAGACTGTTTATCCAAGCCTCAATCAGAAGGCTCAATTCAATTCAGTTCCTCTGAATGCAGTCAGACAACACTGAGCGGGTGGATTGGCGCCGAGTCAACAGGAACTGTGTCATCACCCCAGAGAGTCAGCGTGCCTCAGACTGTCAGCACATTCTGACTGCCTCCACTCCAGGTCTGTGGACTGAGAGAGATGTAAAAGCATCCCTCTGCTGCTGTAACTTCGGTGAAAAGTGCTTTAACAGGGGTTGAGGTGCTGCGGTGTGGCCACTGTGTGAACTTTACAGGCCACTGAAACCCAAACAAGCACACTAATGTAACACAACACAAGGCAAACAACTATTGTAAATCATGAGGTCATTACGTGTTCATCACTGGAGCTAATTCTGTAGTGGTTTAGCCATTATAGCCACATTCATCATTCTCTTGCAAATTATATACAAGTGACAGGTGCTTCATTCCGGACCTGACTCAACCTCAGCTTGGGTCAGCCAGGGCCAGAATAATCAAACTCAGATTGACCCGAGCGACGGCTGTCGAGTCAGCACACTGGCACGCATTAAGGGTTAATTTCATGAGGGTTTATTAAAGCATTCAGGCTAACGGGCCATAGCGATGAGGTAATGCCTCCGAAAGGTCAAGGTGACCTTCCTCCCATCCTTTTCATTCATTGTATCGACGTTCATCAGTCTGCATGTCTGATATGGCATCCTTTCTGATATACCCATCAACTAATCCTATTTTCTGCTTGATCATAATATTCAGTGCTCAAATATGTTTTAGTACTGTATTACGATTTCCCATAGCTGCACTAGTGTTATGTCTTTTCAATCAATCCGTGGTCTCTTTCTTCTCACATTACAACAGAAAACCTCAAAATTATTCCTTTATGATAGAAATGTTGAATTTTCTGCAGGCATTACTTCAGAATGATCCTTCAGAAATCTTTTAGTAAAAATTTTGAAAACAGCCTTCTTTGGGGGGGGGATTTGTTGCATTTTTTTCAAGATTATTTAATAAAGTTGAAATGACCAGCATTTCTTTCAAAGAGACTGTTTGAAGTGACTTTGCCGTCACTTTGGAACAACTGAATGAAATTTTTAAACTGTAGTGTATAGTATTTAATTAAAAAAAAGTTACAAATATAATATTTTATATTACATAAATATAAAACTAACTTATCCTATTTCACAGCTTCTTTCTTTCTTCTCACATTATAACATAAAACCTCAAAACAATATTGTGAAATATAACTCAAAATAATTTCAAATTTTTAATATACTTAAGTGGAATTTATTCCTTTGTGATGGCAATGTTGAATTTTCTGTAGGCATTACTCTAATATTAAGCATCACAAGATCCTTCAGAAATCACATATTAACATTGAAAAGATTTTTGTTTTTTTTTGTAGAAAAAGTTAAATTTTTTCAAGATTATTTCTTTAAAAAAGTTAAAATGAACATTTATTTCAAAGAGACTGTTTGAAGTGTCTTCACTGTCACTTTTGAACAAAACCTTTTTAAATGACCCAAAATTTTTAAATGGCAGTGCGTAATAATTAGAGAAAAAAAAAACAAGTTTCAAACATTACAAATATAAAAACTAATCCTATTTCATGGCTATCTGTTTGATTCTGGTTGGTCAATCACAATATTCAATGGTCAAATGGGTTTACATAACAGCTAAACTGTATTATTATTTCCTTATTATACTCCTTCAATCACATGGTCTCACAAAAAAAACAATATTTCAAGTCCATTTATGTACAGGTGCATCTCAAATTAGAATGTCATGGAAAAGTTCATTTATTTCAGTAATTCAACTCAAATTGTGAAACTCGTATTAAATAAATTCAGTGCACACAGACTGAAGTAGTTTAAGTCTTTGGTTCTTTTAATTGTGATGATTTAGGCTCACATTTAACAAAAACCCACCAATACAACAAATTAGAATACTTCATAAGACCAATAAACAACATTTTTAGTGAATTGTTGGCCTTCTGGAAAGTATGTTAATTTACTGTATATGTACTCAATACCTGGTAGGGGCTCCTTTTGCTTTAATTACTGCGGCGTGGCATGGAGGTGATCAGTTTGTGGCACTGCTGAGGTGGTATGGAAGCCCAGGTTGCTTTGATAGCGGCCTTCAAGTCATCTGCATTGTTGGGTCTGGTTTCTCTCATCTTTCTCTTGACAATAGCCCATAGATTCTCTATGGGGTTCAGGTCAGGCGAGTTTGCTGGCCAATCAAGCACAGTAACACCATGGTCATTGAACCAGCTTTTGGTACTTTTGGCAGTGTGGGCAGGTGCCAAGTCCTGCTGGGGACTGAAATCAGCATCTCCATAAAGCTTGTCAGCAGAAGGAAGCATGAAGTGCTCTAAAATTTGCTGGTAGATGGCTGCGTTGACTGTGGACTTCAGAAAACACAGTGGGCCAACACCAGCAGATGACATGGCAGCCCAAATCATCACTGACTGTGGAAACTTCACACTGGACTTCAAGCAACATGGATTCTGTGCCTCTCCATTCTTCCTGCAGACTCTGGGACCTTGATTTCCAAATGAAATGCAAAATTTACTTTCATCTGAAAAGAGAACTTTGGACCACTGAGCAACAGTCCAGTTCTTTTTCTCTACAGCCCAGGTGAGACGCTTCTGACGTTGTCTCCGGTTCAGAAGTGGCTTGGTAGCCCTTTTCCTGAAGACGTCGGAGCGTGGTGACTCTTGATGCACTGACTCCAGCTTCAGTCCACTCCTTGTGAAGCTCTCACAAATGTCTGAATCAGCTTTGCTTGACCGTATTCTCAAGCATGCAGTCATCCCTATTGCTTGTGCACCTTTTCCTACCCAAATTCTTCCTTCCAGTCAACTTTGCATTTAATATGCTTTGATACAGCACTCCGTAAACAGCCACACCTTTCAGTAACGACCCTCTGTGACTAAACCTCTTTGCGGAGGCTTTCAGTAACGACCCTCTGTGACTAAACCTATTTGCGGAGGCTTTCAGTAACAACCCTCTGTGACTAACCCTGTTTGCGGAGGGCGTCAATGTTCATCTTCTGGATCATTGCCAAGTCAGCAGTCTTCTCCATTACTGTGGTTTCCAAAACAAGAGATACCGGAATTTATACTGTTGGGATGGTCATTAATTGAAACTCAAATGTAAATATTCTAATGTTTTGAGATACTGATTTTTGACTTTCATGAGCTGTAAGCTCCAATCATCAAAATTAAAACAAAAACAAAAAAACTTTTGAAATGTTTAACTTTACATGCAATGAATCTAAAACGTTTCACTTTTTGAAATAAGAAAAAATGAACTTTCACGACATTCTAAATTTGAGATGCACCTGTATTCATTTGACAAGTAGCAAGGTAATAAGCAGGACATTTTAGAGTCAGTCGGTCACTGATCACCCTGTCAGGGTTTATTTAGTGATAATGACCAATTGACTATACAATACGTCTTACATATTTCATTAAAAGTAATAGTCTTGACGTTCATGGTTACATCTGTAACTTTACATCTCATTTTTCTGTAAAGGCACCAACACTCCCCCAGCAATAACAATAGACAGCAATTCATCATATGAGGGTCTCCAGGAATACTAAAAGGAAGAGCGCAAACATGAAAACTGAGACGACTGGCAGGC
This sequence comes from Barbus barbus, assembly GCF_936440315.1. Taxonomy (NCBI): domain Eukaryota; kingdom Metazoa; phylum Chordata; class Actinopteri; order Cypriniformes; family Cyprinidae; genus Barbus; species Barbus barbus. The sequence goes on from NC_136754.1 coordinate 12,811,263, forward strand.
GAGAACATACAGAGGTCAGGCCTGTAATCATCTGACCCGATCAATAATTAACCAAGGTCACCTTTAATGACTATTCATGACATATATTATTCATAAACACTGTATGAAAAGAGAGGTGGAGAGACTGTGAAAGTGAGACTAAGGTCATCACCTTAGTAGATAGACAGAAAGACAAATTAATTGAGAACCAGCACACAGGTCTTTCTCAAGAGACATAATTCACATGCTCCTGTTGGTAACGTCAAAGAAATGTGTATACATGAAAATCTGAACAGATTTGCTCTGTGATGCAGCAAATTCCTCTGTAGTTCCCATTCGAGGAATCACCACAGAGCTGGAACCTGTAATATAACTGCAGTTCACTCAAATGCCACAAGAGGTTCAAAGAGACAATCATCTCCACGGGAAGGTGTGCGGTGAGAGGACTGAGGAGTGTAAATGCTGGCAGTCGAGTGTGGCAGGAACTCTCGCGCCACAAGGCAAAATTGAGAAAGTTTGAGCCAAACTGGAGTCTTTGTTCATATCCCACGTGGCAGAAGGGGATTTCCTTGCTCTCCCTCACTCTGACGCACTTTCACTACACTAAACACGGGAACAGATACAGATAAATGATGCAATGTCGAGCAATCCAGAGGGATCAAGGCAAATTCTTGACTCTGCCGGGCAACCTGCTAACCCTGTGATGAACCCTCATCAGCAAAAACTTGATTATGGATTGCAAACATTTTGCAATGTATTGCTTCAGACAGTAAGATGTGTGGGTTTTGTACAAAGAAATCAAGTTTTGTGGGTTTTGTGCATATTCCTGCAATGCTGATCGCATTTCACATCTTGTCCTAATTGTTTTTTTATTGTATTACTGTTTATACAATAATGCTCAAAGATTTGGGGTCAATAAGACTTTGTAAAATAAGTCTTATGCTCAACAAACCTGCATTTATTTGATCAAAAATACAGCAAATAACATTTTTAAAATATAATTTATTCCTGTGATGGTATAGCTGAATTTTCAGCATCATTACTCCAGTCTTCATCAGTCAGTCTTTGTGGAAATCATTATATATATTTTTTCCAGGATGTTTTTGATCTATAGAAAGTCTAAATTCCTTCATACTTATTCCTTTTCCTTTGAAACAGGAATATTTTGTACCATTGTTCATTTCTTTACTGTCACTTTTTATCAACTGAATGTATCCTTGCTCACAAATTTAAGAATTTCACAGTAATGTGTATATTTAATTTAAATAAAACTATTAAACATGTATTACAAATATAAGATTTTAAATGCAAAATCTAAAAGGATTTGTCTCTATACTGAGACCTGAGACCATAAGCATACATTATGGATTCCTATTTATCTGCTTATACTGTGATTTTGGGTGAACAGTTCATTAAAAAGCCACAATGTCAGAACTAAATGTACAGCAAGACAAATGCAGATAAATACTGTATACTGTATAATATCCCAACAGAGGTGCTTGATGTACTATTCTCTATTAACGAAGCCTTTAGAGGGAGCAAGCTGCACACCTCTATTTTTCACCATCTATTTCACAATATTTCTGACCCATGGAAAAACTGCAGTCTTGAAGAGGATGATCTAGAGGGGTGATTTCAGAACACTTCAGGGACAGGGAGAGCTGAACAGAAACTATAAATGCTTAAGTGACAATCCATCTTTATATAATTACACTTTATTCAGTGCATCAAATTCTCTTCAGGACCCTCATTAGTCCATTTCTGTGAGCCATTAGCACAGCTGGTCTTGCAGGTGACAGCAGCCACACTGTTACGTTACATCACAGCCTGCCTCTAAAAATACGTTGCCATGGTGGTCTTATGAAACAAAGCTAAGACTGTACATTATTAGTAAAAAGCTCAGAATAAATGGCCACGAATCAATTACATTGATTTTAAGCAGCAAACTTGCGCATTCACCTGCTCTACTAGTGCCCAACGTCATCCCCAGTTTCAAACAACGGTCACTTCCCTTTGAAGTTGTCACCAAATATTTGCTGACATTGAGGTAGCGCGTGTCCTTTTCAGTGTTTACTTGCTAGTTTCCACTGAACTGGCCTTCTTCAGAGAGCTGGTACACGTGTGCCTGGCCTGCTGCCCTTAGATAAAGAACAGAGAGAGTTAGCAACAGGGGAGGGGAAAAAGGAAAAAAGTGATAAGAAAAATAAATTGGCTGAAAAACTAGAGAATGTGAGGGTCAAATGAGTTCAGGTGCCCCTTGAAGGATGTGTAACCTGTAATACTATATTTAACGCTAAAAGTTGTGAGAAAGTTGGGATTAAGAAACAGGACCTCTGATACAGGACCACCCAGAAATGATAAAAGTACAACATGTCCCATGATAGAGGTGAGAGACCACTTTACAAAAGGAATTCGGTCTAATTTGAATCCTCCAGCCGAGGGTACGGATAACTGATACACAACCTCTTCATTCTAAAAGAGGAAACGCATGACATTTAAACAAGGTGGAAATATTTAGAGAACTGTTCTTTAAATTTGGGTAACGTCTACCCTGCTAGGCCGATTTGCATTTATTTAATCTTTCCTAATGCATGCTAGTTTGTTTACAATACATAAAGCCCTTTAGCTGCCCTGCTGTCTGAGATTCATGGTTTCTGTTACACAGGCGGTCACATGGTCACGGTGGCAGTCAGAGAAAGAGGATTATGAGAAAATCCACTGACGAAACAGTCTAGCCAGATTGGGCGTGCCCTGCGTTGACCCCCACCCCTCATAGTGTTATTAGAGAGCACTGGCTGCATCCCGCTCTCCCATCATCCCTGGCGTTCACATTAATCTAAACAGAGGCTTCTCAATCCCCAAAACCAGATCTGAAGCAATTCCATTAAGCTGGTCTTTACCGGAGGTCCACGAGAAAATCCTCAGCCCAAAAGGAGTAATGGCTAGTCCCACTTAAACCATCTCACTATATATCTACAGTCACCTAATCATTAAAACATAAGGGCATTATAACCTTTACATTACCTATAGATTTTAAATGCATTCACAGATTAATACGCATTTTATTACTACAACACACTGGGTTCACTCTGGGGTTACACACTGTGCATACTGTGCTTAAACCCTTCAAAACAGAGAAAACCAGAGCAGGGAGAACCGTTATGAATGTTAACAATAATGATAAATATATATGTAATACATGTATGTTGGTTGAACCCTTTCTGAAAACTCCTGAAGACTTGAGCTTTTACCACCATTAAAACAATTTACCACCATGGATGCAGTATTTTGTGAGCAGTATATGGCACATGGAGGTGCACCTGACCTATTTAACATCTCTGGTGACATCAGCACTACGGTTAAAATGAGGTTGATGGCAGTGTGACTCATGGGTTCAGCAGAAGGTTGCTCTCTACTTCATGCTGCCTAAACACAGTTCAAGTTCAGTCCAATCCTCTGAAGGTCCCGCTGTCCGGTGTAGGTCTCTATCACAGAGGACGGCCTCTTCACCGTATTCCTCACCGGCAGGGTGAGTGATACTATGACTGGATTCTAGAAAACAAGTAAACGTGTGAGAGACCTGAAAGTACAATGTGACCTGTAAACAGGGCCGAGTAAAACATGGTCTGTATTCCCTAATATTGAATCATGTAATTTAACAATGATGGATGACCAGCTAATTTTATAGAGCTACGAGAATACATTTTTTTGCACGAAAATAATGACTTTATTCAACAATTTCTTCACTTCTGTGTCAGTCTTTCGTGTCAATTTTTATTTTTGGGTAATTTATCCCTTTAACTGCATGACGCCTATAGAAGAAAACATTAGCCAGTCTGAACAAAATTCAAAATTTCAATTCCACAAATACTGTCCTCATCTGCAATACAGTCTGTACTACTGCATTAAAAGGAGACACCGAGAAGTAGCAGAAAGAGAAGTGGAAAGAGAAACAACTAAAGAGGAGGGAATAAACATTCTCCCACATTGAAGAGTGCTCTCCATATTTACGGTTTTTCCTAGAAGGATTTTTCCTAGTACTCCACTCTGTCATTTGACAGAATGTACAGAAAGTCCAATCGACCGCAGCGTCTGGTTAGCAGAGTCTGCATTAAAAAAGACAGTCGAGATTTGCTCTTTCAGTAACTGATCCTGATCATGTTTATTTTTCATTTCAGCCTTGAGACATTACTCCACATTTGTGTGCTAATCACAGCACTGACCTGAAATGCTCCAGGGCCGCAGAATATTTTGTAGTACATTACACTGCACAGCTGTAGTGCAGACGCTGTTGCTCAAGTTTCACAGTAAGCAAGAGATTTCCCTACAGAAGACTTCAAATTCTCAGCTTCAGCATGCTTTGGGCTCATGCTCTCAGTCAAATTACGTCAGAGAGTGGGATTCACATGGACTCAGCAGCTTAAAAATCATAGCCTATGTAGTTATGGATCACTACATCTCAGACACCACAGTAATTTATCTTTATTATTGAGTTAAGGCCTTCAACCTCAGCCAAATCAACTAAGATTGAGCTGGAAAATATATCAGGCTGCATGAAAATCCCTCAAAATGTTCATGGTCTGCAATAGTTCCTTACATCATTAAAATTCACATAATTCACCACCACACGCCGTCGTTACTGCTTCAATCACTGGGTTTTTAGTTGTTCCCATAACAAACCACAATAGGGAGGAAACCGTGACAGGAACGAGTTGGTGAGGGAGGTGCGATCCAAAAAATTCTTGCTTCCTACCATGTGCTTCTCTCTTTTACTCTTTTTTTCTGTATGTGCTGACATGCACTTTGTTATGTTAACTATTTTGTGGCTTACGTCCTTTTCACATTCTTTCAGACGAGCAAGGTCATTGCAACTGTCAAGGAAAGTACTAGGCCTTCTCAGGATTCCAACTAAATGGGGAATTTCGTTTATCATTGATTACATAACCTTCAAACAGTGACGAAATTTCAGGTTTTCTGTATTCATTGTTGTGGATTCCATTTTAATGATTTAGTTAAATTTAAATAAATTCAATTTAAAATTTGAAAAATGTCTAACAAACCAAATTTAAATTTGTTCAACAGTAGGGCCCTATGAAATATATACATATTTATGATATACTTTTTTCTTCCAAAAATCTGTTTTATTTTTTTCTGGATTTATGATTTAATACAAATTTATCATCAAAAATGACATTAATCTTGCAGCTCTGGAGATGACGTTCATGTAGAATTCTGTAGCATTCTGCATTAAATTCCATTTTAATGACTGGATTCTTCGATTTCGTCTATATTTTCCCCATCGCTATAATCATAGGGCCCTAAGAAACCACAACATTCAGAGAGCCATGTCCGTCGCGAGAGTGATTTCCCACAGCAAGCAAACAACAACAGAGGTCTGACCACATCCAAACCCCGGCACCCAAACATATCCTCCTATCATAATATTGACTTCCTCTCTCAGTTGTTTCCAATGGACACTGTGAGAGAGGAGGTGGTTTCCACTAAAGGAGGACTGCATGTTTAGTCTTACGTAAGCATGTGTCAAATATGGAGAAAGAGAACAGGTAGGCTCCATGTGAGAAAACCTCAAACACGGCACATAGTCACAGTAGTTGTGAAAGTGAACACATTTAGCAAATTAATGGGAAAGTTCCCTCAAATTAAAACAATGCAGTCATTTACTCACCCTCGTGTTGTTCTAACCTCTGTAGTTTCTTTATTCTGTGAAAAATTTAAAGTTTGTTCAGCCATGTCAGAGCTGCTTTTTTCCCCATACAAGGGGACAGTGATTTATACATCCAAATTCTACTCTAATGCACAACTAAATGGTTGCAAGAAAAAAAATTAATTCTAATTTAATAATTTAATTAAACCTTTCAAGTTGAAAACAATTTTTAGTTCAGTTGACATTAAAATGTTGATTACATTAACTTAATATTGTGCGGAATTTAAACTCAAATTTCTGTGTTAATTGAATTTCTTTAAAAAATTAAAGTTGTAGTTGTAGACTCAGTTAAAATGGTCTTGTTAACTTTGGAAATTGGGTTTCTTTGAAAATTTCTAGTTCCCAGCATGCTTTGCACAGGACTGGATAAGCAGAGTAAATGTTAAAATTAAGTGTTATTTTTTGTGTCTTATGTTTAGTGAAGGGAAAGACCGGTTAGTGCTTAATGCTTGTATGTTTGACATTTAAAATAGGTTCTGTTGTGTTGAAGTTTTTGTGGTTACCATTGTGCTGAAGAGTAAACCACATGAAAGTAAACACTATTGTCTATTAGCAACGACTGTGCTAATGCCAGTGGCAAGTAACATCTTGTTTAATAAATATACCTGCTAAATAAATTACATCTAGCCTGTGCTATGATAACTGTTGATTTGAACTGAAAAAAGATCATATGAATTGGTTCCAGGCACACAAATCATTCATTTGAACTTCATTTTTGAGTAATCAACTTAAAAATGTGTTTGTTACAAATTAAGTTGTTCTAACTCCAACACTAACTAGTTTGTGGATTGAACAATTTCATTAATTGATGCAAACGGTTGCATTTTTTTTTTTTTTTTTCTTCGCAAACACATTTTTAGAGTGCACAAATGTGCACTAAACTTGTACCATCTGTGGCTTTAAATATGTGAGTGGATTCTGACTGGCTGTCAATGTTTGTATGGTTCAATACGGTTATTCATATGGCATCTTCATATTTGTTGTGTAGACTAATCTTCACACCTATCTGCATAGGATTAGAATAAATGTTAAGGCTTTACAGTTACAGCCAGGTATCATTCTTGATATGAATGGGTCCCTAAACATTGTTTCTGAAATCAGGGTTGAATCTGAAAGTTTCCATTCAGTATCCGGTACGTTCCAATCCTGATTTATAATACCGTGCACTGGTTTCCAAACGCCCTGCACTGCTGATGCTGTGTTGAATCTTGAGAAGGAATGTGACCGTGCCTTTTGTCCTTGGCTTGCACAGAGGACAAGTCCGCTTAGCTCAATTTGGCCTTCCCTGTCATTTACAGAGCAGATGCACTGCAAAAAAAACTTGCAGGAAATGAGAAATGACTGATAATGACCCTGACAGGTCAAATAACAGTTTACCAGTGATTATGTGGCTATAGAAGTGGAAAACGCTCAACATCCCGATGCCAAAATCATCTCACAAGGTACACAAAGCATTGTTCAAGGACTCTCAAAATGATTTATAATACTGACAGTCACATCCCTTTAATATTTCAGAACGATAAAGCATGAGGATCAGTCCTGTTCGACAAAGACACCATCTATATGCAAATTGCCCAACTCTCAAAAACACCACCACTCTAAGCCTTGACAAAACAGGGACTTTCAGTCATTTCTTAACATCAGCCGTTATTTCCCAACAGATTCCTGCATGAGCCGAGTGATAAAGCGAGTGTTTGCTGGTATTTGGGTTTGTCTGTGCAGGAGGAGTTCTGAGATTGGCTTCTCAGGAAAGAGCCAAGGCTGTTACGCAGCAGCTCAGTCTGACTGAGATTACAACAGACCGGTCAGCTCTATCAGAAAGAGAAGTGCTTTCTGTTGGAGAGATAACTCCAACACCGATCTGTACAAAACTCTTCTGTCTCACCTATCTCTGCTGCTCATTACTGTTCATATCTGGGTGGGGAGCACTTCCTGTTTTTAATCTTACAAATAAGCACAGGCCATCCACCGCAGTGTTCTGTTAGACACTCACACTACACACAAACAAAAACACACTAGGGTTGGGTCAGATGGGACAATTAGTCAATTACTGAGGTCTACAAGTAACTTTTTCCCCCTAATGAAATAAGTACATATGCTGATAATTAAATAATCTAAAAAACTGCATTAAAACTCCACAATTACATATTTTTAATAGTGCAGTCAAACGATTAATCACATTCAAAATAAAAAAATGGTTAAAATAATATATGCGTGTACTGCGTTTATGTATATATAAATACACAGTATATAATTTGAAAATATATACATGTATATACACATTTATATTTTATATAAATATATTTTCTTAAAATGTATACATGCACGTGTTTGTATCGATATTTTGGATGCGATTAATCATTTGACAGCACAAATTTTTAAATATGTTTCTATGATTGTTTATCTTTATCTCTTGCATTGGATCTTAGATGTTTTTTCTGCATCTCATGCCAAGTATATTCATTTTAAATCGACACGTTGTAAAACAGTTAAAAATTAACTATTATAAATTTTAAAAAGCATGACCCCTGCTTTATTACATTCGGTTTTTCAACAACATGCATCCTGTGTGAACACACCCTAAGAAATGTGATTGGTTTTTGGTGGATATACCCCAAGTCTAATTATACAGCTTTTTTTCTTTTTTTTTTAAATCAACTAGTCGACTAGTTGTTCAGACAACCTATTAACTTGTCAATTATGAAATTTTACGAATGACGCTTTCAGCTTTATAAATAGCACTGCGTTTGAGCTCAAAAAGGAAACCCCTAGGCTTTCTTGAGGTGTCAGAAGGGTTAATTCCTTAGAAAAGGAGTGTGGTTGTAATTCTCAGAATTGCTCGTGCTGAGGTTTTGGACGTGTGAAGGACAGCACAGGAAACGCTGGGTATTTTTGAAGAACCCGTTCATCTGTTCTACCAACTACTGTCGCTCTTTGTTTCTTGACTCTCTGCTGAGGGACTTGAGGTTTCTTGTAATTGAATGCCCAACAGAGAATCACTTTCTATGATGAGATATCGATGTTTAGTCCAAGGTGACAGAAAAAGTGTAGGTTCATGACAGCACCACTGTGTAGGGTGATTTACCTGAGACTGAAACTTAGGAAAAAGAACAAGCTCCATTTTGAAGATAACTCTTAAAGGTGAAGGGACTGCTCACATCCTCCATATTTTTCTCTCATCCTACAAAGAAAAAAAAAAAAAAAAAAGAAAAAAAGGATATTACAGTCATAAGCAGATTTCACTCAGTTGTTTGCACAGGGTTCATGTTCATGAACTTAAGACAAAAAATCTATGGTAATGGTAAATATTTAAAAAATACATTAAAGATGAAGAGTTATCCCCTTATCTTTCTACCATTTATGAAGAACAAAGCTGGAAAGATGATATGAACTCAATCTCATAGAGTCAGCGGATGTTGCACAGTGATCTCACACAGGAAATGCAACCTGTCAGATACTAGCATCTATGAAACCATTCTAACCTCCCATTTAAAGCCCCACAATAGTTTCATTTCATTTTCTTCTGTGTGTCAATTTTAATACCAAAATCCTCCTGGTCACCAGCTTCTATTGCCAAGCAACCTGTTGAAGGTCTCTCAATAAATCAAGCTTTATTCGTTTAATTTTAAACAAAAAGATAGAAAAGAATTTAAAAGCTTCACAATATTTTATGCGGCCTTGACAATCTTCTTAGTTGGTTTTTACAATTTTAGGAGTACGCTTTTCTAAATGTGCTTTGTGATCAGATTTACAGTATCAGAGTCTACTTTCAATCCAAAACAAGGCTATGTTACCTTTAATGGCCTTCACTACAGGTCAAATTAAAGGTTAAATAAACCTTGATAACAATCAGTCTTTCATAGATGATAACCTTATTCATTAAACAGGTATATGATAAACAAAGCAAACTTTAACAAGCATTATTGGCCATTTTAAGGCTGTTTGTGTACACTGATCAGATTTCCTCTTGTCCATTTATAGGCCATAAAGCATCACAGAACACACAGATGGAGGAAGAGCATGTGACAGTCTTATGTGATTAATAGTATATTCTGAGAAGTACTTGGCGTAAATCTGCACAGTCTAAAAGTCAAGAACAGGAAGGTACAAGACGACACCCATTAATGTATATAATAATCCAACAAACTTTATCTTTTCAAGAAACTTCCACCACAATATAATTTTGCTTGCGTGATCTGTGCAATAAAATCAAATGAAATATCTGCAGGTTGTTTCACAGCAAGAGCAGAAGAGGATGATATATGCACTCAAATGAACTCGCAAATAAACACGCAAAACACACGTAGCAGACTAGTGGGGCAGGCAAAAATAAACACTAAGTCCTGTGAGAGAACAAGGAATCAGACCCAGACCAGAATACTAGCAACATTCTGGAAACCAAACACACAGCCAAACTACGCCTGGCACTGCCAACTAGCCTGGATCCTGCCAAAGGGGTCTGACTCATGCCAGCACCAAAGCAGCTCTCACTTAGAGCGAGAATTGAATATGGGGCAGGCAAGGGTGTCAGCACAGCAGCAAAGATCATGGGCACGAAAACGACACCCACTGCAGACTCACCTCAGAGTGTGAAGAAAGCTCTAGAGAGGAGCAGATGAGTCAGTTTGAGAGAGGTGTTATTCAGTGCTCTGCTGCTCACTGGGCTTTTTCATGTGGGAGCAGACGAGAAATGCCTCTAATAAAAGCAGAAATCAGAGTGGATTCCCCACCGCTGAAGATAAACGATGCACAAATCGAAAGAAATTCACCATTATGTGGTGGTTACTTGATATGAAAATAAAAGAAAAATCCTTGTGTCAATGGGATTGACATACCAACACAATTTTCTCTGAAAATATTTTAGCAGTCATGTGTATTTTATATCAGCTGTTTAGACTCATTATCGATGCCAGATATGCAAATGAATCACTGTTTTGATCAAATCGGTCAAATGGGTTTGCAAGAAAGTCTGAAATCATTCGCCATTCAGTTTGATTCATTAAGACAGAGTTTGTTTTGCAGTTTCTCACAGCAAATTAGTAATGGGATATTTTAGAAGACATAAAACAAAGAGCGCTGGATGTGGTGGATATTTACCTACCTATATTTATATCCATTATTATTATTATTATTATTATTATATAAAATATTAAACAGCGTATCAAAATACGGTCATACTTTTTGATACTAGAAATGCCCCTGTATGGTATCTACATATTGGTCAAAATCAAAAAGGGTATGAGATGTTTTTCCAATTTTTTCATAATCCAGATAAAAATTGTGATTTCGGTCCCTTGGAAAACAACCAACACATCTCTCTCAACAATGAATTGCATTTCGAATTCATGTCTGTAGCACAAACAGCGCTTTCTCAATATTGGAAAGACACTATCATTGTTTACAAAAACAGCATTACTTCACTCGTTGTAAAAGTGGAGCCACAATGAGAAAAAGCAAAACAGTACAACCATAAAGTTTTATTGGTTTTATTAAAATGGATTCTGCAGCTCACTTAAGTGCTCAGGTTTCTTAATAAAAGAACTGTAGCTAAACAGAGCTGTAGGTTTGGAAACTACACCATGGGAAGCAGATTTTAATCAACATTCAGCCAAATCGAATGACAGAAGGTTGTCAGCAGGTTTGTTTTAGATTAATACAAATGTAATCACTGCATGCATAGCAGAACCATTATTTATGATTCTAGGTTAATAAAACAAGCAAAAACAGCAAATGCATAACAGTTTAACACACATGGTATCTAATATCTAATCAGAATGATTCACTAACAGAACATATGGTACAATAAAACCCAAGTGAATGGTGTTCAATTTTATTTTATTGTGTGCATCCTTTCTTATTGACCTTTGAACCCAGTAATCCTTTCCTGACAACAGCATTTTGTCAGAGCATGACCAACACAATAGGGCTTTACTCTGTTAGGAATCCAATAGTGTTAGCACAAACCCTCCCGAGAAACACAGTACATACTGGTAAATCCACACATTTTTATATGGGATCCAAAAAAAAGTTGCTAGTGCACCACAGTCATTAGACTCACACATTGCCACAAAAGTGGCTGCGTTTAACACTTAAGAGTTACTAGGACAGCCGGAGGAGTATTTTTAGAGGCCTTGTGCACTGAGACTAGTTGTTTGTTCCACAAAGGGCCTGGTTGGTTCCCATCGCATCCATAATGCCTCCATGGTGAAAGTTTGGCACATGTTAGATATGTGAGATTTGAGCGGGCGAGTGTAATCTCAACACTGCTGTTTAGAGACACATATTGACAATCATGCTTTTATGCTGCCATCAAGGGTGTTTACAAATTTCCCAGGATTCCCGTCTGATTACAGACGGCATTCTTTGAGAACGCTGCAATCCATCAGTACAGGGCATGTTCAGCCCATTATCAGTGCACTGATAAGATAATCAAACAAGTCATTCTCTACACAAAATGTTACTTTCTGTCTCTCAAACAAACCAACATACTTGGAAGAAATCAAATAAGTGGCACAGATGTTTTTGAGATTACAAAAACAACATACTGTGAGGTTGAAAGGTCTAATAACAGTAATACCAACACTTCTACGGTGCTTTTTTTCTAAATAGCGACGCCAAATATATTGGTAACACGCATACATACATATCCAAAGATTTGGCATTAAACTCTAGATGGCGCAGTCCGATACGTCAAACTCAATCTGACAATGACATAACATGTCGCAGCTGATTGGTTCTTTGCGTATCCGCAGCCAATGAGCTTGCTGCTCAGCATTCAAATACTTGGCTAGCAGCAGTTTGCAGCGCGCTTCACCTTCCCCAGCTCCACCTGTATAGATCTGCTATTATTCATGTATGTTATATGGGGGTTATTTCATGCATGTTATATGTGGAGCAGTAGTATTTCTTACATGCTCACAGCAGCATGTTGTGGATGTTAGCAGATCTATTCCGCCAACACCAAACACATTAACATTCTCATGTACATTACCACGCCAATCCCTCCGAGAGTTGTCATGACAGAAATATATACAGATACACTCACATATTCAAGACTGTGAAATGTAATCATACTGTTCATTAGAATGCTGTGATGCCTAAAGTGATGTTTAATTTTCAGAATTACTTTGGTAAATTTATGGGTTTTGTGCTCGTTTCAAATTTAGCAAAACACATTTCTGTATATTTCTCTTTAAACTAATTTTAACTGGCAGATTTTCAGTTTGGTCTCCGACTTTTGTACTCCACACTAGAGCCCTGCGCGGGACTGTTTTTTTAAACCTGCACCCACCCACTCCCGCTGAATTTCTGACCAGGACCGCCTGCTCCCGCAACCTGTGTGTTGCGCTCCCGCGGACTCTCTCTCAGAGCTTGTGAAAAATGTACACAAATCCGATCAGACTAAATATTCGTTGAAGTTAACATCCAGAATAACAGACTTTAAACATGAACGAACACTTTTGCACATTTATCACAACTTACTAAGTTGAACTTTTTCCCATTTCTTTCAGTGAGAATTGAGAATTGTTTCCAGATGTCTGACTTTCCTTGCTTTTGTCAAGTAAACAGCTGCTTTAATTTTCTTCTCAACTTCATGCGTTGACTCCATTTCTATTAAACGCCAAATCACACCGTTCCCCGCGGGTCTCCCGCAAAATTTTCTGACCGTCCGTTCCTGCAGGTCCCATGGGAGCCCAAACCCAATGCAACCCTCTACTCCACACTACACTACTGTTCAAATGTTGGGAATCAGTTGATTTGTAAATCGACTGTAAAATATTACTAATTAACATAACTTTTCTACTTAAATATTTTAAAATGTAATAAAAATAAAAAACACCTTACTGACCCAAACGTTTGAACTGTAGTGTCACTGACCTCTCTGCTCAGATGTCAACAAACATCCAAAAACGAGGCCATGAGGCAGCATACATATTCACAAGATCAAAGGCAGCATTTTACCAACCCTGTTTGAGGTTTTTATACTCTGATAAATTTGCAAAGTGCTACAATAACTACTCTGATCACAGAAAGTCTGTTTGTACAAATACATATTTAAATACATCCTGGCTGCTACAGTAGATGCATTAAACCAGATGAGAGCTGAAACATTTGCAGGAATTTGTCAGTCTGTACTGATCGAGGAATTTGTTGCAGTGCTGTGGAGAGTCAAATATCTCTTTCATCCTTTAACAGGGGTCAAACCAACAAGAAGCTCAGGCCAGCAGGCAACAAACACAGCCCGGAGAAAACAATTAACCCTTTCACAACTAGTCGGTATTACATAGTTGTACTTTATTTGCCATAATAGGTTGTCAATCAGGAGAAATGACTTTGGGCTGTCAACAGGACAATCCACAAGCTGCTTTCAAGAGCCTGAAGCGTGCTTGTTCCTATAATGCACACAGATGATTTGGCATGGCAGTTATTCTTCAGTTAAATGTCAGTCAGTCTTCAGGCAATCGCTGCCAACAATGTCGCCACTCAGGTCAGGTGACTGCAGCTACACGTGACGCTGGCATCGACCCACCAGCTGTTGAATTACAGCATGAAATTGGAGAATGTCACATTCATCCTCACAAAGCCATGAAAATCCTGTCTTCCCGGATTCAATGCTAAGGGTACGCACTGTTTTCTAGTAAGGGGTCACTGACAAATATCTCAGCCGTTTCATCTGGCTCAGGGGGGGCAATTGGGGATTGGAAAGAGGGATCGGATCTGAATAACGATTCACAGCGCTTGTTTACCAGAATTGCTGTCCTTTTGATTACCAATGTAAATGCCTCCCTATGGGATCTGAAATATTGTAATTGCTCCATTTGTGAGCTTGTTTAGAAGGTAATTACCCTGCGATGCTAAGAACTGTGAATCCTCCTTCTGCATAATTTATCATGTCGAGGGATGGAAAGATATGGTAATTTAAACTGCTTTCCCTGTCAAGACTTGCGAACCATGTGCTGTGGATTTTTTCAATAAAAGTTGTTGTGTGGGTGGTTTGAAAAGGCAAGCCATAACAATTCTGTGATCTCAATTCACAGCAATTAAGCAGTGTTTACGAAATACTTTGACATCAACATTGGCAATGAGCAAATCAAACCGCAATATTCAGATGACCCTGATGAATCATCAGCCTACTGCTCAGATACTGTAAATACAGGAAAGTTATCAGTTTGTCAGGACAACTATCGTACGTAACACTCAGACATGGTAAAAGTAAATGAAGCTATACACAATCAACTTAACATTTTTCCAATGCAGCCAGTATCAACTTTCTTTTCCAAGGATGCATTAAATTGATCAAAAGTGACAGCAAATGCTAGATTTCTCTCAAATAAATGCTCTTTTAAAATTTCTATTCATCATTACAGTTTCAACTAAAATATTAAGCAGCACAACCGTTTTCAACATTGAGGATAATCGGCCTAGTTTTTGAGCATCAAATCAACATCAGAATAATTTCTGAAGGATTGTGTGACATTGAATGGCTGTTGAAAATTCAGCTTTGCCATCAAAGTAGGGCATGGCGAGATGGCCCAAAAAAAATTTTTTCCATCGGATCCGTTTACCATTAATGGGGAAGGAAAGACTTTCCACAAGTTTGTTAGACTTTGTGAATAAATGTAAAGCATTATTTCACAATTAAACTCCACAAAGTAAGATACAGTACCTTTTAATTCAGAGCACCATGAAATATTTTTTTCTTGCATTTTTTCTGGATTCTGTTTTATGATTTAATACAGATTTTTTTTTTTTATGGTTGCTAATCAAATTAAAACATTTACAGTTTGATCATTCTTTTGAAATGCAAATTCAAATAATTTACAAAAAAATCTTGTCAAGCAAGATGCAGCAAAACAGAACTATATAAAT
Source organism: Barbus barbus (assembly GCF_936440315.1). NCBI lineage: Eukaryota > Metazoa > Chordata > Actinopteri > Cypriniformes > Cyprinidae > Barbus > Barbus barbus. Next base: position 12,826,837 of record NC_136754.1, read on the forward strand.
TAAAGATTTTTTTAAAGCATATTTTAGTATACTATAGTAATATTTGTCAATTTATTCACTTTAAACCAGACTTTTATTTTGATGAGTTGTCGTGAAGGTCTTTGTTTTACTTTCAGCTTCAGTGTGTTTTTGACTTTTTTCCTCAAATGAAACTGTTGGTGAAGTGACTCAGAGCAGCGCTGGAGAATATAGTTCATGTCCTCATATGACGCAGACACTGAAATCACCACGACAAAACCACACCATTAATTTCCACAGAGAACATGCAGACTGATTAGCAGCATGCTCTGACTGGCTGCTGTCCTGTGTATTTTCTGGTGTGACCAGATTAATCCATAGAGTAAAAATATCCAGAGCTTATCACAGTTACTGACATAAATTGTATTGTGGTTCAATATGATACAGTTTTATCACCCAGACCCATCACAGGATTAAATTACATTTTAAAATTAAATATTTTTTCACAATATTGTTTTTACTGTACTTGATAAATGCAGCCTTTGTTACCATAAGAACTTGCAGCAAGCCCAATCTTTTGTACAGTATATAATATGCATTGATTTTTACTAAATGACTTTAAGAACATAAAGGACCTTGCATAAACCCTATGTGATCAATATCGGTGAGACAGGAAACAAAGGAATGCTGTAGTGCAATGTCAAAAAAGCAAAAGTGAGTGCTAACAAGGCCATTTCAACCTCTAGCATAAAACAGCCCCAGTGAGCCCATGAATGAATGAACGCATATCATGGGTGCATGCCCATCAAGCATGAACGAATACTGCAGATTTGGCATTCTTCAGAATGACTGCACAAACACAGAATCCAAACCAGCTCTGAGGTGGCCCGAGTAGCTTTGGAGGTGTGCCAGGCCAGGTCCATGTGGGTGAGGTAAAACAAGAGAAAGTTCTACCATGTATGAATAAGAGAACTTGCTTACCCCGAGACCCAGACATGAATACTGATTATGCAGATGCTGCACTGCAACCACAGATCACTATCAACTGCTGACGGTGGAGGTTTTACTGCCGCAGCTGCATGCACAGCCAGGAGAAAACGCTCAGAGGCCCCTCAGAGCGACAGGGCTGCAACAGCCTCTCTAGGACATTTAATTCCCCCTTTCACAAGGGCAATCGGGGGGTTGAGAAAAAATAAATAATTGTAGCTCAGAAATAGTAAAAAAAAAAAAAAAAAAAAGTGACAGGCACTAGCTATACAATAAAGAACAAATGTCACTTTTCAGAATCATACAATAAAAAAGGCCGCGAAACAAAGAATCCTGAGAAGAATTAAGAAACATACGAAGAATAGCTCCGGGTTTGAGGTGAATTCAGTGGGGAGTCTTGTGCTATGGAAGAACAGCATGTAAAGAAGAGGTTGCTGGTGGCAATGACAGAAACAGGAGGAATGGGTCAGATTGATGAGGAAAACCTTCAAGCTGTTCCAAAGCTTCAGTGATGCCCACTGGAGACACAAAAACCCAGGAAGACCTGTTATGGCAGGAAGGAAATGTTCCAAAACACTAATAAAACAGCCATTTTTAGTTAAAATTCTAACTGTTAAAAGACCTGAGGATCTCAGATAAAGTAGACCGTTGCAAACTGAACTGAAACAACAATGCCACACCGCTTGACATGATTCATTTACTAATTAAACACTTCTTGTAGTTATAGCACTGACAGAATTGATCTGGATGATATTCCATGACACAATGGAGACTGAATGCAAAATGCTGATTGGACAAGAATATGTCTACAGTTTCTTATGGAAAGATCAGCGGCAAATATGCGCCATGTATTGTAAACAGATACCTTGTTTGCTTTGACTAACCATCACTTTGGTTTAGTGTAACAATGACCTAATTTTTAAAAATGGTGTTTGTTCACACGTCAAAAACCACGAGGTAAAACTGCAAGGCAACAACGATTGTTTGATGAGGATTATACCAGGTAAATCCCTCTAGACCATTATATGGAAGTCACTGTGAAATGAACAATGCACTTGTGCTGTCTATTTTTTTTTCCAAGTGAAAGTCAATAAAGCTGAACACCGTGACATATGAGACCGGGCTCACCTGGACTGGCCTCAGGCACACCCTTATGTTTCTCTGTAACACTTTTACACCCTGCCAGATTAAACCCGTAATCACACACAATTCCTCTTGTTGATAAAACACTGTGTTCATTGATTAAACTTTACTCTAGTGAGGGCAGCTGAGGCTAGCCACACCGTCCGTGTAAGCCATTGAACAGTAGTGAAATGTGTTGAAGGGAGGTGACGGTACTACACTCTTAATACTAGACATTCAATAATACGTACTTTTAGTATGCAGTCTTAATGGATTAGGTCATAAAAGCCACAATAAAAAAATTAATATATTTAACGTTATAAAATAAGAATAGTTTATTATATTGTCATTTTATAATTACAAATAGTTATATACATGCTACATTATTAGCATTATTATGAAACACAGCTACTGTATCAACTGGAATGGAGAATTAAAAAAAAAGTCAAATGGGAACCATCAACTGTTTGGTTACCCATATTCTTCAAAATATCTTTAAGTTCAACAGAAGAAACCTCATACAGGTTTGTAATAACTTGAGGGTCAGTAGATGACAGAATGTCCCTATTTGAGCCAATATAAATGTTGACAATGTGTAGTTACTGCATTTTACTTTTGTAAAAGTTTAGACGTTTATGAAGGACGTTCACTCAAATTCTGCAATAACCTTTCTGAGTACATGGTCATAACGTCTTGAGCTATATAAGGACATGACCAGGGCCAGATGGAGCATGTCACAGTCCAAATCCTGGTGACCTGATCCTTGCATAAGGCTACAGCATTACAGCACTTTCACGTGTGGCTTTTTTTCCCCATGTTGGGAGGAACACCTGCTGTGTCATGTCGATACAGCAGAGCGCTCCGCTGCCATAATTCCATTTTGGGACTGGGTGAGAATCTATAGCCAGCTTGCAGCGATGATGTACCCAAGAAGTGCAACAACCGCACGTCAAACACGTTAGCACACAGAGCTCACATGACGTCCCATGTCGGTCAGCTGGAATCGCAGTCAGGGCAGAGCAGCTGATTACCACCAAGTTAAATCAGAGTCATCTGATCAAAAACAAAACTCTAGCAGCAACGCCCAATTCATTTTAGGTTCATTTCCGTTCTATCTGCGGTTTGTTTTTCACTCTGCGAGATACAGAAACTTATGTACTATTAAACAATATGAGTGCGATTCAGTGAACGAGTAATCACACTTAAATAATCAGGTTAAATCTAAAAGTCAACAGCTATAATAGCTCTGAAAAGACTTTGAAAAGACAATGCTGTTGTATAAATCAACCACTTTAGTCTCACATCCCTATGTAAATGCATGGACAGCAGCTCTAATAATTGTAGTAATATACAGTATATTTATAAATACTGATTACAACGTCTACATTTAGAACAAATGGGTAAGATCCAAACAATACTTTGAATGGCCGCGTGAATTCAGGTGAAGTCCCAGCTCAATTTCTTTATACCTAATGTGAAGAAAATAAACAGAATAGGTGGGCTGATGACGGGAATGGGGGGAAAAAAAACAGTGAAGGAATGATTGTCTGGGTTTTTTGTTTCAATCTATTTTAGTCACGTAGTAAGCTCTGGTTTCTCTTTCCGCTGAGAGAGCTCAGATCAGGTGGCGTACTCCCTGTGGTAAAAGATGCACGTGTGGTTGGAAAATACTGTGCTGTATTCAAATGCTGCAGAGGTGTGTGTATTACATTCTTGGCCGTGGCCCACTGTAAGGGAGGGTCCCCACACATTTTCAGGAAGGAGTGAGTAATACAGGGCTATCAACAACAAACCTCACTTATATGGTCAGTCAAGTGAAGAAAAACATGACTGACAAACCACAAAACCTGAGAAGGGCTTTAAGACAAAATCGATGGTGAGCTTTAGCAAACAGTCAAATGTAACCAATACGTCCATATGATATCACACTGGGAAGAATATAGGCAGTTTATCTCCAGCTTGTAACCTATTAACAGCACATCCTGCCCAAGATCTACTCCCATATATCAAGGGTTTGCATGTACTGTAGTAAAACATTTGTTGCTAAAGTAGCTTTAAATAAAAAAAATAAAATAAAAATACATATCTTGCATTCTTTTAGTATTATAACTCAAGATTTGGAGCCTCAGTAGATTCAATGTAGCGGCTAGTCAAAAGTCATTTACCTCAGTGAATGTATTTGTCCAATAGGATGACCAAATTAAGTTTCAAAAATAAAAATTTACAAACGGGTTTCCCCAAAAACAAAATAATGCCATTTGTTAAGACCAAAACGGACTACTCAAACAAACAGCAATGTGTTAAGTATAATAATGATGTTTACACTTTTCATATTTACAACATATGCGCATGTACATTAAATTTGTTCTTAACCTTACTCTAATGTTAATGAATTAGTAGTCCAAAGCCCAACCATCCCCATATATATATATATTTTAGTATATTTTAGTATGAAAGCTATTCAAAAGAGAAACTTGTGATTTGTACAAGTTATGAAAATTTTACACACAAATGTGTGTAAGCATAGTTAATGAATGAGACCCATTGTCTTTTAGTTGTCAATGTATCTGAACTAGCTAGGCATAGAAGTAGTTTAACTGAAATTTAAAGTGACGCACTCCACGTAAACTCCATTTCAGATCAGTTCGAAACCATTGCTGGAGAAACATGAGCCTCAGTGGAACCCGCAGAAGAAACTTTCACTTGCGTTCCATTAGATAAGCAAGCTTGCATTCCGTTTAGGCGGTAACCTCTGACACAGTGACTTCGTCTTTGAGGTTGTGACATACATTTAAAAAGGTAAGAGTCCCACCAAGTTTAAAAGGAGTAGAAACCAGAAGAGAGGAACCAGATAAAAGCTAAAATCCCCTGATGTGTCAAACGGGCGGATAACATTGAGACGCTGCACACATTTGCCTACTAGCTGACACAGAGCATTTCGGTTGCCTGTGTTAGGTTTTCCAATTCAATGCTTGAGAAAAAAAAAAAAAGTCTGGAACTATTCTAGAATTCACTCTTGAATCAAGGTTTGCCGAGGTTACTAGTGACCTGCAAATCAGATCTGGTTTCTCCAACCACATCACATATTAGTAACCACCTTACACTTTTTCCAACCAATGTCTCCAACAGAGCTCAAAATGAGGAACAAGCCAAACAACGGGTCATAGTCTCCGTGAAATGCTTTAAATGACTAACTAGGATTTCATGAATAATGTTTAATCACTGCAGAGGCTAGACGGGAGAAGGGAAGAGTGTAAATGAAAAGAGGATGTCCCCATAATAAAACGTTCAAATATATCTCAGGTCATCAGTTACAACAGTTAGTTCTGGAATTCAGTCAGACAAGGGGTTTCAAAATATTTAGTATAACAGCAGTGAGACATTTCACTGGTAATAAGATGATATTCAAAATTTGGGGTCAGTATGATTTTTTTTTAATTTTGAAAAAAAGTCGCTTTTTCCTCACAAAAGCCACATTGATTCAAAATCACAGTAAAATGTCATATTACAACTTAAATATACTTTAAAATATTTTTAAATTTAAAAACTTTATTTAAAAAGTAATTTTCATTTGATGGCAAAATTTCAGCAGAAATGACCTCCTATCTTTTAAAACTTTTATTATATAACAAAATATTTTGTCACATTAATGCATCCTTGCTGTATAAAAGTATTAATTTCTTAAATAGTACTACTGACCCTAAACCTTTGTACAGTTGTTAATGAATGAAATGACCAATTTGAAATGTACTAGATGTTACCTTCTCATTAACTGTACTAAAATAAGATGCAAACATTTCAATTCCTGTTTTGGGATGTACAATGGAATTGAGTGAATAATCTATTCTTAAATATACAGTAAAGTATTTCTTTTTGTGTTATCTTTTATATCATATATCTCCTAAGAAATATCTGTCCAGCCCAGACAAAGGCCAGCTTATTCAGATGTATACATGTAGTATGCCTTTCAGCTTAAAGAAATGGCCCCACTGAAACATGCACATAGACCAGCAACTAAATGTTCAGACTCTTCACTCCCAAAGAGAAAACCAGACTCACAAAGCCACAGGTTTACTGATGGAGATAATAGTATTTTATTCACACAACAATATATCCCAATACATGCAATAAATAGTCACTGTCACCATCTAGGAAGAAGAATGTCCTGTTTTACATGCATTTACATATGAAAGGCACACACAATCCTTTCTATTCCAAGTTCCAATTCCTTACATAACAGCAACATGTTCTTTTTCAGGCCCCATCACATGAGACAATGGGATGTAACAGCAAAATCATGGAAGCAGAAGTATTAACCAGCCAAAACAAGTGAATCAGCGGAAACCCGCAATGCCAACCGCATTGAGCAAACGTGAGTCAGGGTGAGGAGTCCTCTTGCTTCAGGAAAATATGAACACTATTGTTATGGAAGAATTATGAAAACAATGCACTCACTAGCCATATCAGGCAGGCGGTGCAGCGGTGGTGGTAGAGAACTGTGTAAATTCTGCCAGTTCTATATATGCGTGTTTGAGGGTGGTGTGGAGACAGTCTCTAGTTAATATTTCCCTTCCAAGTAATTATGAACCAGAAAAACATGTGTTTGGAATTAGCATGCATCTTATTTGTGGTTCTCACTACTACTTGATACAGTATGTCAATGACCATAATTCATGAAGAAAGATTGTCTATAACAGATGTTAATGGATGTAAGCTGTGAGAAAGAATTGGAGTACAGGTCATTCATTGTACCATCGCGATCTGGGTTCAACTCTACACTGTACACAAGAGAACATAAAAGGAAACCGCAAACTTAATGATCCTGTAAACTAGAAACGGTTGATATGAAAATCAGTAGTAGTACATTAATATGAGAAGTCAGTACAAGAGGAGATTTGCATTGCAAATGTTAACGGCCAAAGCATCATTCTGACTATTTAAACTGTGATAAGACCTGCAGAAACTTGAGCGCTGGGATTTCCAGGCTTTCTGGGAATGCATGGGGAAAACAAATTATATTCATTTTAATACTACAACTGATATGCTCATGAAACAAACGCTGGCAGGAGGTCAAGGATTAACAGCAACTAAAGTGTATTTACAAGCGCCACAGATTGGCTAATTATATTCATAAAGATAGAGACCCAAGAGCATGAAATGAATGTTAGCCCCAGATGAGAGTAAAAGGTAGACGTGACGTACAATTAGTCATAAATATAATTAAAACCTTTCATCTTAGCACATTCAAATAATATTCTATTCTTCAATCATGTGATGCACGCAATAGTTATAAACCACAAATAAGAAAATGCAAAAACCTTTAAATTAAAAAACCAAACGTCCCTGTCAAGGTGTTAAATGTGCTCAACACTAAACCGCAGTGCTTAGAAAGTCTAGAAGGGAATAAAGGCTTCATCTAGTTATCAAGAATACCCTTAAGCATCTGAAAACAAATTGGTATTTATTTTAAACCTTTATATTTTCAGTCTTCATTTTAGTTTAAGCTTAAGTAATTTTTTTGCGCTTGTCATTTTTATTAGTATTTTTTTTTTCAATATTTCTAAAACTTATTTCAGTTAGCTGCCAAAATTTTCTAATTTATTTTCTTGATTTTTCATCTAACTTTAATATTACTTTTACATCAGCTTTATTTCAATAACTGACTGTTTTGGTTAACAGTAGCAACATTGTTGCATATAAATATTCCCCACTCGCTAAACACTAAAATCTGGCTCATATCAAATTCCCCTCATGAAACCTATACGCAAAACCTGAAGGAAGAATCATGGCTCTACAGAATATTTCCTTTGCGCTAGAAGGTCTGAGTGTGAGAGATTCTGAGTGCGAGTGTGCCAGTGTGCTGTGTGATGACTCAGTCTGAACTCAATGAACCTTCTCAAGCCCATATAGGAAAAAAGATCAGCCCTCTTCAATGGCCCCACCCCTTCTGCCTCTCAGCCCTCCCCTTCCTCCAGCAGCCCCTCTCTCTCTGCTCCGCTGACTCTGCGGTCTGTAATGGAGATGAATCTGACATCTTCCTGTCTGTGTGTACTCAGCTAACTCTCTCAGCTGAGCAGCACCTCTGGTTAAATGGAAACAAATCTCCAAGAGCAACAACGCAACAATAACCGGCTTGACTATCAGATCTATGGAAGGGACAGAGCTATTCCCATGGGCCTCAGTCCCAGGAAAACAGCATTAAAATGTTGGTACGCAGGATGGTAGGGAGACAAAAGTAACACCGCAGGGTAAAATCCACAGCTTCTATAGGAATCCAGGCTGGAGCGGTGACATCATGAAGAAACAGTGCTCATTATACAACCGGGTCCCGAGCAAAGCAAAAGCAAGCTGGTTGTAGGATATACTGAGCTCCTCTTCCTCAAGCTTACCACTATCAGACCAGGCCATCAAGTCTAATGTCATGTGCATGGTCCTTTTACGTAGGTAAACAAGAAAATGGTGAACAGACCTCTGGAGTCTGGACTACTGCTCCAAATGACCAAATGTGGAGAAGCCAACAGAGATGCAAAACATTGATATTGGCCATAATTAGTCTTTATTATTCTCATACTGGTTTCATATATAGCGGTTATTTAAGTAATTCATTAAAACACGGCTGATTTCGTTCAAGTGCACAGTAATACTTAATGTGAACAGCATATGTTTAAAAACCATGTAAATCAGTATCAATTTAAAATGTCAATATATTAGCTATTGTATTGTGCAAAATATCTATTATTCAAAGTAAAGCCAAACTACAGATTAAAACATTGTGTCTCGTAGATAAACGTTTCTGCAGTGAACAAACAAAAACAGACGACTGAAAAGATTCAATTGTCTGATTCTTCACAATGAATTATGTGTTAATGTAAATATTTCCCATACTCCAAAATCTGTAATTTACTTCTAAAATTTACACTAAAAATACAGCTCCTACAATTGTCACAAAGTCTCATGATAGACAATATAACCCTGTGTGTTTCCCTAGCAAATATTTAAACATGCTTTTCAGTGAGTGGTTCTAAAGTGTGCTGGGTAAGGCAGGCTGGTGCCGCTGTGGAGAGGAAAGGCCTGATCTGACAAATCCACTGACGCATCACTGCAGCTGAGCTACAGGCCTGCAGCCGGCCCGCTCTACTTTCACTCATGAAACCTAATGCATGCAGGCTGCTAAACCCCCCCCCCCAAACCTTCCTATCCCTGATGCAGCAGATACAGCTAGAAGTGCTGATTTTTTAAATTAAATTTAAATCAAATTAGTTCTGTCAAACAGATTAATCCCAATTAATCAAAATAAAAGTTTGTGTTTACATAATATATGCATGAACTGTGTATATGTACAGTGGGTAAATAAAAAAATAAAAATAAAAATAAAATAAATCCCCTGCTGATTTTGCCCACTGACAAAGAAAAGATCGGTATATCATTTACAAGGTTACTTTGAACAGTGGGAGACAATAAAAAAAAAAAAAAAAAAAAAAATATTCCAGAAAAATGCATTTCAAAAAAGTTAATGACTTGCATTTGAATAATTTTCAAAGTATTTGACCCCTTCGCAAAACATGACTTCGTACTTGGTGGCAAAACCCTTGTTGGCAATCACAGAGGTCAGACATTTCTTGTAGTTGGCCACCAGGTTTGCACACATCTCAGGAGAGATTTTGTCCCACTCCTCTTTGCAGATCCTCTCCAAGTCATTAAAGTTTCGAGGCTGACGTTTGCCAACTCAAACCCTTCAGCTCCCTCCACAGATTTTCTATGGGATTAAGGTCTGAAGACTGGCTAGGCCACTCCAGGACTTTAATGTGCTTCTTCTTGAGCCACTCCTTTGTTGCCTTGGCCATGTGTTTTGGGTCATTGTCATGCAGGAATACCCATCCACGACCCCTTTTCAATCCCCTGGCTGGTTTCAATTCCCTGGCCCTGACGGTACATGGCCCTGTCCATCGTCCCTTTGATGCGATGCAGTTGTCCTATCCCCTTAGCAGAAAAACACCCCCAAAGCATAATGTTTCCACCTCCATGTTTGATGGTGGGGATGGTGTTCATGGGGTCATAGGCAGAATTCCTCCTCCTCCAAACATGGCGAGTTGAGTTAATGTCAAAGAGCTTGATTTTGGTCTCATCTGACCACAACACATTCACCCAGTTCTCCTCTGAATCATTCGCAAACTTCAGACGGGCCTGTACATGTGCTTTCTTGAGCAGGGGGACCTTGCTTTCTTGGTGGCTATGGTCCCAGCTGCCTTGAGGTCATTGACAAGATCATCCTGTGTAGTTCTGGGCTGATTCCTCACCGTTCTCATGATCATTGAAACTCCACGAGGTGAAATCTTGCATGGAGCCCCAGACCAAGGGAGATTGACAGTCATTTTGTTTCTCTTCCATTTGCAGGAAAAAAATAAAAAATAAATAAAAAAATTTAAAAAAACCCCGCACCAACTGTTGTCACCTTCTCACCAAGCGGTTTGGCGATGGTCTTGTAGCCCATTCCAGCCTTGTGTAGGTCTACAATCTTGTACCTGACATCCTTGGACAGCAACTTTGGTCTTGGCCATGGTGGAGAGTTTGGAATTGATTGATTGCTTCTGTGGACAGGTTGCCTTTTATACCGGTAACAAACTGAAATTAGGAGCCCAGCTCCTTAACTGTATAAAAGACACCTAGGAGCCAGAAATCTTGCTGATTGATAGGGGATCAAATACTTTTGACTCAAAATGCAAATCAATTTATAACTTTTTACATGCGTTTTTCTGGATTTTTTTGTTTGTTATTCTGTCTCTCACTGTTGAAATAAACCTACCATAAAAATTATAGACTGATCATTTCTTTGTCAGTGGGCAAACGTACAAAATCAGCAGGGGATCAAATAATTTTTCCCCCACTGTACATATATACACACACACACACACACATACACATATATATATATATATATATATATATATATATATATATATATATATATATCTCTTTCATACGTGTGTGTGTGTATATATACAGTGGGGGAAAAATTATTTGATATAATTATATATATATATATGGGGGCGTGTGTGTGTCTATATATAGTGTACTCTCTTGACTTTACAATAAATGAGAGAGACAGAAGTTTTAGTGGTTGCTCAAGCGGTCCTCTGGTCCTCTGTTGTCTGAGGATGTGCTGCAATGGTCACGGTAACTCTACTCTCTCAACTTTCACCCAGAATTTGGAAAAAGCAGCTGGACTCATTATAAATTCATTATAACACATTAAAGTATACAAAATCTGTACAATTTAATGTTTTTATGACATTAGGGTGCTGACTGAAACAGACGATTGTAGAATACTTTAAAAACAACATTTCTCAATGTCAAATTGCAAAGGCTTTGCAAATCTCATCATCTACAGTGCATAACATTATCAAAAGTTTCAAAATGGAAAAGTGTTCTATGGTCAGACGAGTCCAAATTCGATATTCTTATTGGAGATCACGAACGCCGTGTCCTCCGGGGTAAAGAGGAGGGAGACCTTCCAGCAGGTTATCAGCATTCAGTTCAAAAGCCAGCATCTCTGATGGCATGGGGTGCGTAAGTGCATACGGTATGGGCAGCTTGCATGTTTTGGAAGGCACTATGAACGCTGGAAAGTATATAATGGTTTTAGAGCAACATATGCTCCCCTCCAGATGACGTCCATTTCAGCAGGACAATGCAAAACCACATACTGCAGCTATTACAACAGCATGACTTCGTAGTAGAAGAGTCCGGGTGCTGAATTGGCCTGCCTGCAGTCCAGATCTTTCACCTATAGAGAACATCTGGTGCATCATTAAACAAAAAATGTCAAAGGAGCACGAACCCTTCAGCAGCTGGAAACCCATCTCAGGCAAGAATGGGACCAAATTCCAACACCAAAACTCCAGAAACTCATAACTTCGATGCCCAAATGTCTTCTAAAATGTTTTGAAAATAAGAGGAGATGCTACACACCATGGTAAACATGCCCTCGTCCCAACTATTTTGAGACTCGTAGCAGGCATCATATTTGAAATTAGCTCATTTTGTGCATAATTTTAAAATGTCTAAAATTTATGTTCTGTGTTCTATTGTGAATAAAATGTTGGCTCATGTGATTTGAAAGTCTTTTAGTTTTCATTTTATTAAAATTTAAAAGACGTTAACATTTCCGGAGTTCGGGTTGTAAATTGATAAATGCATAAATTTATTATATTACATTTAGAATTTCTCTGAATAATTTCACTTTGTATTTTACTTCAATTTTAAATTACATTTTTACATCCGATTTGCTACACCAATATAAATTCAGGAATTGAAGCTATTCTTAACGCAATTCTGAATGGTACTGATATCTGATGCTACAATGTTTAAAAATTTTTTTTGCATGCCATAAGTGTGAGACATCGTATAAATAGTGCCTGTGTGTGTATGTGTGAGGGCTTGTATGAATAGACTCTGTGTGCGAGTTAGCAAGAGAACAGAAGGACAACAGAGAGTTTATATAAACGGACTCGATGAGTGTTGGCTCCTGGACACTAACATTCATCTTAGCTGGCATTAGCAGAGAAAGAACGCTCGAACTTTCCTCTATACAATCACATCACTGTTCCACCACCTCTCACAAATCCACACAGATGTCTTCAAGAAGTGAAAGAGGAAAATGTCCTCAAACCGTGCTGAGTGGAAGGAAACTCAATTACCCACACTTGTCACTAAACCTATCCTCTAGTCTTATATTAGTGGTTTTGTATTAAATAGTCAAATACAGTATATCTATGTCTATATAAATTTTAGGTTCTTGCATGTCCATTTATTCAACATTTGTCCAAACTTTACCATCTTTACATATGCATATTTCCCCACACAATCAGTGCAGGAAATACTCACATCTCATGTTTAGTTTAGCACACAGATGTTGAATTAGCACAGCCTGAAGCAAATATTAACTTACAAATAATCCAAATTAAATGACTAGGGAAATTCAAATGTAAAAACCTGTGAAACGACGTCGTCTAATGCGGTATGACCAGGAATGTAAGTAACATAAGGCAAGAAAAAAAGTAAGGTGACTGAGATCCCAAGTGAACCATAAACTCCTTTCACCCAGTAACAGAAGTGCCCAGATCACACAGCCGTCCAGCAAAGTTGAGAGGTCAACACAAGTCACTGCGGGCTACAGCTGTGCTTCATAAATTAGACCTCAACGGATTGCCGGCACAACAGGTGCCCTCTCGGCCTGAGGGGTGTTGAAACAGTATAGCTCTTCACTTTGGTCTTGGTCACTCACATGTTGAGCTACAAACAACAAAATTAGCCCTTAAGCAATTGAGCTCCTCTTCTATTGGCTGGAGCAGATGGTACATCCTTCAGTGACGCCCCTCGGCACAAGATGAGAGTGTCATGATCTTTCCAGTCTGTCAGACCTCTGTGACACACCAGTCACAGATGCCTCTGGGATCACTGGGATAAAATCTTTGAACTTACCCACTCATCATGTCAATGGCAATTACCAAATACACCATATTCGTAGATGGGATGACCAAGCCAAAATAAACTCTGGATGCCTTTACTTTAGACTTCAAGTATGTATTAATTTTCAAAAATGTAAGTGTTCACTCTCAGTGCTCTCAAAAGTGCTCTTTAACATGCATTACAATACCACAAAAATCAACACAGAAGTTGTCCACATTTTCCTATGCAACTTGTTAGAAACAGCCCAAGCCACAGTGTCTAGTTTAAAAAGTGTCATAAAAGCCCATTAGTAATAATGAAGTCATTTTTATAACTAGTAAATGGAGGCTTGGGCCATTTTTGTACAGAGAGGGGTGACTGGGCGTGTTATTCTACGTATGTGTGTGTGAGTGAGAGAGATAGGCAGGTAGAGAGAATGAAAGGGAACTTTCCACAGATATTGAAAATAACTTCTAATGAATAATTAAATAAATAGAGCTTTCTATAGATGCAAGTAAAGTATAGTGAATGTAATTTCTGATAAATGAAGTAAATAATTTGTATTTTAATTTATTTATTTTGGGCCTCTCACCATCTTTCACTGATATGTTAGCAGGACACAAAAATACAAGTAGAAGTGGACTGTGGACATCTTAAAAGGGATGAGTCTTAAAGAATGAGTTTATAAAAGCACATATGGTGGCCAACTAAGAATCACCTATTCAATATCTACAGGATATCAGACATATCTGCATTTAATTTTATGTGGCATACAGAGAGCTTTCCTTTGATATTCCAAGTAATTTCAAATAAATACATTTTATCCATACTGTTTGTCTATGTCGTCATATTTGCTTTGCCAGTGTCTGTTTTTCTTGGTTATTTTGTTCTGGTAGTCTGTAAGCCTCTTTGAAATAACAAATAAAGTGATATGCAACTATGTGGTGAAGACCTGGAACTACTTCATATTTGCGCAGTCACAGGGCAAAAAAAAAAAAATATATATATTTCTTTGAAATTAAATTATTGGGTAAAAACTCCCATGCATCACTACTTCCACACTGACTGGACACAGCAGAACTCGGAGTCTCTGATATACCTTACAGAACCCAGTATATGCTGATTTGGTCATAAACACAGGGTTATGGTTTTGGCAGCCAAGTTATTGCATTGCTCACACAGAAGCCAGGATTCCAGCCTGTTTATGGTAAACGTGCGTTAAGCTACACTGGCACGAGGCCTTCTAGGTTGGGACCTGGTGATGTTCGGATTTTATTAGAATTTTTTTTCCACAGACAAGGAATCTCAAAGACTTGATTGTTTAAGCATTCTTATTTAGGTGGTGACACACCATTCATAAACTTTGAAGGTATTCGCTTTTCTTGCCACATAGCTTCATTCCTCTCTCTCTCTCTTGCGCTCTCCTTGCCATCTCCAGTGTGCTCCAGGAAGAGAGCCAAGAATAAAAATATAATTGTTTAAAAGGAGACACAGTGAACTAAGAGACCGTAAAGAAAGAAAGGAGAGGAGAAACAGAGACCTTGCGCTTCACTGAGACATTCTAAATTGTATCGTACCGACCAGAAACAGAGATTATCTCTGGCCACTGAACAGGATTCCAATTCCTGGACTGGATTGAGAACAGGAGTATTTTAAGAGACCTGGCAGCCTAAGTGTACACATTACAGACTGCAGATTTAAAATGGGAACCGCCGGCCTCTCAACTCGGTCCTAGTTTGGTCTTTTTGGTTTTTGCTACATGCTAATAAGAGTATGCACATCTAACCACAGCGTTTGTCCTGCTTTAGATCCTCCACTTGTAATATGACTGCAGCAAGCCGCTTCACGAGGTGTAAGCAAATCCAGTTATACCACTCCAGTCTCCAACTCTTTAAATACACACCATGACTCAGCAAAAGAGAGGGAACATGAGAGTAGATCAGTAAATCACTGTCATGAAGGAAAGAACAATCTGAGAGAGAACAAGCGAGTGACAGCGCATTCATAAATCAACAGAAAGAAAGTGAATGCCGCCTAAGAAGAGGAGATCACACGTCGCAGACTCTGAACTGGCAACACGGCTATACAAGAAACGCAAATCTATTCTTAACCATTTCAAAAGACCCTCTCAAGAGGGCTGTTACTAAAGAAAGGGCAGTGCTATAAAACTATTGAAAGTCTCGTATTTTTCCTCTGAATGTAGGGCGTTTCAGTTCCTTTGGTCTCTAAGTATTTTTAAGCACTAACTGATTTCAATTAGATTACATAACATGGCAAGACTGGAAGAGTAGGACATACAAGTGGTCCGTTTGAACAACCCGATCCTGACAATGCAAGACGGTGCCGTGGCTTTAGCCATGATGGGCAAGTTATGTAGAACCGGCTGCTGGAATAACACTGCACAACACCTCCTGATTTTCCTTCCTGTTATTTAGCAGAAGACATTCAGAAGTTATTACTCTGTCTCCGGTGGCCGGCTGTCATTGATATAAAGACCCTTTAAAAATGTTGAGTTTACTGGAAGCTCAATGGGAGTCAGGCCAAACTGTAAGATCCTTCTCTTTCCGAACAATGGGCCAATATTGTGTGAGGGCCGATGATCAGGCTTTCCATCCGCAAAAACAAGCAAAGTAAAGGAAAAAACATGTAACATGGTGAAAGCCAATTACTTCCATTTAAACTCAGCGACATGTACATTGCTTTAGCACAGGGGTTTTCAAACATTTCAATGCCATGGACTCGCCCAAATATGATGATCAAGCACCTTGAGTGACCCACAAAAGGTATAAGGCAAAATATTTGTTCATGTATAAAATCCATTTATAATGTGCAAGAAAAATATTAAAGCATAATATGAAAACAACATTGGTTAAATTAAATAATTCTTATCATTTGGCAATATTTTCTTTGTATTATATTTTTTTTTCTACTTACTGTTAAAGTAAACATTAGATTATGATTTAAGGAATAATTGACGACGGACCATTGAATTATTAGAAAAATAATGCACACCCGTTACACCACACAATTATTCCGCTTATACTAAGGTTGCCACACCTCAAAACACTGATCAGATGATATATTTCAAGGCATTCGTCTGGTTTTTCTACTTAAAATCGCTATTGTGAGGAGGATTATTTCTTCCGCATCTCATCCAACATCTCTCTTGCTAATTCCAAAACATCATTTTAAACCGTAACGGAGGCTTGAGCCGTTGATGGTAGACTAATGCAGTTAATACACACAGAGACAGCGAGAGAGATTTGCGTTACCTCCGAGTCTGTCTGTGCACCTCTCAAAAGTATTCGGCAGCAATATCTCTAGTTATAGTGAAATGTAAAGTTCATTTTCTTCACAAACAGCGTCGTTGTTACCTCGCTTGTGAGAAGTCAGTTTTTAAAGTGTTAAACTGTTACTGATAAAATAGTCAGAGTAGTGCTAACAACATTAGCGTGTATAACGTGTGTGTAATACGTGCGTCTGTGAAGGAGAGGGAGCAGGAGATAGGCTATGTGCCTTCCGTACATTAAAGCGTAATTGTGTGGCAAAAACATTGATAATCTGTCGATTGTATCTTTTTTTTTTACTATATTTATTTGTTTGGCCAGTGTCGTTGTGGGTTTTGGTTCTTTTGTTTTAATCAGTAAATTTTCACTGCCTGTTCTCAATGGCTTCTATGAAGGTTTACAGTAGAGCTGGAATAACGTTGAGGGATTAACAGCATGGAAGATCAAGAAAAAAGGCCCGATTTCATAATTTGATGTTTAAATATCTGCTTTCAAGGGCCCTACTTGGAAGAGGGGAGTCTCCATGGACTCTCGTTCTGTTTAAATGCACGAACATCTTACTCAACTTTGATTTAATGCGGAGAGTTGGTCGTTGGCCAACACAGCAGCAATATCAGTTGTAAGAACGCATGGATGAATTGTCAAGTGCAGAATATTCCACAAGGACATGTGGGTCTGTGACACGTGGCTAAAACAAGACTCCCAAAAGCAACTCTAAGAATAAAAATATAGCTGCAAGCAGCGATGACGGGCCCAAGCCGTCAGCATACGCCACCCCGGTGGCATCGATAAAACAGTGCCCAGCGAGCAAACGCATCACAGTAACCCTCTGGCAGTTTGGTTTTAAGGGATACGGCAATTAAAGGGTTAATCCAAACCATCAACTCTGTGAAACACACACACACACAGAACAACATATAAAACTTTAAATTCTGTGAAAATATATTTTTCATTGGTAGTTCATGTTAGTCAATGCATTTACTAATGCTAACAAATGAGAAATTATTATAGTTACCAAAGGTTTTAATGATTTATAAGCATTTTTTTAATGATTTATTTTTCCATTAACTAACATTAATAATTTTTTCTAACACAAATGAATAAAGTAAAAAATATATTGTTAATATTTAATGTTATTTGTGAATTAACCAATGTTAAAAAACAACATTATTTAACTGTTGTTAATTTACATCATTAATAAATATATACCATTTAATGTTTATCAAAATCAATTCCAAAATGTGTTAATATATTATTACATTTTAATGTTTTATCTTTTGAACATGACTATTTTTCTAATATTACAAATATTTTGTTCATTGTTAGTTCATTGTAAGTTCATACTATCAATGAAGAATTAACATGCTGTAAAAAATATATTTTTCATTGTTAGTTCATGTTAATTAATGCATTCCCTACTGTTAACAAATGAGACTTAATTATAAAGTGTTATCAAAACCTTTAATGCTTTATAAGCATTTTTTAAGGATTTTATTGAGAAGTTTAAACAGACCCTCTCTCTCTCTCTCTCTCTCTCTCTCTCTCTCTCTCCCCCTCCACACTCACTGAACTCACACAGTCAGTCACCCACCCAGTCACCTACCGCACACATTAGAAGCACAGTGACAGGATATCTCTGATAAGTTTTAAATTTTCTCCTCTCCATAGTGTATTGTAAATTCATGAAATTAATCACATATCTCAGACTGTCTTGTTCTGTGTATGTAATTTTTTATGAAGTGTTTGGAAGCTGCTCTTAAAAGAAAAAGAAAAAAAGTTTTCTCTTTTTTACTGTAACTTTAATAAGTTGCCATTAAAACACTGTTCAAGATATCCTAAATCCATCCACAATTTAGCATCTTCAGTATTTTGGCATCATGAGAAAAAATGTTTGGTGTGATTTCTGTGTTTCTGCTTGAAGGAGTATGAATTTGTTTACAGCCTGTTTAAAAAAAAAACCACATTAAAATAAATATAGCCGACTTCCTGTTGGTCGTAGCTAATGACTGTAAATTAGAAAGTTGTCCGGCTTAATAAGAACAATTTATGTACCGAGTTTGGTGTCTGTAGCTATCAATATATATATATATATAAACATTAATAATTATATACCATTTAATGTTGATCAATATTAATTCCAAAATGTGTTAATATATTATTAAATTTTAAAGTTTATCTTTTGAACATGACTATTTTTCTAACATTAAAAAGATTAATAAATGCTTTAAAAAAAACAGTTCTTTGTTAGTTCATACTATCATGGAAGAATTAACATGCTGTAAAAATATATTTTTCATTGTTAGTTCAGTTAATTAATGCATTTCCTAATGTTAAGAAATGAGACCTTATTATAAAGTGTTATAAAAAATCTTTAATGATTTATAAGCATTTTTTTAAGATTTTAAAAAACAGACCCTCTCTCTCTCTTTCTCTCTCTCACCCACTGCCTCAATCCACACAGTCACTCACACAGTCACTCACACCCCACCCCTCACTCAGATGCAGGCTGGCAAGAGCTCTCACTCAGCAGTCTAACAGCTTTCTGATAGTTTTAAAATTTTCTCCTAAGCATAGTGTATTGTAAATTCATGAAATTAATCACATATCCTCAGACTGTATTGTTCTGTGTATGTAATTTTTTATGAAGTGTTTGGAAGCTGCTCTTAAAAGATAAAAAAAAAAAGTTTTCTCTTTTTTCTGTAACTTTAATAAATTGCCATTAAAACACCGTTCAAGATATCCTAAATCCGTCCGCAATTTAGCATCTTCAGTATTTTGGCATCATGATAAAAAATGTTTGGTGTGATTTCCGTGTTTCTGTTTGGAGGAGTATGAATTTGTTTACAGCCCGTTTAAAAAAACAAAAAACCCACGTTAAAATAAATATAGCCGACTTCCTGTTGGTCGTAGCTAATGACTGTAAATTAGAAAGTTGTCCGGATTAATAAGAACAATTTATGTACCGAGTTTGGTGTCTGTAGCTATCATTATATATATATATAATCATTAATAATTATATACCATTTAATGTTGTTCAATATTAATTCCAAAATGTGTTAATATATTATTAAATTTTAAAGTTTATCTTTTAAACATGACTATTTTTCTAACATTAAAAAGATTAATAAATGCTTTTAAAAAAAATGTTCTTTGTTAGTTCATACTATCATGGAAGAATTAACATGCTGTAAAAATATATTTTTCATTGTTAGTTCACGTTAAATAATGCATTTCCTAATGTTAAGAAATGAAACCTTATTATAAAGTGTCATCAAAATCTTTAATGATTTATAAGCATTTTTTTTAAGATTTTAAAAAACAGACCCTCTCTCTCTTTCTCTCTCTCACCCACTGCCTCAATCCACACAGTCACTCACAGCCCACCCCACCCCACCCCCACCCCTCACTCAGATGCAGGCTGGCAGGGATCTCTCACTCAGAAGCAGTCTTAACAGCTCTCTGATAGTTTTTTAATTTTCTCCTAAGCATAGTGCATTGTAAATTCATGAAATTAATCACATATCCTCAGACTGTATTGTTCTGTGTATGTAATTTTTTATGAAGTGTTTGGAAGCTGCTCTTAAAAGAAAAAAAAATAATAATAATTCTCTTTTTTACTGTAACTTTAATAAATTGCCATTAAATCATCTTTCAAGATATCCTAAATCCGTCCGCAATTTAGCATCTTCAGTATTTTGGCATCATGAGAAAAAATGTTTGGTGTGATTTCCGTGTTTCTGCTTGGAGGAGTATTAATTTGTTTACAGCCTGTTTTTAAAAAAAACCCACATTAAAATAAATATAGCCGACTTCCTGTTGGTCGTAGCTAATGACTGTAAATTAGAAAGTTGTCCGGATTAATAAGAACAATTTATGTACCGAGTTTGGTGTCTGTAGCTAAAACTAACCCCCCCATTTTTGACAAAAGGTGGCGCTATAGAGTGCCTCTTCCACGCCCGTTTATGAGCTTTTTCCAGTGTCTAACTATCATTATTACTCATATGTGTGTTGAGTTTCATGACATTCTAAACATGTTATCTGCCTCAAAATCACCAGAAACGAATTTTCAACTTTGACACGTTGCCATGGCAACATACTTTTAGATATCAATATTCCCTTCACAGTTTTACATCGGCCGTGTTTTGACATTATTCTGGTGAAGTTTGAAGCAAATCGAGTAAAAATAAGATGCTGAATTCAAAGCATTTTGAAAATGACACACTTCCTGCAGCCAGTTGGTGGCGCTATAACTTTCAGTCATAATAGTCACATCTATCCGATCGGCATCATACAACGAACAAACCACTGGAGTTTGATCTACATCATACAATGTATGTGGACGTTATTAGGCATTTCCTGGGTCTCATTTTTCGCCATAACTTCATCGCCTCGCCACGGGCAAACCGTTCGACATATCAAAAATATCTTCGCAATTTAGCGTCCCCAATGTCTTGAGATCATGTTCACCGAGTTTGGTGGCAATCGTATGGAAATCCTCAGAGGAGTATATCAAATTCCAGAGCATGCGCTTTTTAAACAGCCCTGAATAGCCGACTTCCTGTTGGGCGGAGCCTAAGACATGCTGCGCGGAAGTTGTTCGGCTCAATGAGTTCTATATGTGTACCGAGTTTCATATGAATACGTGCAAGTATGTGTGAGCTATACATCAAGTTTTCTGACAATTTTCCAGGGGGCGCCGTAGAGCCCCTGTGCCACGCCCGGGTCCCAGCCTCAGCGGCGTCCTAATGGCCGCAGGTTCCAATGTGCGTGCCAATTTTCGAGAGTTTTCGGGCACGTTAAGGCCCCCAAAAGTGCCCGGATGATTGAAATAAAAAAAAAAAAAAAAAAAAAAAAAAAATAAATAAATATAGCTGCGAGCAGCGATGACGGGCCCAAGCCGTCAGCATACGCCACCCCGGTGGCATCGATAAAACGGTGCCCGGCGAGCACAAGCATCACAGTAACCCTCTGGCAGTTTGGTTTTAAGGGATACGGCAATTAAAGGGTTAATCCAAACCATCAACTCTGTGAAACACACACACACACAGAACAACATATAAAACTTTCAATTCTGTGAAAATATATTTTTCATTGGTAGTTGATGTTAGTTAATGCAGTTACTAATGCTAACAAATGAGAAATTATTATAGTTACCAAAGGTTTTAATGATTTATTTTTCCATTAACTAACATGAATAATTTTTTCTAACACAAATGAATAAAGTAAAAAATATATTGTTAATATTTAATGTTATTTGTGCATTCACCAATGTTAAAAAACAACATTATTTAACTGTTGTTAGTTAACATCATTAATAAATATATACCATTTAATGTTGATCAAAATCAATTCCAAAATGTGTTAATATATTATTACATTTTAAAGTTTTATCTTTTGAACATGATTATTTTTCTAATATTAAAAATATTTTGTTCATCGTTAGTTCATTGTAAGTTCATACTATCAATGAAGAATTAACATACTGTAAAAAATATATTTTTCATTGTTAGTTCATGTTAATTAATGCATTCCCTACTGTTAACAGATGAGACTTAATTATAAAGTGTTATCAAAACCTTTAATGCTTTATAAGCATTTTTTAAGGATTTTATTGAGAAGTTTAAACAGACTCACTCTCTCTCTCTCTCTCTCTCTCTCTCTCTCTCTCTCTCTCTCTCTCCCCCTCCACACTCACTGAACTCACACAGTCAGTCACCCACCCAGTCACCTACCGCACACATTAGGAGCGCAGTGACAGCAGATCTCTGATAGTTTTAATTTTCTGCTCTCCATAGTGTATTGTAAATTCATGAAATTAATCACATATCCTCAGACGGTCTTGTTCTGTGTATGTAATTTTTTATGAAGTGTTTGGAAGCTGCTCTGTAAAGATAAAAAAAAAAGTGTTCTTTTTTTACTGTAACTTTAATAAATTGCCATTAAATCACCGTTCAAGATATCCTAAATCGGTCCGCAATGAAGCATCTTCAGTATCTTGGAAGCATGTGAAAAAATGTTTGGTGTGAATTTTTGGTTTCTGCTTGAAGGAGTATGAATTTGTTTACAGCCCGTTTAAAAAAAAAAAAAACACATAAAAAAAAAAAATAGCCGATTTCCTGTTGGTCGTAGCTAATGACTGTAAATTAGAAAGTTGTCCGGATTAATAAGAACAATTTATGTACCGAGTTTGGTGTCTGTAGCTATCATTATATATATATATATATATATATATATAATCATTAATAATTATATACCATTTAATGTTGATCAATATTAATTCCAAAATGTGTTTATATATTATTACATTTTAAAGTTTATCTTTTGAACATGACTAATTTTCTAACATTAAAAAGATTAATAAATGCTTTAAAAAAATTGTTCTTTGTTAGTTCATACTATCATGGAAGAATTAACATGCTGTAAAAATATATTTTTCATTGTTAGTTCACGTTAATTAATGCATTTCCTAATGTTAAGAATTGAGACCTTATTATAAAGTGTTATCAAAATCTTTAATGATTTGTAAGCATTTTTTAAAGATTTTAAAAAACAGACCCTCTCTCTCTCTTTCTCTCTCTCACCCACTGGCTCAATCCACACAGTCACTCACACAGTCACTCACACCCCACCCCACCCCCACCCCTCACTCAGAGGCAGACTGGCAGGGAGCTCTCACTCAGCAGTCTGGGAGCTCTCACTCAGCAGTTTAATAACTCTCTGATAGTTTTTTAATTTTCTGCTCTCCATAGTGTATTGTAAATTCATGAAATTAATCACATATCCTCAGACTGTATTGTTATGTGCATGTTATTTTTTATGAAGTGTTTGGAAGCTGCTCTTAAAAGAAAAAAAAAATTAAATAAATCTATTTTTTACTGTAACTTTAATAAATTGCCATTAAATCATCGTTCAAGATATCCTAAATTCGTCCGCAATTTAGCATCTTCAGTATTTTGGCATCATGATAAAAAATGTTTGGTGTGATTTCCGTGTTTCTGTTTGGAGGAGTATGAATTTGTTTACAGCCTGTTTTTAAAAAAAACCCACATTAAAATAAATATAGCCGACTTCCTGTTGGTCGTAGCTAATGACTGTAAATTAGAAAGTTGTCCGGATTAATAAGAACAATTTATGTACCGAGTTTGGTGTCTGTAGCTAAAACTAACCCCCCCATTTTTGACAAAAGGTGGCGCTATAGAGTGCCTCTTCCATGCCCGTTTATGAGCTTTTTCCAGTGTCTAACTATCATTAAAATGGATATGTGTGTTGAGTTTCATGACATTCTAAACATGTTATCTGCCTCAAAATCACCAGAAACGAATTTTCAACTTTGACACGTTGCCATGGCAACATCATTTTAGATATCAATATTCCCTTCACAGTTTTACATCGGCCGTGTTTTGACATTATTCTGGTGAAGTTTGAAGCAAATCGAGTAAAAATAAGATGCTGAATTCAAAGCATTTTGAAAATGACACACTTCCTGCAGCCAGTTGGCGGCGCTATAACTTTCAGTCATAATAGTCACATCTATCCGATCGGCATCATACAACGAACAAATCTCTGAAGTTTGATCTACATCATACAATGTATGTGGACGTTATTAGGCATTTCCTGTGTCTCATTTTTCGCCATAACTTCATCGCCTCGCCACGGGCAAACCGTTCGACATATCAAAAATATCTTCGCAATTTAGCGTCCCCAATGTCTTGAGATCATGTTCACCTAGTTTGGTGGCAATCGTATGGAAATCCTCAGAGGAGTATATCAAATTCCAGAGCATGCGCTTTTTAAACAGCCCTGAATAGCCGACTTCCTGTTGGGCGGAGCCTATGACATGCTGCGCGGAAGTTGTTCGGCTCAATGAGTTCTATATGTGTACCGAGTTTCATATGAATACGTGCAAGTATGTGTGAGCTATACATCAAGCTTTCTGACAATTTTCCAGGGGGCGCCGTAGAGCCCTTGTGCCACGCCCGGGTCCCAGCCTCTGTGGCGTCCTAATGGCCGCAGGTTCCAATGTGCGTGCCAATTTTCCAGAGTTTTCGGGCACGTTAAGGCCCCCAAAAGTACCCGGATAGTCGAAATAAAAAATAATAAAAAAAAAAAAAATAATAATCCTTAGGGGAACAATAGGGCCCTGCGCCTTACTGGCTTGGGCCCTAATAATCCTTAGAAGAACAATAGGGCCCTGCGCCTTACTGGCTTGGGCCCTAAAAATAATAATCCTTAGAAGAACAATAGGGCCCTGCGCCTTACTGGCTTGGGCCCTAAATATAGCTGCGAGCAGCGATGACGGGCCCAAGCCGTCAGCATACGCCACCCCGGTGGCATCGATAAAACGGTGCCCAGCGAGCACAAGCATCACAGTAACCCTCTGGCAGTTTGGTTTTAAGGGATACGGCAATTAAAGGGTTAATCCAAACCATCAACTCTGTGAAACACACACACACAGAACAACATATAAAACTTTAAATTCTGTGAAAATATATTTTTCATTGGTAGTTGATGTTAGTTAATGCATTTACTAATGCTAACAAATGAGAAATTATTATAGTTACCAAAGGTTTTAATGATTTATAAGCATTTTTTAATTATTTATTTTTCCATTAACTAAAATGAATAATTTTTTCTAACACAAATGAATAAAGTAAAAAATATATTGTTAATATTTAATGTTATTTGTGAATTAACCAATGTTAAAAAACAACATTATTTAACTGTTGTTAATTTACATCATTAATAAATATATACCATTTAATGTTGAAATCAATGTTTTAATGTTTAAAATCAATTCCAAAATGTGTTAATATATTAAATTTTAAAGTTTTATCTTTTGAACATGACTATTTTTCTAATATTAAAAATATTTTGTTCATTGTTAGTTCATTGTAAGTTCATACTATCAATGAAGAATTAACATGCTTTAAAAAATATATTTTTCATTGTTAGTTCATGTTAATTAATGCATTCCCTACTGTTAACAAATGAGACTTAATTATAAAGTGTTATCAAAACCTTTAATGCTTTAAGCATTTTTTAAGGATTTTATTGAGAAGTTTAAACAGACTCTCTCTCTCTCTCTCTCTCTCTCTCTCTCTCTCTCTTTCTCTCTCTCTCTCTTTCTCTCTCTCTCTCTCTCTCTCTCCCTCTCTCTCTCCCCCTCCACACTCACTGAACTCACACAGTCAGTCACTCACCCAGTCACCTACCGCACACATTAGAAGCACAGTGACAGGATATCTCTGATAAGTTTTAAAATTTTCTTCTCGCCATAGTGTACTGTAAATTCATGGAATTAATCACATATCCTCAGACTGTCTTGTTCTGTGTTTGGTGTGAATTTGTGGTTTCTGCTTGGAGGTGTATGAATTTGTTTACAGCCCGTTTTGAAAAAAAAAAACATAAAAAAAAAAAAGCCGACTTCCTGTTGGTCGTAGCTAATGTCTGTAAATTAGAAAGTTGTCCGGCTTAATGTGAACAATTTATGTACCAAGTTTGGTGTCTGTAGCTATCATTATATATATATATATAATCATTAATAATTATATTCCATTTAATGTTGATCAATATTAATTCCAAAATGTGTTAATATATTATTAAATTTTAAAGTTTCTCTTTTGAACATGACTATTTTTCTAACATTAAAAATATTTTGTTCATTGTAAGTTCATACTATCAATGAAGAATTAACATGCTGTAAAAAATTATATTTTTCATTGTTAGTTCATGTTAATTAATGCATTCCCTACTGTTAACAAATGAGACTTAATTATAAAGTGTTATCAAAACCTTTAATGCTTTATAAGCATTTTTTAAAGATTTAAAAAAAACAGACCCTCTCTCTCTTTCTCTCTCTCACCCAGCTCCTCAATCCACACAGTCACTCACACCCCACCCCACCCCACCCCACCCCCACCCCCTCACTCAGCTGCAGGCTGACAGGGAACTCTCACTCATAGAAGCATTGTAACAACTGTCTGATAGTTTTTAAATTTTCTCCTAAGCATAGTGTATTGTAAATTCATGAAATTAATCACATATCGTCAGACTGTATTGTTCTGTGTATGTAATTTTTTATGAAGTGTTTGGAAGCTGCTCTTAAAAGATAAAAAAAAAAAAAAAAATCTCTTTTTTACTGTAACTTTAATAAATTGCCATTAAATCATCGTTCAAGATATCCTAAATCCGTCCGCAATTTAGCATCTTCAGTATTTTGGCATCATGAGAAAAAATGTTTGGTGTGATTTACGTGTTTCTGCTTTGAGGAGTATTAATTTGTTTACAGCCCGTTTTAAAAAAAAACCCACATTAAAATAAATATAGCCGACGTCCTGTTGGTCGTAGCTAATGACTGTAAATTAGAAAGTTGTCCGGATTAATAAGAACAATTTATGTACCGAGTTTGGTGTCTGTAGCTAAAACTAACCCCCCCATTTTTGACAAAAGGTGGCGCTATAGAGTGTCTCTTCCACGCCCGTTTATGAGCTTTTTCCAGTGTCTAACTATCATTAAAATGGATATGTGTGTTGAGTTTCATGACATTCTAAACATGTTATCTGCCTCAAAATCACCAGAAACGAATTTTCAACTTTGACACGTTGCCATGGCAACATAATTTTAGATATCAATATTCCCTTCACAGTTTTACATCGGCCGTGTTTTGACATTATTCTGGTGAAGTTTGAAGCAAATCGAGTAAAAATAAGATGCTGAATTCAAATCATTTTGAAAACGACACACTTCCTGCAGCCAGTTGGTGGCGCTATAACTTTCAGTCATAATAGTCACATCTATCCGATCGGCATCATACAAAGAACAAATCACTGAAGTTTGATCTACATCATACAATGTATGTGGACGTTATTAGGCATTTCCTGGGTCTCATTTTTCGCCATAACGTCATCGCCTCGCCACGGGCAAACCGTTCGACATATCAAAAATATCTTCGCAATTTAGCGTCCCCAATGTCTTGAGATCATGTTCACCGAGTTTGGTGGCAATCGTATGGAAATCCTCAGAGGAGTATATCAAATTCCAGAGCATGCGCTTTTTAAACAGCCCTGAATAGCCGACTTCCTGTTGGGCGGAGCCTAAGACATGCTGCGCGGAAGTTGTTCGGCTCAATGAGTTCTATATGTGTACCGAGTTTCATATGAATACGTGCAAGTATGTGTGAGCTATACATCAAGCTTTCTGACAATTTTCCAGGGGGCGCCGTAGAGCCCCTGTGCCACGCCCGGGTCCCAGCCTCAGCGGCGTCCTAATGGCCGCAGGTTCCAATGTGCGTGCCAATTTTCGAGAGTTTTCGGGCACGTTAAGGCCCCCAAAAGTGCCCGGATGATTGAAATAAAAAATAAAAATAAAATATAGCTGCGAGCAGCGATGACGGGCCCAAGCCGTCAGCATACGCCACCCCGGTGGCATCGATAAAACGGTGCCCAGCGAGCACAAGCATCACAGTAACCCTCTGGCAGTTTGGTTTTAAGGGATACGGCAATTAAAGGGTTAATCCAAACCATCAACTCTGTGAAACACACACACACAGAACAACATATAAAACTTTAAATTCTATGAAAATATATTTTTCATTGGTAGTTGATGTTAGTTAATGCATTTACTAATGCTAACAAATGAGAAATTATTATAGTTACCAAAGGTTTTAATGATTTATAAGCATTTTTTAATGATTTATTTTTCCATTAACTAAAATGAATAATTTTTTCTAACACAAATGAATAAAGTAAAAAATATATTGTTAATATTTAATGTTATTTGTGAATTAACCAATGTTAAAAAACAACATTATTTAACTGTTGTTAATTTACATCATTAATAAATATATACCATTTAATGTTGAAATCAATGTTTTAATGTTTAAAATCAATTCCAAAATGTGTTAATATATTAAATTTTAAAGTTTTATCTTTTGAACATGACTATTTTTCTAATATTAAAAATATTATGTTCATTGTTAGCTCATTGTAAGTTCATACTATCAATGAAGAATTAACATGCTTTAAAAAATATATTTTTCATTGTTAGTTCATGTTAATTAATGCATTCCCTACTGTTAACAAATGAGACTCAATTATAAAGTGTTATCAAAACCTTTAATGCTCTAAGCATTTTTTAAGGATTTTATTGAGAAGTTTAAACAGACTCTCTCTCTCTCTCTCTCTCTCTCTCTCTCTCTCTCTCTCTCTCCCCCTCCACACTCACTGAACTCACACAGTCAGTCACTCACCCAGTCACCTACCGCACACATTAGAAGCACAGTGACAGGATATCTCTGATAAGTTTTAAAATTTTCTTCTCGCCATAGTGTACTGTAAATTCATGGAATTAATCACATATCCTCAGACTGTCTTGTTCTGTGTTTGGTGTGAATTTGTGGTTTCTGCTTGGAGGTGTATGAATTTGTTTACAGCCCGTTTTGAAAAAAAAAAACACATAAAAAAAAAAAAGCCGACTTCCTGTTGGTCGTAGCTAATGTCTGTAAATTAGAAAGTTGTCCGGCTTAATGTGAACAATTTATGTACCAAGTTTGGTGTCTGTAGCTATCATTATATATATATAATCATTAATAATTATATTCCATTTAATGTTGATCAATATTAATTCCAAAATGTGTTAATATATTATTAAATTTTAAAGTTTCTCTTTTGAACATGACTATTTTTCTAACATTAAAAATATTTTGTTCATTGTTAGTTCATTGTAAGTTCATACTATCAATGAAGAATTAACATGCTGTAAAAAATTATATTTTTCATTGTTAGTTCATGTTAATTAATGCATTCCCTACTGTTAACAATTGAGACTTAATTATAAAGTGTTATGAAAACCTTTAATGCTTTATAAGCATTTTTTAAAGATTTAAAAAAAACAGACCCTCTCTCTCTTTCTCTCTCTCACCCAGCTCCTCAATCCACACAGTCACTCACACAGTCACTCACACCCCACCCCCACCCCCTCACTCAGCTGCAGGCTGACAGGGAACTCTCACTCATAGAAGCATTGTAACAACTGTCTGATAGTTTTTAAATTTTCTCCTCTGCATAGTGTATTGTAAATTCATGAAATTAATCACATATCCTCAGACTGTATTGTTCTGTGTATGTAATTTTTTATGAAGTGTTTGGAAGCTGCTCTTAAAAGATAAAAAAAAAAAAAAATCTCTTTTTTACTGTAACTTTAATAAATTGCCATTAAATCATCGTTCAAGATATCCTAAATCCGTCCGCAATTTAGCATCTTCAGTATTTTGGCATCATGAGAAAAAATGTTTGGTGTGATTTACGTGTTTCTGCTTTGAGGAGTATGAATTTGTTTACAGCCCGTTTTAAAAAAAAACCCACATTAAAATAAATATAGCCGACGTCCTGTTGGTCGTAGCTAATGACTGTAAATTAGAAAGTTGTCCGGATTAATAAGAACAATTTATGTACCGAGTTTGGTGTCTGTAGCTAAAACTAACCCCCCCATTTTTGACAAAAGGTGGCGCTATAGAGTGCCTCTTCCACGCCCGTTTATGAGGTTTTTCCAGTGTCTAACTATCATTAAAATGGATATGTGTGTTGAGTTTCATGACATTCTAAACATGTTATCTGCCTCAAAATCACCAGAAACGAATTTTCAACTTTGACACGTTGCCATGGCAACATAATTTTAGATATCAATATTCCCTTCACAGTTTTACATCGGCCGTGTTTTGACATTATTCTGGTGAAGTTTGAAGCAAATCGAGTAAAAATAAGATGCTGAATTCAAATAATTTTGAAAACGACACACTTCCTGCAGCCAGTTGGTGGCGCTATAACTTTCAGTCATAATAGTCACATCTATCCGATCGGCATCATACAACGAACAAACCACTGGAGTTTGATCAACATCATACAATGTATGTGGACGTTATTAGGCATTTCCTGGGTCTCATTTTTCGCCATAACTTCATCGCCTCGCCACGGGCAAACCGTTCGACATATCAAAAATATCTTCGCAATTTAGCGTCCCCAATGTCTTGAGATCATGTTCACCGAGTTTGGTGGCAATCGTATGGAAATCCTCAGAGGAGTATATCAAATTCCAGAGCATGCGCTTTTTAAACAGCCCTGAATAGCCGACTTCCTGTTGGGCGGAGCCTATGACATGCTGCGCGGAAGTTGTTCGGCTCAATGAGTTCTATATGTGTACCGAGTTTCATATGAATACGTGCAAGTATGTGTGAGCTATACATCGTGTTTTCTGACAATTTTCCAGGGGGCGCCGTAGAGCCCCTGTGCCACGCCCGGGTCCCAGCCTCAGCGGCGTCCTAATGGCCGCAGGTTCCAACGTGCGTGCCAATTTTCGAGAGTTTTCGGGCACGTTAAGGCCCCCAAAAGTGCCCGGATGATTGAAATAAAAAATAAAAAAAAAAATAAAAAAAAAAATAATAATCCTTAGAAGAACAATAGGGCCCTGCGCCTTACTGGCTTGGGCCCTAAAAATAAAAAAAAAATAATAATCCTTAGAAGAACAATAGGGCCCTGCGCCTTACTGGCTTGGGCCCTAAAAATTTATTCCAAGAAGACTCATGGAAGAAATCTTCAAGTCTCACTTCCAGGAAAAGCCTGTACGGGACAGCTGAGGCAGTCGGCCCTGTGCAACTGTACATGGAATGAAGGACAGGATCTTCACACTGCACCAGGATATGAGCTCTACAAATCATTCCTCATATGGAACACATGCCACACCAGGAATGGATAACCCAGCTGGGTTTTCTTCATTGAAAAAGCAAAAGTCAGCTCAGCTGTTTGAGAATGACACCTTCTGGATTCAAATCTTAACATGTGAACAACTCCTTAGCAGTTTAAAGTGAGTGAGTGAGTGAGAGAACTCCAGAATCAGTCAAGCTGAATCAGTCCTCAAGGCACTGGTAATGAACAGAGTAGCTAGTTCCTCCTGTTCAAGCCTCAAAATTAAATAAAAGTCATTATGGCTAAAGCTCTGGCAGAAACAGCATTCGGTAATATCCACATTTACAGAAACCATCAAACACCGTTTATATTCAACAGCCTCGTATGAATGCGATTTAACAAAGAAGGGGAAAATACACCATGAAATTTGCTTCCAAGGACACAAAGGGAAAAACCCACCTATTAGCTTAAGTAGCCTAAGATTTCGCTGCTTAGATTTAGATATTTATATTTATGCTTAGACCTACCTTCCTTCCTTACCTTCATACTGACGTTTTCATATGGATTAAATGCAAACAGTTACAAAATCCATCAAATGTTTTGATCATTTTGTGTTGCAAAACGCAGCAAAACATTGTTTTAAGAGTTAAGGTCTCTGCACACTGAGTCCAAAATTTTCGCATGCGTTTTTTCGCATTCGCAATCTTAAAAATTCGTCACGCACAGAGACCTTGCACACTGAGTCCGATGCGTTTTAATTAATCAGTTGCGAAAAAATTCGCAAAACTATACAAAATGTCTTCAAGCAGTGAGGATGATTTTGTTGTCCTCTCTCTTTTTAAAAAAAGAAAAAGAAAAAGGAAATATTAGGTCCATCGAATCTTTAGATTGCGCAGAGAGGAAGGAGAGTTCCACCTCCTTATCAAAGAGCTGCGGGATTATCCCGAGAGATTCAAAGTTTATTTCAGGATGTCAGTGCCTCAGTTTGATACTTTGCTAGCGAAACCGAATCCACATATTAAAAAGAAGACCACCAATTTCCGTGAACCAATTGATCCTGAACAGAGACTGTCTGAGGTATGGATACACCAACAGAGAGACACACACACCGAACTGCGGCATCGGAAAGGTGCGCACCAGGCATAAAAAAAATAGGCTACAGCAGTTCTTTATATTCTGTATCTTTGTATTCCGCAATTTGTTTGTCATAAAGTGCTCTGTGCTGCAAGACGAAGTGTATTAATTTGTCTGACACTATTTTGGATTTTGTCTTTCGCTTGTACGGTGGCTCTGAATTGTCAAAACACCTTCTCAAAGCATCTCAAAATGCTTTATACGGATGCGAAAAACGCAAAAAAATCGAACCCGATCCAATTTTTTTTTTTGACAGACGAATATTTAGGAGGCAGTGTGCAAATGTGATTGACAAAACGTGAGGTCGTATTTATTTTTCAACGTGCGAAAATTTCGGACGAAAAATTCGGAGTCAGTGTGCAATGGCCTTTATTGTTTAAGGTGCATACACAAGTATAAGAAAGCACACTATCAGTTAATATTGATTTTATTATATCTATTTTTAGATTTAGATTATTTTTGCAATTATCTAGCACAAAAGTATCGCAATAAATTTAAAGTCATGATGTAATGGAAACAGCAATAGATCATTTCTACAGTATTGTGACGGAGTGATTTCTCCAAAAAAAAAAAAAAAACAAAGTGGAGACTTGGTTCCATCCATCAGATGCTGATGGGACGAAGGATAATCTGAACGCCAACTTGCAGTCGATTGCAAGTAAAGGGTTTTATGCAGACAAAATAATTGGAAACGTCACCAGAGCAAAGTCCGCCGTTGCACAGGAAGATGGAGTTAAAACATTAATTTTATTTAAAAAAAAATAGTTTTTTATTACAACAACAACCTTGATATTCACAATGTTTCAGAACAAACTGTCTTGTAATGTCCAACTAATTTATAAAAAAAAAAAAAAAGAAAAAAGAAAAACACTGGTCATTTGAGCTGTATCCTATAATCTACTGCAGATTTCAAAGGGCATATTTATTTTTTTTGCATAGGGTACATTTATATTTTCTTTGTATGCAAGTGTCTTTTTATGAATGTTACTGTACTCAGTGTAAACAGCTTTTTATGCCTGCTGGATCTAGCTTACTCTACATATGATTCTGCAGCATTCAAATATCATAATATCATTAAGCATCACATTTATCTAACATTGAAAGCATTAGTGTCAATAAATGATACTTAACAGGAACTAATATAAAACATTTCCTCCCGAGCAGGTTAAGAGGAAGTAGAGGGAACTGTTTGGCCAGGTGTCCTTTAACAGCCTTAACTGTTGTTTTGTATGGCCCTACAACTATAGTTTATTGTTTTAACACCCACATGGTGATGCTTTTGTCATGAGGAACAGACTGACGAATTACCAATTAATTAACCAATGAAAAAAAAAAAGTATTTAAGATTACATTTCAAAAAAGACCCCCCCCCCAAGTACGTATAACACACGGTATATCCAGAAGAACTCTTGTAAATATAATAGTCAAGCATCCACTCATGTCATGCCAAAACAATTAAAGTGCCCCTATTATGGGTAATGAAAGGTTCATATTTTGGTTTTGGGAGTCCCCAACAACAGGTTGACATGCATGCAAGGTCAAAAAACACTTTCATTGTCTTCTAATATGCATTTATTTTTACCTTACTTGCTCAACGACTCCCAAATATTTGCTCAACGATTAATTTTCCAAACCCCTCCTTCGCGTGACGCTAATCTGCGGCGATAGGGCCGATTAGTCTTATTTTCATTTCATCATGCCTGTAATGCCTGATAAAGCAGCACCTAGTGGCAAAGAATGAATTTGCATTTTCATTCAGACCAATGCAAAAAGACCAACAAGTGGGCGGGCAATACGCTAATGTTTCATATCTATGCCTTGGGATTAAAAACAACTTGTTTCAATGATTCAGAGTCGACTCTTTCTTTCTCGAGACAACAACTTTATACACTGTGCATAGATTTAAAGTGCCCCTTTAATGCCATTTTTAAGGTTGCTGATATTGTTTTATAAGTCTCCTAAAACAGGTTTACATGCATCCAAGGTCAAAAAACACTTTGGTTTTATCGAAAAATAGCTTTCATTTGACCTCATTTCTAAATTATTCCTAAATGACTCATGCGAAGCAGTTCAAAGAATCAGTCTCTCTAAACTCCTCCTTTCCGTGAGCCCTCGCTGCTGCGATTGGTCAGATGGCACAGTCCTTTGTGATTGGTCTACCGCATACAGTGCGAATGACAGTGCATGGGCGGACATTATGCAAGTGTGTTACTTCGTGACGTACAGCCATAACAGATTAAGATTCAAATTCCTAATGATTAGTTTAGGCGATTGCGAGCAGACTTTTTTTTTTGATGGACAATAACTTTATATATCGTGCACTTTCGGCTTCACAACTTTGCAGAAAGTTTATGTTCACATACTGCTACATGACACTGCATGAAAGGTAATATTCGAAAAGGCATAATAGGGGCACTTTAAGGTTGCAGAGTATATTGACACAAGATCAGTTATCAGCTTTATTAGAAATTTTAAAATTTTGCGTTAGACGATACTTGAAATTTCACTGTACAGTGTGTTTATGCTCTAATTAACAACAAAAAAAATATTAAAAACATTTTAACTGAAATAATTGAAATAAAGTTAATAAAAACTAAAGTTAAACAATTAAACTACGAAATTAAAACAAATTTGCCAGAACTTAATCTAAACTTAAGTAAAAATAATAAAAACATGGATAAATACTACAATATTACCATTTATACCAAAATAACAGTTAACATTTAAAAACGCTAATAATTTGTAAACCGTAATCTTTAACAAATCTCAAAATAAACATGCATTTTTCATACCCTATTGTTGTGGTGAAAATTCACTTGCGCTTTTCCTCATGCTTTGGACTTTGAACCCTGGTGCCACGAGCTCGTGCAGTGCTGTCAGATTACCTGAAATTTGTGCGTGTATTTGAAAACATAGCAGTTAATTTACTACAACCAGAATTCCAGAAATGTTGGGACATTTTTTAAAAGGGAATAAAATGCAAACTAAAAGACTTTCAAAATCACAATATTTTATTCAAAATAGAAAATACCAAATGTTTAAATGCAGAAATTTTACATATCCACCAAGTGAGCTTATTTCAAATTTGATGCCTGCTACAGGTCTCAAAAAAGTTGGCACAGGGGCAACAAAGGGCTGAAAAAGAAATTTTGAAAAGATTCAGATGGGAGAACATCTAGCAACTAATTAAGCTAAATAACATCAGGTCTGTAACATCATTAGCTATAAAAGGGATGTCTTAGAGAGGCAGAGTCTCTCAGAAGTAAAGATGGGCAGAGGCTCTCCAATCTGTGAAAGTGTAAAAAGATTGTGGAATACTTTAAAAACAATGTTCCTCAACGTCAAATTGCAAAGGTTTTGCAAGTCTCATCTATAGTGCATATCATCATCAAAAGATTCAGAGAAACTGGAGAAATCTGTGTGTAAGGAACAAGGCCGAAGACCTTTGTTGGATGCCCATGGTCTTCGGGCCCTCAGACAACACTGCATCACTCATCGGCATGATTCTGTCATTGACATTACTAAATGGGCCCAGGAATACTTCCAGAAACCACTGTCTGTAAACAATCCGTCATGCCATCTGCAGATGCCAACTAAAGCGCTATCATGCAAAAAGGAAGCCATGTGTGAACATGGTCCAGAAGCGCCGTCGTGTCCTGTGGGCCAAGGCTCATTTAAAATGGACTGTTTCAAATTGGAAAAGTGTTCTATGGTCAGACGAGTCCAAATTTGACATTCTTGTTGTAAATCACAGACGCAGTGTCCTCCGGGCTAAAGAGGAGGGAGACCTTCCAACGCGTTATCAGCGTTCAGTTCAAAAGCCAGCATCTCTGATGGTATGGGAGTGCATAAGTACATACAATAATGGGCAGCTTGCATGTTTATTTCAGGGAAGGCCTTCTGTATTTCAGCAGGACAAAGCAAAACCACATCCTGCAGCTATTACAACAGCATGGCTTCATAGTAGAAGAGTCCGGGTGCCTGCCTGCAGTCCAGATTTTTCACCTATAGAGAACATTTGGCGCATCATTAAATGAAAAATACATCAAAGACTACCATGAACTCTTCCGCAGCTGGAAATGATATCAGGCAAGAATGGGACCAAATTCCAACACCAAAACTCCAGAAACTCACAACCTCGATGCCCAGACATCTTCAAACTGTTTCGAAAAGAAGAGGAGATGCTACACCATGGTAAACATGCCCCCGTCCCAACTATTTTGAGACCTGTAGTAATCAAATTTGAAGTGAGCTCATTTTGTGCATAAAATTTTACAATTTCTCAGTTTAAGCATTTGTTATGTTCTCCATGTTCTATTGTGAATAAAATATTGGTTCATGCGATTTGAAATTCTTTTAGTTTTCATTTTATTCAAACAGAAACACAAAAAAAAAACGTCCCAACATTTCCTGAATTCGGGCTGTAATTGTTTAAGGCCATTTCACAATTTCAATCATACAGTAACCAGCAACAACCACCCTTCCAATTCTCATCAGAGACATAGATGATACAGATGCAGCACTAAGCAGTCTCTCGCTGTCAGTGCTTGTAATGATATTTGCGTCTTTCTCTGACAGTTCTGAATGCTTTCACACTTTCAACATGTTTGCTGCATAGTTCGCGCGCCTCTATATGATCACGTTACGTCATCATCTGTACAATTTATTCTGTCTTTTAGTTTAGTTTTTTTTTGCCATTATCGGCCAAATAATTTCAGTTGCCGGACATTCAGTGCATCCCTAATTTCAAGACCATCACAAGTATAGCTTAATTCTGACCACAATTAAAAAAAAACTGCTTTATTTCCTCTGTATCATTTACTGGTTCCTCTTATTCTTCCAGATGTTATTTGAGAACAAAGAGTGAGCTTATATTATTATATCATATATAGAAATGGAATATAAAGTTTCACATTTGTTGTGTGGGTTCTGTTTGCATCGTCCAACCAGCACACAGTATAAGCCCGGTTGAATAATTCATTGTGTTCGGCTGCGATGTCTATACACCCTTGTGTGCGTGCAGGAGAACATGATACTCATCTAACACATACACACAGGCACACCACAACACTCAAACATACACACACAACACACAAATGACATGCTACTGAGCTCTCTCGTTCCACATTCGAGTGTGGTTTATAATAGCAAGGTATAAATGAACAAACAAAAACAAGACAACATAAAATATGATAGCTGATGGCTAACATGCCATTTAACATGAGTCAAGGCCAAGGGAGATGGCGAGGGGATGATGGGGCACTTTAAATGGCAGGAACCAGTGGTGATCGTATCGTGTTCTCCAGATGGCCTGCTATCTCCTCTCCTTTATATTGGCCGGCAAGGGCAATTCAAGCCTCCCTGGGGACACGAAGAGCTTGTGCGGAAGAGCCCAATTCATTGAGTCCTCAACTGCTCATCCCCATAACATGAAAGGGAAGGCTGCTCTCTTCACCACAGCTATTGCTTCAGTCAGCCATGACAAACAAACCTGGGCTCTAGGAATTGCTATTTGATTCATAAAATGCTCGTAAAAGGCTAGGAGATAAAATGTGCCATCTGATCACTTCCTGCCTTCAAGGAATGCTTCAGCATTAAAGTGATTCTTGAACCCAAAATGAAAATTGTCATTAATCACTTACCCCCCATGTCATTCCAACCCTGTAAAAGCGTCGCTCGTCTTCGGAACACAATTTAAAATATTTTGGATGAAAACCGGGAGACTTGTGATTGTCCCATTGACTGCATAGTAAATTGCACTGTCAACGTCCATAAAAGTATGAAAAGCAACGTAGTAGTGTTGTCAAAAATATCGATATTTCGATAAATATCGATACTGAAATATCTGAACGGTACCAATATTAATTTCCCGAAGTATCGATACACCGATACTAGCCGAGCTGTCACTTCCACTTCTCTCCAAAGGCGCGTGGACAAGCACCACACGTGACCGCACTCGTCTCCTTCGCTCTGGTTAAATAGCAAAAGTGAAGTGAATAGAAAGATGACTGCTCTGGTTGTTAAAGAACACAGCAGGAGCGCTATCTGTAGGGATATGATCTCCGCGATGCAGAGAACGCGCACGGAATCCAGTCATAAACACGGAATTTACAGTTTAACGCGGAATGTCACGGAATTTGTCAAAGTTTGGATGAATTAATCAAAAGTAGGTCATTACACTTAAATCAAATCGCGATATGGACTAGTATCTGTAAATATTAAGCTGCAAAAGTCGATTTAAATATGAATCCTGCATGTTCTGCGCGTCTCTGTGTGAATGTGCTGCACCTGCGGTTTTGTTTACTAATGTGGCGCTCGCGGTGATTTCAGCGTCTGCCGTCTCAATGAGGACATAAATACATCAACAATATCTCCAGAACTGATCTGAAAGGCACTTTACGAGCATTTTACCATTTAATTTGAGTAAAACTAGCGTCATATCATACACACACAGAACGTTAAAAGTATTCACGGCAACCCGTCAAAATAAAAGTTCAGTTTAACTTAGCCTATTAAAGACCGTGTGCCAGAAATAGGCTATATTACTATTATTTAGTAGAATGTACATAATACTACTACTGTTAATTTTTTCAAAAGAAATAAATCACAAAATATTTTAATTTTAATAGTAAATTTGCCAAAAAAATTTAATTTTCATTAATTCAAATATAAATTAATTAAAATTGTTTTATGCCTTCATCTGACATCCAGTAAAATTTAAATACACAACACAGAATTTCTGAGGGGGAAAACACATTTCATAAGGCTACTGTAAGAATAAATAAAAATTGTTTGTATGCATTCAAATAATAGACATGCTAAAACATGTCTATATAACAATAAAACATAAGGTGAGAACAAAATAAAACATTTCATACGGCCCTAAACGTGTCATTTTTGTTACACTTTTAATAAATTAAATGTTAAATTTGATCATTTTCATGATTTTAATGAAATAGACATGCTTTTAGATTAATAGCATTTAATTTGACCATAAAAAAAAAAAAGAGTCCAGAAAAATTCAAACGGAAAAAATTGAATATAGAAAAAAAACTGAATTTGGGGAAAAATAAAACGGATTTCATAGGGCCCTATATCTGGAAATATTTTGGTTATGAAGCAAATGAGAATATCAACAAATAGAACTTTGGATTTTAATTAGTACATGTATTAGTAAACGTCAGTTTCAATTAACATTTAACTAAGATTAATAAAAGATTAATAAATAAATCAACAAATGCAGTACCTCAAGACATTTTTTTGTTCATGTAAAATATACCGCATGTTCTCGACTTGTTACATTTATCTTTAAATTAAAAAAATTACCCCCTTAATATTGTGGCAGTTTTTTTTCACTGTGGTATCGAAAATGGTATCGAATATCGATATTTTTCAAGGTATCGTATCGAAGTTAGAAATTCCAGTATCGTGACAACACTACAACGTAGGCCATTTTAGAGAATATCCGCAACATACACTCTTGTGCGTCAGCCGCGCCACAAGGATGAATCTTCTACGCTCATTTACGCTTTGAATTGAATGAAAACAGTGTATCCTTGTGGCGCGGCTGACACACAAGAGTGTACGCTGCGTATATGGCGTTACGCTGAAACAGAAGAGACGAATTGTTGAATAAAATCGTTGTTTTGTTTTCTTTGCACAGAAAAAGTTCTCGTCACTTCATTAAATTCAGATTGAACCACTGATGGCA
The DNA here is from genome assembly GCF_936440315.1 of Barbus barbus. Lineage (NCBI taxonomy): Eukaryota > Metazoa > Chordata > Actinopteri > Cypriniformes > Cyprinidae > Barbus > Barbus barbus. Next base: position 12,867,162 of record NC_136754.1, read on the forward strand.
GATTACTATCCTGACGATGCTTTTCATAATTTTATGGACGTTGACAGTGCAATTTACTATGCAGTCAATGGGACAGTCACAAGCCTCCCGGTTTTCATCCAAAATATCTTAAGTTATGTTCAGAAGACGAACAAAGCTTTTACATTTACAACAATAACTAAAAAGGTCAGATGTGTAATACTTCCTTCTATCTTGGTTTACAAAGACAACTGCAAGTAAGCCAGTTATAGGTCACTGTTTGTCTGAATGATATGGGCGAGGCAAAAGTTTTCATTTGAGTTTTTGGGAAACCTATAAGGAAACTATTATATTTGCAAATCCATTTGGTATTTTTGTAGAGCAAACATGACATCACCTTTTAAAAAGGCTTGAACTATGTCAGTAACAATCTTTTTATAAGTTGATAAGCCCATTTACTTTTATATGTTTAGCTGAATTTTATTTCTCCGTTAACTCTGATTTGTGATCCATTTTGAGATCTGTGACACAATTTTGAGTCATGACCAACCAGTTGAGACCCACAGAACTAGGTGATGGGTGAGCGAGAGCAGTAGGACAGGATAATATCTTTTATAAACCACGTAACACATAACAGCTGAGCACTTGGCTAAATATCGCAGCCTCTTATGGAAGCTGCTGCCGAAGATTAAGTGTCATATCAATCCCTAAAGAGCCAATGCATACTACAGTATCACAGACAGAGAGAGAGAGAGAGCAGAGCTGCTTCTCTCAGTATTTGGGAGGCTTCCAGTGCCCCGGATGACCCCCAGTGCGAGAAGGACAGGATGAGACTCTGTGACATTAGCACCATGTTGGCCTCAAGCTCAACATTTAAATGCTCCGTGATAAGATCCAAATATGGACAGACCACAACAGGCAATTACAACTCAGTCACTCCACAGGGGCACAGAGTTTAAATAAAGATTTCTCTAGGCTTTGTTATTGAAACAAATACACAGAGTCTGGTTATGTAAATGAAAGTGAACATGAGTTCAGACCATGGTTGAGTGACCATCCTAACCACAGTCTGACTTCACTACAGATGAACAATGTTTCTGTTATGATGTAACAATAGATGTCTGCTGTCTGATAAAATATGAGGTTGAACCATTTTTTAAATGAACCATGTTGAGTTTTAATTAAAATTTAATGAAAAACATTGTGCATACCCCATCTATGAGTCAGAGCAAAGCATTGTACAGCCGCGCCTGTAAGAATCACATTGTTTCTGGTTTTAATCACTGAGGGCGGAAATAAAAACGTGAGGCTGCGTCTAGAAATGCAGACTCTCTGAGTGGGTACTTTAACTTAATTACTTTGCATGTAAAGTAGTATGTTCTATATAGTAAGAATGTGTGTATTGTGAATGTGACCTACTAGCGTTAGTTGCTTCGCTGCCATTCACAAATCCTCTCCTGTGGCCTTGTAGGATAGTAAAGAGTCCCATCAAATACGACTACAGAAAGTCGCTGGAAATAGGTCATCTGGGGACTTTCTGCCTACTGTGTTATCAATACTGTGAATTCGGACATACTACTCTGTTCACATACCGTTTTTCACCTACTCTGTTTTGGGTTTGTTATTAATATTTGACCATACAGGCTTCCATACTACAAGTTAAATGGCCATGAACATGACATTGGTTATTTTTAGTGAGTCAGAAAATACTTTGGAATAGGGCTGCACGATTAATCTAAATTAAAATACAAAAGGTGATAAAATCACGATTAGGCAGAAGCTCCGATTGTCATGCGTATCTCGGTGATCAGTAGTATATCTCCATCCGAAGGCCAGAGGGCGCTCTCATGCGGAAACTCCAAATACACCCCGCAGAAGAAATCCAGGAAATACTGCAGCTGAATAAACAAAGCTTTAACTGCTTTCATTGATTCAACGTGACTAATAAGCACATGGCTATGACAATATATGGTTTATCTGACTTTGTCTTATTATAATTTATTATAATAAAGTATACAGTGCAATGCTAATCAACACAGCCTTTATCACTGCTTAGAATACTATGAAATATTCCGTGCCTTATTTATTCTATTTAAGAATCATCTCACAGAAGGATTTATTTCAAACACTCGACTGACGTTGAAGTGAGTTTAGAGTAAAAACGCTAAACGTTAACGTAAAGCCATTTGGCTCTTAAATATCTGGAACACTCGATACAAGTCAGTTCCAGACAGGGTTTGGGCTTCAGCTTATGCAAACCTCTATACCACAATAACACCCATTCAGCTTCTGAAAACCCATAAATGAAGCTATATAATGGGATCAGATAGAAAAGTGATGCCTTAACCAAACACTAACTTGTGTTCCCATATGGGAGAACAACCAGCCAGCTCGGTTTCTGGATCATTAACTTCAACAAAGTGCTATACAGCGCATCCAGTTCAACATTCGCGCTCATCTAATCAAAACTAATTCAGCCATGTTGCTGCAGCAATCATTTCTGTATGCTCCACCAGCTGCTACATCTCCCCAGGTGCATCTGAATCCATGTTTCATGACCAATGAAAAATGAAGTCAGCAATATAGAGTTTATATGAGAGACAAATGATGTCAACTGTCTTGAGGGAATTGCGCCATATTCCCTGTAAATATGGTCATCCACCAGACCTCAGGTCAACACAGATGATCCTAAACTGAAAATTTCAGTTGCATTGAAAAGGGGACCCAGCGTGGACCACTTAATCATAGTGACCATTCAACCGCAATGTAACAGACTGAAATCTAAGCTATCTGATTGAGTCAGGTCTGCTCTCAAGGGACACATTGAAGGTATGGAACAGCTTTGTACAGGCAAGTAGGTTCCTTTTAATTTACAGATCCGCACAATTCTCCTGCATTAGTGATGAGATGCACATTTAGAAGTGTCAGCAGTCCTTCAGGGACACAACAGGACAACTGGAAGGGAAGGCTGAAACAAAAATAAAAATTCTGTCACTTACTGTATTTTCTTATTCTGTTTTTCAGTCCGTGTCCGGATCAGATGGTGGATCGGCACCGGGAGATGATGTCTGCGGCCTTGATCGTTGACAGAGGCCGGACACCTGGACTAGCCCCGGGGACATATCCCCAGTGAAGACCTCGACTAAAAAAAACAATAAAAATAAAACAAAATAACTAAAAAATATAATAAAATACCTAACTACATAATACTATTATCGTTAGAAATTGCAACAATAAAAATAGAAATACATTTATACATTTAAAACTTCAATTAAATCAATAATTAAACAATAAATAAACTAACCTGACCAGAGGAGAACTGGCCCCCCGACTGAGCCTGGTTTCTCCCAAGGTTTTCTTCTCCATTCTGTCACAGAGGAAGTTTTGGTTCCTTGCCACTGTCGCCTCTGGCTTGCTCAGTTGGGGACACTTGATTTCTAGCGATTATCATCAATTTGATTGCACAGATACTATTTAAACTAAACTGAGCTAGACAATGACATCACTGAATTCAATAATGAAATGCCTTTAACTGAAAATTGAGTGTTTAATCTTATTATTATACATTACTGACACTCTATCCTCCAATTTGATACTGTTAAGTGCTTTGACACAATCTGTATTGTTAAAAGCGCTATATAAATAAAGTTGACTTGACTGTACATCAACCCTCTTGTCCTTGTGTGACTTTCTTCTGCAGAACACAAAAGATGATACTTTGAAAAATGTTAAACACCACAGCACCCATGCATGGACAAAAACATTTTTTGCATTCCACAGGAGGAGGAAGAACGTCAGTCCTACGGTCACTGTATTATTTGCATATGTAGGATTATACTTTCTCCAATTCATTTTTCTACAGACTTCCATACTTGATAAGGCCATGAAGACTGTGACTTAATTTGACATAATATAATGGTAGAGGGGACCTCCTCATGACGGTCCACCACCAGCCTCCAGATCATAAATCTCTTACAAGGTAGTCCTAACTCCAATGATAGACTGAGTGCCTTGGAAAATAATTTATGAACTCGGTCAACACACTGTACCGAGGGAAGACAGGCACTGCTTACATAGTGACAATGACAAGACCTTCAAATTAAGACAGAATAAATCTACAAACTTGAACTAAATTTGTTCTTTTCTCCATTTTGGCAGGGTAGCATTGTAACCTTTTAGCAAACTGTTTCTTTTTACAAAAAAAAGTAGAGAGTGCACTGTAGTATCTTTTATAACCATTTCTAGCCAACTAGACAAACTATACAAAGTCTTTAAAAGTTGTCATCAAATGAATGTTTTCTATAGGTAACATAAAAACTGTATCAGTAACGGTCACATTAATGTCACGGCTACATAAAAACAGTTAACAGAAAACTGCAAATGTCAATGTTATGTGGCATTAAATCAAAAGGAAAAGCGCTGACAAAGCACAACAACTCACTTCTCATAAACGTGCAAAGTCCATTGCCCATGTATAATAATGAAAATGTTAATCAAAAATAACGGCTTACAATAAAGTGTTTCGAGTAATCGATATTGTTTACTGCTTATGAAACGGAAATCAATCCCTACACCTGTGGCACAAAACATGAGCACACTGTTTAGCTAAAGCTAAGATTTTGTTTCACAACTACTGGATGCACCTTAAACACAACAACGGATAAGAATCTTACCATGTAGGACGCCTTAGGCAAGTCAGTCCAATTTGCAGATCTGAAATGTTCTTCATTTGCCAATATTTTGCGACCCACAGGCTACATTAGCCAGGCTGCTAAGTGTGCGTCCTCTCTGCTCTCTCCTCCATGTGCTCAGCTGCACGCGCGCATCGTGGGGCGCTTTGCATAGAGTCAGATCAGGACTTGACGTCACCGCGCGACGACTTCATCCATTACTCCACAAAACAATAAGAAATTAACTTGTGGCTCGTAATTTTTATCCTATATAGTCTGTTTGGCTTCATTATCATCCTTACAGTGACTGTAAATATCATAGTGTTTGACACTAAACCTTTTACCCTAAAGACAGCCTGTCTCAGACAAGCAGACGCTGTCTGTGTTAGATGTCACTTACTCAGGACTCTTCAACTCGTTTCTTTGAGTTTTCATCTACATGGGTCCAAGGTTGGTCATAAAGACTTACCTGTCATAAAGAATGTAATACTCATAATGTATTTGCTAGAAATTATTGTGATGAGAATACATCCCTGCATGTTTGATTAGGCAAACCATCAAATGACATGACAGTATTTACCTCTGGATGTTTATGCTCCACAGGTATAAGTGGTTCATTTGAGGATGCCTGACAAACTGGAGCATGTCTTAATGTCTCTTTAAGTCATGTACCATAAGAGTATTAAAAGTGTGAACAGATAAGGTTTAAGCATGTGTGCAAAAGGCACACATCACATATTTAGGCAGTGATTTTGCCCTCATCCATCCAGTAGTTTAGTTAATCTTTTGACATCCAGTTAGCAGGACAAAAAGGATATCAGAGAAAATGATGAAAAGTTAAAACTGGGTATGACAAGGAGTACGTATGCCATCTACTGAACCCTTAAGTACAAATTTTTCACAAATGGGGCACTTTCGAGTTTAAAGGAAGGAAAAAATAAACTGGGTCCTTATGAGATTCCCTGTTCCAGTATGGTCTTAAAAACTGCTCCACTGAAGGGAAGAAGACTTTTGTTTGTGCAGCATGTGCATCGGAGCTCAAGTTAGAAAGTTAAATGCCAATTACTCTCATTAGGTACTCTCAGAATTAGACATTCATCTTTGTTTTCTTGTAGAACATGCGGTTAACTAAAACCGAGCCCACTGAAACGTCACTTACTCAAATCAGTGTAGCCAAGATCATAAACAGTCAGATGTGTGATTCAGCATAAGTAGCTTTATGTAAGGCACTGGCTTTTCATGTAAATAGAGAATGTAATTCTGACACAAGGATTAGTCATCCTAAAGTTACAAACAGATGATTTCATTGTCAAGGTAAGTTATGTAAAACAGAGAGTCTTACATAGACTGAAAATATGCCAAATCCATTAAACAAGTATGTGCATGACTATCTTAATGGATTACCTAATTGAAGGCTTTGAAGTCACCATGACAATGAAACAGCCAAAAATAAGGAGTCCACAATACAGGATTAGCCAAAAACAGTTTTATAGAGAAATGCATTGGATTCAGAAATCAACAGCATCTTGAATACATGTGCAATATGTACAAAACTTACAAAAACAACATTAAGTTAAGGCCAACAGTAAATGGAGCTGCAGACCATTTTATTACTAAAAAATAAAATTAAATACAAATAAATCTAACCTCCATTATGTTCAAATTGAGGCAGTGTAATTGTATAAATCAATATCAGATTGCTCACTATTACACCCTTGAGACCTTGTATTGATTTGACATAAGCATACAACAATGCCGAAAACAAGTTCAGTCCATAAATTAAAGTCCAAGCAACTTAAGAACTGCTTAACTGCTCAAGTCTCTGTTTCAAACGTTCACATTTCCTCCTTAATTGCTCCTTAAGTGAGATTAGTTTTTGTTCATCTTCTTGCATGGTCGCTATGCACTCCGTCGCCTTCTTGAGGATCACCACTTTGGCAGCTTTCTCGTTGTTGGCCACTTCAGGGATCACGTCTCTCAGCGCGAAGAAACTGAGTTTGAGCTCGTTCCGCCGCTGCCGCTCGAGCACGTTATGAGTCCTGCGTTTGTCGTTATCCTCAGAGTCCGACGTCCTGGGACTCGCGCATTTACGGTTGTGGTTAATTTGTTTAAACACCCGGATGTGACTCTCGAATTTAATCCGTTTGACAGCAGGCTGCTCGCTCCGCGTGGATGGCTGCGCGGCGTAATTGTGTTGGTGAATATTAACGTGACACCGCTTGAGGACGACGGGGCTTTGATGCGTTGCGTTTGCGTCAGGCTCCCTCATGGACTTTCTCTTTTCCACCGTAACAACGTCGATTTCCTCCTCCTCCTCTTCGTCATCTGTTTGGGGTAAAAAGGAAACAAAATGTCAATTTGCTGCTCTGCTTATTCATACTAACGTTAGACAACTTTGCGTAGAATAACGTGCAGTGGGCGTCTCTTTACGCAATCCAGTATTAACGCTTTAACCACCACACATTCTTACATTGTTAAAAAGAAAACCCAATAAACGGCAATAATTACACCTTATAAATCGAAACCCATCTAAAAGTGCAGTCAGCGGGCTGTTACTCACCGGAATCGCTGTCACTGCTGCTGCTGCTCCCACTGTTTGGTGGAGTATCCAGTGGCAGTGTTGGGGAAGTCGGTGTGGATGACTGTTTACACGGCTTTGAGCTGTCAGTCAGCGGGAAAGGAAACACTACTGATGGGTCAATGCACTGTGAGGCAGGGGTGTTCATGTCCTGAAGGTAACTGGTGTTTGGGCTGGACCGACAGCCGTCCACAGTGTCGCTCCTAGACTCTTTCCTCGCCGCCTGGAGCGACGCTAATCTCTCCGACACCACCTTCTCCAGTTTAGCCGCGGCGGAGAAACCACTCCACATACAGTCCTGAATGATAATCGACTTCAGAAAAGACTGGGAGTAGTCCGCGTCGCAAATAAAACTGTGGTTGACCACGTCGTCCCCGAGAAACTCCGACACCATTTCCAGCTGGTCGGCTGTGGAGGGGAAGGGGTCTGACAGCGAGGGACGCCGGCTCGGGGAGAGCGGCGGTGTGGGGAGCAGTTCAAATTTCTTCCATATATCCTCACTAGGCGCCGGTGGCTGTCCGTGCTGGTGGTTATAGAAATCCTCATCCTCGTTGTCGAAATAGAAATAGGGCTGGTAGGAGTCGTAGTCGTAATCGTAATTTCTACTCGCCATACTTGAATTCAGCGGCATGGTGAATGCCTGTGAAGAATACGCTATGGTTAAAAACTCGCCCCTTTAAGTGTTGCACAACTAGTGATTAATCTCAAGCGGTCTATGATCTCAAGCCTAACTTCAGTGCGGTACAGTGGTTTTACAAACACATTACTGAAGATGTCACGTATTAAATAATACAGAACACTTATCTAAACTTAAAATATTTAAGAATATAGTCTTGATTTGATGGTCCAAAAGGTTTAAAGACCAGTAGTTCGCCAAATATAGTTATAGACATAAATAGATTAAAAAACGTCCAAAATGAGAATAAATCATAATCCAGAAAGATTTACCGTAGCTGTGGTGAAACTGAATGAAAACTGACAATATGGTCAGATGTCAGTGTGAAGTATCAGGTGAAAGTAAGTCCAAAGTGGGAGTGGGTCGCTCTACCTCCGCACTTCTGAGACTGCAACACCGGAGCCGCTGCTTGTCATTTACTGCAAGATTTCGAACAGCTGCTCCCGCGAGTTTTAATACTACGGATTGTTATTCACCTCCCTTACTCTAAATATTCATGCGCCGTTCCCGCCAAATGTGAAGGGCGTGGAAACATGACCACAACACAAACGTGTTAGTTTCTTGTTAGTGGTTCTATTAACACACAACTGAATTACAATGTATGCAGCAATGAAAAATATGCTTAAGATGTGACCTTATTTAATGAAAACGAGTTACATGTGGTACTACTTGTCATCGCGGAGTACAGGGGCGGAGCTTTGATGAACAGTTGGAGTTTTGCATGAGGATAATTCCGAGAATCTACTGCGTGTAGCAGCCTACACCAGACCCAAACACCTCTTATTGACACAGTTTACAAGTTCCTCTCACAGCTGTTTGTGCTGGGTGTCAGAAGGGGTGATTTTATATCACAAAAATGTAACTGTTTCATAAAATAAATCCAGACATCCTAATTATCCTAAATAATTATTCCTGATAATTACATTAAGCACTCTGACGATTATTTTTGAGAAAGATAATTATTTATTGTACTGTTTATTGTTAATTAATGCAGTTACTGTCGTTATTTGCATTACAGTAATTCTGTGATCTACTACATAGGCTATGTTGTAATCATCATCATCATCATAACCATTACAATAAAATAAATCTAAATTAGAGTCAGTTTTATTACTGATTATCAAAATAAGTCTGATACAGTGTTTGCTCTTGACCTGATGGATGAAGGAGCAAACGTTCTCGATTCTCTCAGAAGTGGTTAGTGCTTCCCTCTGGTGGCTATCTGTAATAAATATCATAGAATTTAACTCAATTGAGTGATATTAATTATTATCTGTCTGAGACAAACATTGAGTTTATCTGCAGTAATTAAGATTTTAAATTGAGTGTTATATTAAGCAGGATTCAAATACTTACTTAAACCGTTTTAAGAGGATTTTAAACTGGTGTTTATTTGTATCTTGGGACCTAATTCTAATATTTTTAGGACTTGGAATTATTTAATAAATGTAGGCCTACATAGTATATTGATTTGATTATTGAATTTGTATAATCTATAATAATCCTTAATTGTCTTGTTTAAAATATTTTATAATATATTGTATAGGCACAATAAAATAATATGTTTCAAAGCTTGGAGTCTGTAAGCTTTTTAGATATTGATAGAAGTCTCTTATGCTCACTAAGGCTGAATGTTTTTTTGTTGTTGTTTTTTTTTAAAGGAATATTGTGATATTTTATTACAATAAAAAGTGGTTTCTATTTTAATATTTGAAAATGCCAAAAGGTCATTTATTCCTGTGATGGCAAAGGTTCAGTCTTCAGTGTCACATGATCCTTCACAAATCATTCCAATATGCTGATTTGGTGCTCAGGCAACATTTCTTTTTATTTTCAAACAGTTGTACTGCTTCTTTGTAAAATGCTGCATTTACAGATTTCTTTTTTTCAAGCTCAAAACAGACCAAAAAAAGTCCTCTAAAGCCATATTGATTTTTTTTTTTTTTCACAGAAAATTGTGCCTTGAAACTCTTGCTTGACACTTGTGGTTACCTTTCACTTTTATTCACTCACTTTATGCTATAAATAGTGTGTGTGTGTGTGTGTGTGTGTGAGTGAGTGTTCCACAGATCATAGAGCTTTAAGATATAATTGGGTGAGTGAGTAGCGAGGATATTCTATGTGTGGACTTGATACTTTTCAAGATATGTTCAACATGGCATAGTGACGTGTGATATATGGCTTAGCACAGATTCATCAGGCCTGACCCTCTTGCACTATCCTTCTGAGAACCAACAGGTCTGCTTTACTACCAGACATTCAGCTCAACCCGTCTTACTCGAATGGTAACCATTTGCAGAATGCCAAGGGCCCATGTTTAGTCATGCGAGAGGATGCTGGGTGTGAGGGAAGTGGGGAGGGGAAGGGGGGGCTTTCACATTGGGGTTACTATTAAAGGTTTTTGAAGTGTGCGCAAGGGAAAGCCTGACCCCATGGGAATGCACTGTACCATAGCGTTGGGCCATCTGCACTTTATCGTGGTTGGAGGCCAAGCGTTTCTCTTTAATCATAGCTCATCACATTCACACATCAGATTTTTGTCAATGTCTGCCAGGTAACACGTTCAAATATATCTCAAACGGTAGTACGTACAGTAGGGTAATAGGCTGATTAAAGGAAATCCAATAAACTGGAACACTGAATCAAGTTGAATCAAACACCAAAGTTGTGGTTCAGGCAAACATGAAAACTCTGTCATTGTTTACTTGCCCTCATGTCATTCTAAACCAACAGACATGTCATTTTACTGTAAAACACAAAATAATATATTTTGTAGAATATTTTAACTTTTTATGACCGTACAATGAAAGTCAATGGGATCCAAAATAACACTGGACCCTTTTGACTTTCAAAAACACTTCAAAATTTCTTCTTTCGTGTTTCACAGAGAGAAAGTCATATAATTTTGGAATGATATAAGGATTAGTAAATTATGACAACATTTTCATTTTTGAGTGAACTATCTCTTTAATGCTTTAGGTATTATGAAATTATAATTAACAATGATTGTATTATTATTATTATTATAACAGCAAAAAATAAATAAATAAGAAACCTATTAAAATGTTAACTAATAAATATTGTTTGATTAAGTTTACTAATGTTAAATTAATTATCATTATATGTTAAATGCTGAAAAATTGTTAGTAATTAATGCATTAATTACTGTTAACGAATTTATCATGATCGTAAGATGCTACCAGAAGAAACATTCCCAGTCTTATGGGGTTTTAATCAAGATATTGCCTGAGCCCTCGGAAGTGAATGTTTACCTGTGTGTGCACTGCCCTCTGATCACGCGCAGAGAGCATGCGTGCTCAATCAGCTGTTAATGTCCAGGGTCTCTGTGTTCAGATGTCATGACGACAAGTGTGTCAAAGTTGCACGATAGGGCGCGTCATTCACCGCTATGAAATCAATGTATTCGTTCTCATTGTAATCACATTGCAAATGAGGTAAATTTGATCTAATTTAGTTTCCTATTAGTCAGACTCCATATATGTGACAGCTAGAGCATAATTTTCCGTTTTCTGTGTTGCAGATTTCTCACCAACTGCAGTAAAAGTGACAAACACACTCTTACCTTCATTTTAATAGTAGACAGAATACAAGAACCTCACCACAGACCACTTTAAACCACATTTTCACTGTTTAATAAGAGGACTGAAGACTTCTGAAACTGTAATAAATGTTTCTATCATGACTTTGCATTGTCCAGGATATCTCAAATACAGAACAAGCTCAGCCAGACTTCACTATAATCTAAATGAAACAAACACCTGCTTAAAACATTATTAGAAGCTGTGTGCATCTTTGTCCCATGGAGAAAGTTGAAAAACAGCTCATTAGGGAGGGATCATTATTCAGACTTTATATTACTTTAATAATTTCCATCACGAACATCCTGAGATACAAAATGAATGCCCAAAATAAATTAAGATAAAACAAAAAATACTTCAATAGACGTAATTATGAAAACACAGTCCAATTCTTTCTTTTCCTACAATATACAGAGTTCACAACATCACCCATACAAAATGTTTTATATTTTATACACCTACAACATATGGTATGTATATTTAAAAAAATAGGTCCTCTAGATGACCCATAAACTTCAAACATTTGTCACTCTGAAACTGTTGTTTTCTAAGATGTCCATCAAATTCATTCTCAATTCCAATAAAAATCTGTAATATATATTTATATCCTCTGTTGGCATTTCTTGTAATGATAAAAGCCACAAAAAAAAAAAACCTTGAAACTGTGCAGTAACACAGCCTCTGTACCTCAAAAATCTTATCAAGTCTGTCCTTTCTGTTAAATATTAGAAGTAAAAACATTCTAAGCGGATGATGTAACTGCATTTAGTGTAGTCTTTCCTTGAAGATTCAAAACGTGTAGGACGGCAGCACATTAAAGATCAGCATACAGAAAAAATAGCAGTTAATGCACAACATTGCTTTGGTACAGATCAATATCTTCACTGTCCTGCATCAGAAAATAAAATCTCCTGACGGCAGCTGGAAGACGCATGTACGCATTTGTATGTCAGCGTGTGTACTGTAACATAGATATGCTGCAGCAGACGACTGTAGTCTTGACGACTGATATCTAAATCTCCCTCTGTGTTTATTTGAACTGTGTGCACACTGAAAAGGTGAGCTGGGATCTCACTTCGGCAGGAGGGAAAGGCAGCAGCAGGGGACAGTAAGCAATAAAAACACTGCCTGAGAAAGCAAGAAGGCCCTGATTCCCACAACGCATCCTGCTCAGCCTTCAATCCACTGCTCAGTCTTCCTCCAGCTCTTCCTCATCTTCTTCTCTCAACTCCACGATGTCGTCCATGCGGCCCCCGGCCCTGACCTCGTTCATCGGGGCAGAGTCCTCCTCGTCGATGGTCATGTCTTCATCGGAGTCTTTCTTTTTCTTCTGTGTGGGCAGAAAGAAAAATGCTAATCATCTTTCCCCAACGCACTGGACTTCATTTATGAAACACAGACCAAACAAATTTGTTTAAATCATTTATAAAAGTCATTATTACATAATTTGTTATACTGAAGTGTGATAGTTCAAGTAAGATTGGTTTACAAAGGTTTTTCAATGAAATATGTGTGGTGGAGTCTGTAAAATTTAATTTTAGTGTCACACTATATGGAGTTGTGAAATCATATAATTTAATGGGATTTCAGTTCAATTTCATGACTGCTGTTTAAAAGTTTACAAATATATATATTTTTTGATGTTTAAAAAAAAAATCTCTTATGCTCACCAGGTCTGCATTTATTTGATCAAAAATACAGTAAGATTGTAAAATATTATTTCAATTTAAAATAACTGGTTTCTGTTTTAATGCAATGTATTAATGTGATGGCAAAATATTTAGTGTTCACATGCTGATTTGGTGCTCAAGAAACATTAACATTTTATTTTCAATGTTGGAAAACTGGAAAATGTGAAAAGGAAATTCAGGATTCTTTCATGAATAGAATCTTCAAAAGAACAGCATTTCTTGAAATATAAATCTTTTGTAACATAATCAATGTCCTTACTGTCATGTATTATTGTTACGACCTGAGTTTTTTGTATTTGCTGTGTTGTATGTGTGTTCTTTTTTCCTCCCCCTCTCTTGTTCTGTCTGATCTCTGATATGATGTCCACTGATTGGGGTGTACGATCGCCATTGGTAGTTTAGTCGAGGCGTGGTCTTTATAATGACGCCGCCGGCACTCAACGGGGGGAGCTCATTGTTGGTTCGGTCACGTTTGGGTTGAGAGCTCCTGCATCCCTCCTCCGGCCGATGATCAAACTTGTTCCTTTCAAGTGTAGTGTAAGATCTGTAGATCACGGTAATTCATTCTTAACGTTGTATTCTAAGAACGTGGAGCAAAGGGGTGTCCTGCCGTTTTGTTTTGACTATTTGGTTTGGGTTCTGTTTTGTGTTAGGCAGTTAGGGAAGTAAAAATTTATTTTTACTTTTGATGTTCGACTAGGTTATTTATATATCTTCTTTCTTTTCTAGATTTGTTTTGTTTGTTATTTTGGCCTTTGGGACACCTTGAAGAGATGCTCCTGATTCCACTTGTTTGTATTAAATAAATATAATCATTTTCCAACATTGTGTATTTGTTTCATTATCGACCGCAGCGTATCGTGCTTTGGGGATTCCATAACCACAACCCAGTTTTATTATGCCCTGTTTAGAGACGATCTTTACTACCCCTAGGCGCGGGGCGTAACAATTGGGGGCTCGTCCAATTCTTTTTCGAATTAGAGGATTCATTAGATGCAAGTTAAGAAGTTTGCGGCTCTGTTTGCGGCTCTCCGCCGTATGTGCGGATGAGTTCTCCTTGACTCATAAAAATGTCGTTGTAGCACGTCGTGAATCGCATCCTCTATTTGTGGAGAAGGGTGCTAAAATTTCGAAATCGTCTAAAGAAGTAATACCTATTGAAACGCGTGAATGCTTTTATTGTCACGAATTTGGCCACTTGATCGCGACGTGTCCCTCTTTGAAAAAGAAAAGTAAGGCCAAGTCACCCAAGAGTGTTGGTTTCGTTCAGAAAGTTGGTGGTCATTTTGGTTTAAATATTGATGCGGCATATGATCCTTTCGTGTGTCAGGGAATGATTTCTCTTAGTGGTTTGGATCGGGATTTGGTTCCTGTAACCATGTTGCGTGATACAGGGGCTAATCAATCGTTCGTGCTAGCTAGCACACTGCCATTTTCTGAGAAAAGTTATTGCCGTTCTGATGTTCTTATCCAAGGTATTGAATTGGGTGTGTTGAAGGTACTGTTGCATAACGTGTACATTCGATCCGGTTTAGTAACAGGCTTTGTAAAGTTGGCAGTACGTCACAGGTTGCCTGTGAGTGGTGTTGCCTTAATTGTTGGTAACGATTTAGCAGGGGAAAGGGTACTTCCATTTCCCGATGTTATTAAAAATTCTGTGTATGATTCTGTTATTTCCGGTGAGTTAGCATCAGAATATCCCTCGGTTTTTACTGTGTGTGTTGTTACGCTCGCTCAAGCGAGTAAGTTTGGTGATTCGATTGATATTTTGGATACCTTCATGGCCACCGAAGATAGAGCGAAAGCTGAGAGTTCTGTTGTAATATCTGAGTTGCCCGGTCCTGAGGCGCTGTCTATGAGTAGTGGTGCTGAAATGGAGATAGCTGAGTTGCCGCTGTCCGCTGACAAGGTTCTGATTTCTGCTGAACAGAAAAAAGATCCTTCTCTATTGTGCTGTAGGAAAAGGGCGGTAACTTTAAAGGACATTGAATGTAAATCCGTGGCATATTTTCTGGAAAATGATGTGTTAAAGAGAAAGTGGGCTCCAGCAAGGTCCGATGGTTAAGGTTGGAATACGGTTTACCAGCTCGTAGTACCTAAGTGTCTACGCAACCAAATTTTGAGCGTAGCTCATGATACGGTCGCTGGCCATTTGTGAATTACTAAAACGTATTAGCGAATCGTACGTTATTTCTTTTGGCCTGGTATTAAATCCGACGTGGTGCAGTATTGCCATTCATGTCACGTATGCCAGGTTGTAGGAAAGCGTAATCAAATCATCCATCCTGCACCTCTTCAACCTATCCCTGTTTTGGGAGAGTCTTTTGCTCGGATAATCTTGGACTGTGCTGGGCCTTTACCACGAACCAGATAGGGTTATGTCTATTTGCTTACGCTCATGTGCACGACTACTCGTTATCCGGAGGCAGTACCATTGCACTCATTAAAAGCGAAGGTTGTTGTGAAAGCTTTGATCATGTTTTTCTCTACGTTTGGTTTCCTGCAAGTGATCCAAACGGATCAGGGAACCAATTTCATGTCTCGACTGTTTAAACAGGTATTGTACCAACTGAAAATCATGCACGTCATATCTAGCCCGTATCATCCTGAGACTCAAGGAGCGCTTGAAAGGTTTCACCAAACTCTAAAATCCATGTTGAGTAAATACTGCGTAGAGGCAGGAAAGGATTGGGATGAAGGGCTGCCTTTACTCATGTTTGTGGTCCGTAAGACCGTTCAGGAGTCGCTGGGGTTTAGCCCGGCGGAATTGGTTTTTGGGCATACGGTGAGAGGCCCACTTAGAATGTTGAGAGAAAACTGAACAATGATCCGAGTGCAGTTTGCTGAATTATGTCGGTGCTTTCCGGGAGAGACTGCACGATGCTTGCAGACTGCTTTGGAGAGTATGCAGATAAAAATGAAAAGGCGTTTTGACAAGACTGCTATGGTTCGTTCATTCTCTGAGGGGGATAAAGTTCTGGTTTTGTTGCCAGTTCAGGGTGATGCACTGCAATCTAAATTCTCTGGTCCGTACGTCATTGACAAGAAGCTGAGTGACACGAATTGTTATTCGGACTCCTGAGCAACAGAGAAAAACCTGTGTGTGTCACGTGAATATGCTGAAGTTGTATGTGAGTCGTGAGGAAGATGGGGAGTAAAAAAGCTCTGTTATTCCTGTAGCTTCAGTTGTGACTGTTTCTGACAGCGAGGTCGATGAAGATGGGTTGAGCTTGCATAGTACCCTAGTCTCAGGTGGCAGACTAAATAATTCTATGATCTTGGAGAATTTAAATTCTTATCTGATACATTTGTCTGACCTTCAGCGTACCGATATAATGAAGCTGATTAATTCTTTTTTGGTGTTGTTCTCAGATGTCCCTACTCGTACTCAAGTTTTGAAACACGATATTGACGTAGGTGATCATCTACCCATTAAGCAAGGTGCTTACAGAGTGAACCCCGTTAAACGTAAAATCATGGAAGGTGAGGTAAAGTATCTTGTTGAGAACGGACTCGCAGTACAGAGTTCTAGCCCTTGGAGCTCGCCGTGTTTGCTGGTTCCCGAAGTCTGACGACACGCAGTGGTTTTGCACAGATTATAGGAAAGTAAATACCGTGACGAAACCTGACTCGTTTCCCCTCCACTTATGGAGGATTGCATTGATAAAGTAGGATCTGCACGCTTCGTCACAAAATTAGATCTGTTAAAGGGGTACTGACAAGTTCCCTTGACGGAGCGTGCGGCCTAAATATCTGCCTTTGTTAAGCCGGATGATCTCTTGAATTATAGGGTGATGGCATTCAGATTGCGCAACGCTCCAGCTACTTTTCAGCGCTTGATGAATGAAGTGCTAAAGGGGGTTCATAGCTGTAAGGGTTATTTAGATGACGTTGTTTATTCGAATACATGGGATGAACATCTGAAAACTTTTGAGCATTGTGTTTGATCGTTTGCTAAGGGCATCTCTCACACTTAATTTGGGTAAGTGTGAGTTTGGCAAAGCAACGGTTATCTACCTGGGAAAACAGGTGGGACAGGGTCAAATTCAACCTGTTGTTTTAAAAGTGCAAGCCATCGCAGAATTTGCAGTGCCCCGTACGAAACCTGAACTCCGGAATGACTGGTTATTACCAGGGATTTTGTAAAAACTTCTCCGATGTTGTGTTGCCTTTGACCAATATGCTTCGTGTTGAATGTCAAACTGCATTTGATTCGGTCAAAACATTTTTGTGTAGCGCTCCAGTCTTGACTGTTCCAAGATATGAGTGTTCTTTTAAATTGGATGTCGATGCGAGTGCTACTGGTGCTAGTGCTGTCCTGTTGCAGGATGATGAGAATGGGATTGAGCATCCTGTTGGATCCTTTTCAAAAATAATTCTAAAACACCAACTAAATTACAGCTATTGAGAAGGAGGCATTAGCCTTATTAATGGCATTACAACATTTTGAGGTGTATATTGGCTCTAGTTCCCTTCAGGTGATCGTATTTACGGATCATAACCCATTAGTCTTCTTGTCTCATATGAAGAACTCGAATCAACGGATCATGCGTTGGTCACTTTTTGTCCAGGATTTTTACCTGGAAATTCGTTACAAGAAAGGCAAAGATAATGTACTTGCGGATGCATTGTCACGGTCGTTCAATTCTGAGTAAATCTACTATATGTAGATTCTTTGTGTCTGAGGGTGTTACGACCTGAGTTTCTTTCGACCTGAGTATTTGCTGTGTTGTATGTGTGTTCTTTTTTCCTCCCCCTCTCTTGTTCTGTCTGATCTCTGATAGGATGTCCACTGATTGGGGTGTACGATCGCCATTGGTGGTTTAGACGAGGCGTGGTCTTTATAATGACGCCGCCGGCACTCAACGGGGGGAGCTCATTGTTGGTTCGGTCACGTTTGGGTTGAGAGCTCCTGGATCCCTCCTCCGGCCGATGATCAAACTTGTTCCTTTCAAGTGTAGTGTAAGATCTGTAGATCACGGTAATTCATTCTTAACGTTGTATTCTAAGAACGTGGAGCAAAGAGGTGTCCTGCCGTTTTGTTTTGGCTATTTGGTTTGGGTTCTGTTTTGTGTTAGGCAGTTAGGGAAGTAAAAATAAATTTTTACTTTTGATATTCGACTAGGTTATTTATATATCTTCTTTCTTTTCTAGATTTGTTTTGTTTGTTATTGTGGCCTTCGGGACACCTCGAAGAGATGCTCCTGATTCTACTTGTTTGTATTAAATAAATATAATCATTTTCCAACATCATGTATTTGTTTGATTATCGACTTTGTATCGTGTATCGTGCTTTGGAGATTCCATAACCACAACCCAGTTTTATTATGCCCTGTTTAGAGACGATCTTTACTACCCCTAGGCGCGGGGCGTAACAATGATCAAATTAAGGTATCTTTGCTGAATAAAAGTATCAATTTCTTAAAAAAAAAAAGAAATTATACTAACCCTAAATGTTTTTTAACAGTAGTGTATAAAAACATGAAACCATTGCTTTAACAGACAGCTACACTATTTAATGAATTGCATAAAATTACAGCAATTAAAATATATGACAATCCTCCATATAATTAAGACAAATTTATCACAAACTGAACTATATGGGGGAAAAAATCTTTGTTTTGAGGACACAGTTCAACAATTTGGTTAATAAAATCTACCTTCATGATATACTTGACCCTTGCCTTACATGTCATTGTGTTTTATTGTGTTTAAAAAAAGTTTAGTTTGGAAGACTGAAATTCTGAACTTTGAAACCGGCATACAAAACCACTGCTAGAAAAAGCACATTTATGTAACTGGACTTTTGACTCAAGACCTTATAGTCAGGGCCATACCCACCATTGTCCCCACAGGTCCCAGAGGTCTGGACCTCAGTATTTTTCCAGTAGCAAATGTTGTAAAATAATTCTTACATTAATTCTACAAGGTGCTACAAGGATAAAAAGCCAGCGGTCTTACAGTGTTCATCAATGTCAAAGTGTTTGTGATGGCCAATTAAATCAAAGTAGGCGGGGTTTATGTTCACAGGCGCCGAGTGTAAAAATTCCAGCACGACACGTCAGACAGTTATGATGTAAGTAGCTAAACTAAATATTTCCTGTTTGACTGCTGTTTTACAATAGAAATGTTAAACGACTGACAGAAATATTCATGGATGTAACCTAATAAAATTGTGTCTAATTTCGTTATTTAGAGTTATGTACGTGATTAGGCTAATGTAGCCTATTTCTTAATTGTCAATGTGACAAGGGAAGAGATGTTAACTAATCTGTTTTCATCATATATGGGGAAGTCGTGGCCTAATGGTTAGAGAGTCGGACTTGTAATCCAAAGGTTGCGGGTTCGAGTCCCCGGCCGGCAGGAATTGTAGGTGGGCGGCCGGCAGGAATTGTAGGTGGGGGGAGTGAATGTCCAGCGCTCTCTCCACCCTCAATACCACGACTGAGGTGCCCCTGAGCAAGGCACCGAACCCCCAACTGCTCCCCGGGCGCCGCAGCATAAAATGGCTGCCCACTGCTCCGGGTGTATGTTCACGACTGACAGAAATATTCATGGATGTAACCTAATAAAATTATGTGTGTTCACTGCTGTGTGTGTGCACGTTGGATGGGTTAAATGCAGAGCACGAATTCCGAGTATGGGTCACCATACTTGGCTGAATGTCACTTCACTTCATGAGTGCACATATTGTGAATGAATTTAATAAACTCAGTTATAATTATCCTGGTAGCCTTCAGTAAAATCACTTGTCTAAAATAATTAAACATGAATATCAGCCGACCCAGTATTTACATTCTTCACTAACACAGACGACAATGAAAAAGACTGTATCAGTCAAAGCTCAGCTTTGGGAAGGGAACTGAGGGAAAGAGGAGGAGACTGTGATAAAGAGAAAAAGAGATGGTGATGAGAATAATACTTGAAATATTTCTTAATTAAGGCCATTCCTGTTTGGGATATGTTATTGTGCATTGTCAAAAATTAACAAACTATATCTTCTCTAATTCCAGTTTGTAGCGTGGATTCAATCATGTTTAAGAGTCTGTTATCTTGAAAAATAATTTATGCTACTACTGCCCACTGACTTGGTTTAAACCTATATTGTTATCCAAGTGAGCCTTAAAACATCTTAAAATGCCCACATGTGGGTCAGGAAAATCTAAATTTTCTCGGGGGAGCATGCCCCCCAACCCTCCTACCAATCTCCGTTTTGAGACCTCTGTATTAATAAAAACCTGCGTATGGCCCTGCTTATAGTTATTAAAATAACTACCCTCACTCTCCTGTATGTGCATGTGCATAAAATGTACAATATACTATTGAAATGAACATGTTTGTAGATTCATGTCTGTGGAGTATTCATGTCCACAGCATGACACTGATGTATTGTTCAAAGATGCTTGATTGAATTGTTAATACTCTTTTGTTGTATTCACGTCAAACAGAAAGCAGTTTTATCACAAGAAAAAACCTACTGGCTTCTGTTTTATCGTACCTGTTTTCGGTAGACGTAGCATGCTGCGATTGCAACCATAGTAGACTCCCCAAGGAAACCAGCCAGCAGGGATCCAACACCAAGTGTGGCTCCATGTACCCTGCACAAATTGAAGCGCAGAAGGCTTTTAAATTCAGTCTAACAGATTTTATTATACAATTTGATGCACTGAAGTACAACGACTAGTGACCTACAGTCATGGCCAAAAATATCGGCACCCTTGGTAAATATGATCAAAGGCGGCTGTAAAAATTAATCTGCATTGTTAATCCTTTTGACCTTTTATTTAAAAAATTCACAAAAATCTAACCTTTCATCGGATATTAAGAATTTAAAATGGGGGAAACATAATTATGAAATAAATGTTTTTCTCTAACACACATTGGCCACAATTAACGACACCCTTTTATTCAATCCTTTTTGAAACCTCCATTTGCCAGTTTAACAGCTCTACATTTTCTCCTATAATGCCTGATGAGTTTAGAGAACACCTGACAAGAGATCAGAGACCATTCCTTCATCCAGAATCACTCCAGATCCTTCAGATTCACAGCTCTATGTTGGTGCTTCTTCTCTTCAGTTCACCTCACTCATTTTCTATAGGGTTCCGGTTAGAGGACTGGAATGGCCATAGCAGAAGCTTGGTTTTGTGCTCAGTGACCCATTTTTGTGTTGTCTTTGAGGTTTGTGTTTGGATTATTGTACGGTTGGAAGATCCAAACATGGCCCATTATAAGATTTCTAACAGAGTCAGTCACTTATTGATTTTTTATCTGTCGGTATTTGATAGAATCCATGATGCCATGTGACTAAACAAGATGTCCAGGACCTCCAGCAGAAATATAGGCCCACAACATCAAAAATACAGCAGTATATTTCATTGTACACATGGGGTACTTTTTATCCCTGTGTTCACTAAACCCATCTTGAGTGTTTGCTGCTAAAAAGCTCATTTTCAAGTTCCAGTCGTGTCTGATAACTGAATACGCTGGAGTTTGTTTATTGGAGGAGCTAGGAGAATTTTTCTTGAAACCCTCCCAAACAACAAGTGGTGATGTAAGTGCTGTTTGACAATTTATTTTTTAAGGTTTTCTGACCCCGAGACTCAACTATTTTCTGCAATTCTCCAGCTGTGGTCCTTGGAGAGTCTTTAGCCACTCAAACTCTCCTTCTCACTGTGCATTAGGACAATATAGACACACGTCCTCTTCCAGGCAGTTTCGTAACATTTTATGTTGATTGGAAATTCTTAATTATTGCCCTGATGGTGGAAATGGGAATTTTCACTGCTCTAGCTCTTTTCTTAAAGCCACTTCACTAATTTGTGAAGCTCAATTATCTTTTGCTGCACATCAGAAATATATTCTTTGGTTTTTCTGTGATGGATGATTAAGGGAATTTGGGCTTTGTTTTCCCTCCTATTTATATTTCTGTGAAACAGGAAGCCATGGCTGGATAATTTCATGTTCATAATCACCCTGGAGTGTTCAAAATTGTGAATATGAATGGGAATAAACTTCAGAGATATTTTACTCATAAGAATTTCTAGGGGTGCCAATAATTGTGTCCAATGTGTATTTGAGAAAAACATTTATTTCATAATGATATTTCCCCCATTTTAAATTATTATTATCCAATGAAAGGTTAGATTTTTGTGAATTTTTAAAATAAAAGATCAAAAGGATTTAGAAAACAATGCAGATAAATTTTCACAGCCTTTTTTATCATATTTACCAAGGGTGCCAATATTTTTGGCCATGACTGTATATTCTTCAACATTTGAGTACAGTCAAGCACAACACACTTACCCCATGTAAGGCAGCACTATGAGACTGGTAATGAGGACAATGATGCGGAGGACAGAGCTGGGCGCCAGGACAAAGGTCTTCTTCAGGGTCATGAGCCAACCAGTCAGGTGAGCACGAATCGTCACTGAGGAAAAAACGGTGCATGCAAAGCTGGTCTCAAGCAATCATGTGAAAACATATTTTACATGCCACTCATTGCTATCAGTACTGTTATATCATAAAAGTGAAGTGCAATTAAATTGGATGGTACTTTGAGCTTCATTGTGGTTCTTTCTCAGTTTCTGTAGGCCTGGAGGCATCGTAACTGAAGCATGACCACTCTTGACCTTTGCCTTTTCAAAAGGCATTTTCAAAGAGCAACCGGTCCTCCTAAGACCATCTGTCCATTTGGTAATGCACTGCACATCAGACCCTGAATCATGCATTTTTGTTTGTCATGAGTAGCACTCAGAGAATGAGCAGCTACAGAACTTTGCAGAAAGGTCCGCAAATTTCCACAGAAATTGAACATGGGACATTCACAAAGTTCAATATACACTACTGTTCAAAGTTTGGGGTCAGTAGGATTTTTCTTAAAGAAATCGACACTTTTATTAAGAACACATTAATTTGATCAAAAGTGACAGTAGACATTTAAAATGCTACAAAAAGTTATTTTTAAAAAGAAAATTTCCAAAGAAAAATAAAATAAAATCACAGTTCCATTAAAATATTAAGCAGCACAGCTTTTTTTAACATTAATAATAAGAAATAACTCTTGAGCAGCAAATCAGAATATTATAATGATTTCTGAAAGATTATGTGACACTGAAGACTGGAGCAATGGATTCTGAAAATTCATCTTTGCCAGCACAGGAATAAAATACATTTTAAAATATTAAAATAGAAAACATTTATTTTAAATGGTAAAATTACTGTATTTTTACTGTACAAATAAATGCAGTCTGGGTGAACAAAAATAAAAACCAACCCCAAACTTTTTAAACAAGTTTATGTCCAGTGTCTTACGCCTTTATTAAATATTTTTGCTATTGTGATCATGCTTTCTGATTCCATTAAGAGTGTTGTAATATTATTGGTTAAAACTGTACTTTCTACTGGATGCTAAAATAAGTGCACATATGTCCCCCCAAAATAATGAAGAATGTTTGTTTATTTGTAAATTGACTTAAGGTGCAATACCTGGAATGGGAAAGAAGGAGAAAATCCGTAATGGGGCGACACACATCTCAGCAAAGGCATGATCTACTCCAATGATGTCCACCAGGATCCTCTCAGAAATGTTTGGCGCCCAGAACACCACAAAACAGAGCTGCACAGAAAAAGACACACAACCTGAATGGAGCTACCCAAACATAACATAAGGAAGTAAAGGAGATCCCAAATTAGGACACGTCTGAGTTAGCCTAACACAGTACACATAGCAAGGGTTTTTTCAAATTATATAATAAATAAAAAGAAAACACATATAAAAGAATAGAGCAAGCTAGTGTTATACATGTAGATTTTAGATTCAGATCACATGTAAGCAAGCATATTATACTTACCCTGTTCACAGAGCTATCAAATCACTATAATTTACACTCATAACTGTTTATATCTACTGTGACTGAGTGGAGAAATGCCTTTGAAATATGGCTAACAGCACTGGAATAGGAAGTGTGTGCAGAGATTCGCATGACCAGACATGTTGGCACAAGAACTCAACACTTGCTGCAACTTCTTAACATCAATAACACAAACCAACCATCAATGATACATAATTTACAATCAAGTCCTAAGGGTTTCCAGCTTTTACAAAGCAAAATGTTAACACAGAATCTCGATGCCTTTGAGTGATTAATTAAAAAGCGAAGAAACCACATTATTCATCCATAGCAGTGCATTCATGCAACATTTCACTGAAGAGGAGAACATCCGGGCAAAACTATATAGTGTTTACGAACGAGATTAAACAGAAACCTTGTTATATGAGTGACACAGACTCATACAATCGTGATTCTTCCTCCATATCGCTGACAGAGAGGTGAAATTATGGCATAAAAATGATAGCTGTAGTGTAATACCATGAAGGCTTTAATCTAGGTCAGGAAGGGAATGTCTGACCCTGTTACCGAGGCAGAGCGCATCAATTAATCATTTAGTCTGACTCTAAAAGCACTCACAATAACAAGACACACTATTCTAAAGCGCTCCTTATGGCTTTACAACTACGTGTTTAGTGGCTAAATAAAAGCCTATGGATTTTTGTTTATTGCATTTCAAATTTCAAATGGAAAATTTAAAAACTGAATTATAAGGTAACAAAATATGTACAGATAAAGTTAGTGTGGGTTTAAATACTATACATGTAGACCAAAGGAAGCTGTTGCTTTATTATGTCAATAACATACGTTGTTAATGGTCACAAATTAAGATTCAAACCAAAAGTACTACAGCTACCACGCTTTCATGTTAAATCGCTTGTTGTATTCCTCAACTGTAAGTTTCTTTGAAAAAAGTCTGTCAAATGAATAAATGTAAATGCAGATAGAAATCTCCTCCTGATTGGCTAAACAAAGTATATGACCATGGCCCACGGTCACAATAAACTCCCACACATCTTTGAACCCGTTGAACTTCAGTAACCACTGTTACCAAAATATGAAACAAGTGTTATTGAAGCCAGATGGAGACAGAGGAGAATGTGGATGAACTTACTGTTATAGAAAGAGCCAAACAAACAAAAGTGAAGCGCCTGATGTGGGACTTTGTCACAACTGTACCACTGTTGGCCAACTTGTTGCTTGGGTTATTCTGGAAAATAAGAACAAACACAAACAGCAGATGTCAAGAAAGCAGTTCATTTCTTCTTCAGGATAAGTTCTGAACATTTAGAATCTACAAATCATCAAAAAAATGTTTTTAAAGAAAGCAATATTCTTATTCAGCAAGGGTGCATTAAATTGATCAAAAGTGACAGTAAAAACATTTATGTTACAAAATAATCTATTTTAAATCAATGTTGTTCATCAAAAATCCTGAATAAATGCAGCACAACTGTTTTCAAAATTGATAATAATAAGAAATCTGCATATTACAATACATTTCTGAGGATCATGTGACACTGAAGACTGGAGTAATGGGGGCTTAAAATTCAACTTTACCATCACAGGAATAAATTACATTTTAAAACATTAAAATAGAAAAAAAGTTATTGTAAATAATAATAATAACATTTCACAATGTTACAGATTTACTATATTTTTATCAAATAAATGCAGCTTTGATGAGTATAAGGCACTTCTTTCTAAAGCATTAAAAATATATTACAGTCCTCAAACTTTTGAACGATAATATAGATCATCTTCATCCATAAAACTATTAACTACAGTTGGCCAGACAACTGCGGCCAGAGACTGTCCCCTCACTTCCTGAGGACTTCCTAATACTGGATCCTGCTGATTCTTTTTCTCAGGCCAAACATCCTTAAATAACAGCACACTACCATGTGCCTTTTTTAATTACAGTCTCTGGGACTCTAGCTGCAGCTCTGTCTCCATGAACCCACTCTATTTACCCCAAAACTAATTGCTTTGTCATGAAGTAAAACAAGATAATAGACACTGCAGTATTAGCACACAGAAAAGGTGGAAGATATAAACTAATTTTGTCATCCCTTCAAGGTATGAGACAAAGTTAGACAGTGTGGTATAAATAAAAAGCAAATAAACCACACTAACTCCTTTTCCTGATCTTTCAGGCGGGATACTGGGAGGAGAAGATGGAAAGCTGTCATTTTAACTTAAGTATATATGCGGAGGATGATTAGTATTAAGGATTCAGAGAACTATATGATTAAGGATTAAAAAAGTGTTAGTTTAAGGTAAAACAACAACATTTACCTTGTCAAATGCAGGGTAAACAGCTCTGAGTTCAGTGAGCCATCCATATGGCATATGACCCACTGGATATGTTGCTGTGAGAACTGCGACAGCCTGGAAAACAATGGTGAGATGATGGTAACATTAAACACCCACAATTTCATCTGTTTATAATGAATGTTTCTATTGTAGCACAGCTGAGTGACGTAAAATATTTCTGACATCTAGGCACCAAACAACTAAACTGACAGTGAAGCTTGTTTTGTCATTCTAGTTTTTGTATAAACCTAGTTTAAAAGTATATTTGAGGGGGGAAAAGTACAACAATTAGCCTTCAGTGGTAAAGTTGGCCCATAAAGCACAGGATGCTGATGAGATGCAATTATGGCGCATTAACAACTATTACGAAATTAGTTTTATTCAGTCTTATTTCAGCCTTGTTTATAGCCTAATATAGTATTTATCATTATTTTGAATTAGCTTTTATTTTATTTTGCTTTTTTTCATTTATACTGTATTTTAGAATATTTGTTTTTATTTTATTTATATATATTTCTAATTAGCTTTAATTATTTTACTTTTTCACAAGTTGTTCATCTTTATCAGATTTTTATTTTATTTTACTTCAGCATTATTTTAATTACTGAAAACAATTTTAATAGTTTTAGCTTACAATATCAACTGTTTTTATTCACTGGATGCATAATTAAATATAGACACTATACATGCATTTTCCATTTCTATAGACACAACTAAAATCATAATTTTCACAATTCTTATTAAAGTGCTGCGCTGTCTATACCTGATGACACTGCTTCACTTAAAATAAAAATAGATGTCAACATAGAAGAAATAAAAGAAAATGTTCCCCCATCCATCTCAGTATATTTTCATAGCAAGAAAAGCTGAATTTCACTGTGAATGTATTGCTAAATTTAAGTATTAGCTGAATATTCATACATATGCTGTATCTAAATGACTGAAAATAATGAAAGTGACTATAATGTGATATCTAAATACTGTAAAGGTATGCGTGTTCTTGCCATGGGACACACTAACCGCTGTGGCAGCTGTGCTTCCTTTCAGATCCCGTGACACAAACAGGTTGACGATGGGTCTGCTAATCCGCTGCGTAGCAAGGATGAGAGCCAACGGCCACCAGAAGCTTAGCATCTTTTTAATAGTGGCATCACCCTATTACACAGAACGAGTGTCAGTATACAGCACAGTTTTATGATTCTCACAGGTTTGATGGGGCAGAGTAAGGAGAAATGAATATTGAAAACCAATAAACTGACAAGTGTAGCTGTGATACTGAACTGAGCAGGTCAATAGTGAGGGATTTGCAGAGTAAAATACCACTTAGTTGAACAGGTGTAAAGAGAGTCAATGGACATACCCCAACCTCAGGCCCACTGGATTCTGGGATGTTGTCATGAACGTTCCTGTAGTAACCCAAACCAACAATAGTGAAGCGTACCAAGGCGCCCATATACAGAGAGATGATTGGGATCAACAAGGGCTCCACACACTCCAGGTGACTGTGGAGCAAAATAGAGACAAACACAATCTAGAGAGAGAGAGGGAGAGAGGCACAACCGTGTAACCTGATTACAATGACAGTGATAAATATAGCCGTTCTTGTGGCACATACAGACTCTATTATTAATTCAAACCCAAATACATCATTAATAAAAACAAATTACACCGTGACTATGATAAGCACAGACACATAACCTATTATCTTCGCCTTCAATTATCCTTCATACACAACCATATTCACATTCTCATAAACATTCCAATACAGAAAAAAGAGTGTAATATCATAAATCAAGCAATGAAATGCTGACTTGATGAATCTAACACATACCTGTGCAACAACATCAGAAATAGACGCACATCCCACCAGGAAACTGTGCTTGTGCTTCAGAAGGATTCCAGCATGAGTCCAGGCCTGAAACCACAGATATGAGCTAACTGTCACAATAACTTACACAATACAATATGATAATCCCCTTAATGGATAGAGAGAGATGGAACAGGGACCCCGTTACATATTATATTAAATTCTGGGTGTATTTTAGTCCTATAGCACCATTTGCTATATTTGATACTATAGTGATGGTAACCTTTCAAAGCCATTAAAGCATTATTCATGAGTTTTATTTTACAGTACACATTACTGTTCAAACGTCTTGGTTTGGATTTTTTAATGCATTAATTTGGTCAAAAAATTCGTAACAACAGTAATATTGTGAAAAATATGTTTAAAATGTAATTTATTCCTGTGACTGAAAAGCTGAATCTTCAGTATTCAGTGCCACATGATCCTTCAGAAATCATTTTATTATGTTGCTAGTTCTAAACAAGCTTAATATTTTTGTGAAACTGTTATTATTTTTTAGGACTCTTAGGAAATTTTGCAGAACTTTATCTTCTTAATTTTAGCTTTGCTAATACTATATTCTTCTTTAATGTAAATTTCCATATGTTCACAAAAAAAATAATAAAATAAATTCAAGCAATAATTGGCAACCCCACTGCAGTGCCACATTTAATCCTCTAGGGGTCATGGACCCCCTGTTAACTGGGTCCGCTCTCTCGAGACTTAACACTTTAAACAAAACACTGCTGCGGCTTAACCTCCATTGACAGGCACAGGATGTTCACGTGGGCTGTTATTCATCCAAAGGAGCTTGATGGGTTTCCAGATCCGAATAGGCTCTGATGCCTAGCCTTACCACGCACGCTTACACACACATACTCTCTGCCATCTGTGCCAGGCAGGCGAGCCAGATCTGACGGTCAGAGCAAGAGCACATTATGACATTACAGCTAAATATCCAGGGTTGAGACGTCATGATAAACTCACCATGGCGTCAAGTAAAGGAAAAGCAGCCAGATAGAGAAACGCCTTCCGGGTCTTACTCCCCACAGACTCATCCACATGGTGCAGTTTGTTAATGATGTAATACCCCAGATTTGTGTAGGCTAAACAAGGAAAAGTGAGAACAAGATTAATATGTATTATAGTCAATAATATAATAAAACATAATATTCAACATGATGGCTTTGCTGCCAAAACTGGCAAAAATAAGGACAGAGAAATATAATATAATATAATATAATATAACATGATGGCTTTGCTGTTAAAACTAGAACAAATAAAATGCAAGGCTATAAAAGTTCTAATATAATACAATAAAAGATGTAATGTAATAAAATGAAATGAAATATATTGCTAGGACAGGTTTCAGCATTCCCACAACCCTACATAGAACAGAGAATGGATGGATAATAATAAATATAATGTAACAATGTAATATAATATAAAATGACATGATGGCTATTAAAACTAGAACAAATAAAATGCAATGATATAAAAGTTCTAAAATAATATAACAAAATATATAATATAATACAGAATTTCTCGTGTCTCCTATTTCTCCTGTGTTTTTTCCCTTTTCTCAGGAATGTGTGCAGTGACGTGATCCACAGATGGATGACACAGCTCTACCAAACTCTCTGGCTGCACAAACGACCATAATATGTCTGAGACCACACTCAAGATGATGGAGAGTGTTCATGTTATGCTAACACACCATAACTTCTTCATTTAAAAGCACATCATTATGTATGGTGGACAGGTGGTGGCTTAGTAGTTAAATATTCATGCCTTCTTCTAAGAAGGTGCTGGTTTGTATCCTATATCCCTCAGGGTTACATTCTTTCTCCATGTACTCATAGCAATAACTGCCATATGGGCACTGCTGAGCGACTGAAAAAGGCTCTGATTTCTTGCTTCATATGTAAATGGCTATTTGTGTAAATGCAAATGTATTTGAGCTACAGAAACTGACATATTCAAGGTAAATATCCTAATTTTTGGATTTGATTGTATAAATACACCATTTCATGATGACTAAACCATTTTTAACCACATCCCACGAACTTAAGTATTTGTAATTTGGTAAATATAGGTGGCAGAACTTATTTCCTGCTGAGTAGGAGTGCAGTATTTTGCACAATTTGTTTAATGACAATATAATTATAGAGGGTGAACAAAAATCCGAAAATAAATGGTGAGTTACCCCTGTGAGTTTGAATAGAGTTTGTTTGAGAGACGCCTCTGCCTTCACAGAGTACACAGAGCAGGCATGTAGTAACCTGGCAAAAAAAGCACTTCAGTCAACACAGCGGATGAGACCGTGCTTGGAATAAAATTTTCCTTTGTGCAATGAGTTTTTTTTTCCAGAGAATGGATACATCTGCCAAGATTAGTGGGGTTTGATTGATTCAGACCACTTGAGCTAAAAGGAGGTCCTTCTCCAGTCATAACATTGCTTACTAAGTCTACCACCATGACATGTTTGTTTGGAAAAGTGCAAAACAAAGCGGTGTTCCCTGTACATTTAGTACAAACTAGTCATGCAAGACCAGAGGCAGTGTGAGGAAATAAAAAACTGGCAGACTGACCAATAAGAGTGTGGAAAACGATAGCCACGGTTCCTGCGGCGACCATACAGAGGACTGCCTTGGTTCTGTCCCGTTTGCTGTTGACAAACACCAGCCCTACATTCTTGAAATCGCTCATAGGGCCAGTGAAGAACTTCATGAGGGAGTAGGCCAGACCATAGCTGGCCAGCATTTCTACCGCATCTTCTTTAACTGTCGCAATACCCCTGTTCAAAGCCTGTAGAGGGAGAGAGAAATTATAAAAATGCATAAGAATCCATTTTATTTAGCATTGTACAAGACAGGTTAGTAGAGTGAACAAAAAATAAATAAAAATAGACAAACCTAGATATAGATGAACCTATTCTAAATCTACATGAATCTAGAAAGTGAATCCACACTAAATCTAGATTTAGGTTAGTCTAATCCATAATCTAATTTCTGATGTTGAGGGATGAATTGAAAGGGTGATAGGACAAACTATCACTCCTCATGCAATTCCTCTACACAAAGAGGGTTTTATTCCCAAGATATACAACACTACCCCTGTATCAACTGACTAAATGCTTTTCATGGCATGTCCCCTAGAAAAATATCCTGATCCAAGCAGAATTTAGCCCGAATTTACTCTTAACAGTGTTTCTGTCTTTTAAAGCCACGTATGTGCGAAAATACAAACTTCACAGTGTCACAATGCACCATGTGTCAGATGTCTAAACATGATTAAGCAACAGCGTCTAGCAAAAAGAGGAAGACTTATTATAAAATTACATTCATTCATGGACCTTTCTTGAGAGAAACACCTGTAAACTGTGATCAGAAACAATAGCCATTCTAATCTTGAATAATGTTGAGCTACAGTAACTACAAATCATCTCAATGATGACTAACTGTATTACGAACAATTTTACAGCTTTATTATCACATGCCAGAATATATTCCCATGAACACGTGAGAAGGTGATATGGCAATGTGTCAGATGTCAAACCTGTTGGAAAATGCTGAGATGCACATAAATTCTACTTGCTCTACAGCTGTGGGTGTTATTGCACTACTGTATAACATTTTCTGCCCTGTCCTTGACTCTAATGTGATGTCACCATTCTGTAATACTTGTTTCAGAGGAATAATGCGTATGTTTAAATCTTAAGATTTCATTCAGATGATACAACAGCAGATAGTCAGTCACAGAATACAGAATTCATAGGAAGCAACAAGACCTGTACAATAATAGATAAAGTCAAAAGTATGTATGAATATAGGGCTCTTCTCCTTATCTGCTGCCTTCTTCTGACTCTGACTCTTTGTCTGCCACTTAATCTTCAACGCCTATGAACAATGTTCAGTGAGATAATGATTGTCTGTTACTGTGGGCAGACAGGCTCTTAGGGTTCCTGCTCACATTTCTTCTGTCTGCCATTAATGATTTTGAAAAATTAATTTGTATCTAACAAAAATCGAATGGCAATGTTTTATTCCAGTTCTCCAAAATCAAATGAATTCTTCACTGTAGGGAGTTGTATCCATCAATTCAATTATAATTTCGAAATATCGAATATAATTTTCGAATATAATTTTATCTAAACAAATAATAATAATTTATCACTTTAAGAACCGAGGGATTGCGTCAGCAAATTTAATTTCCTCAACAACTCTCAACTGCAATCTAATTTTTTTTTTTAATTAAAGATAAACAGATATTGCATTTTATGGGTAATACCAATACAGATATTTTGGTAACACTTTAGAATAGGACCAACTATCATTATTAACTAGTTGCTTATTACCATGTCTATTAATAAGCTGTTTATTAGTACTAAAGCACATATTCTGCATGACCATATTCTACATCCCTAATCTTACCCAATACCTAAATTATTAATAAACAGCAAATTAGTATCTTATTGAGACAAACATCTTAGTTAATGGTTTGTTAATAGCAAGAATTGGACCTTAAAATAAAGTGTAACTGATTTTCTTTTATATCCAAGTTTTTAATAACCAATATTTAAAACCAATTTGAAAGTTTTGTGTTTGCTTTTGACACAAAAATAACTTTTTATTATACCACAAAAATGAAACAATATGAATATTTAGATTATTATTATGTAATTGAGTTACACATTTCGTGCTGGAGAATAAATGACCTTAATTAAAAACTTTTATAATTATTCCAAACAATACATTATTATATAATGGTATTCATTAATTTGTACACCTAATATCGAAGAAGAACCGATAACCGATTTAACTGAAAAAGGTGCATATCGGAAAACATTGCTTGGTCAAACAGATTAATGTTAATTTTCAATAAATCACAATTATTTGAGTTTAACATGACAATAAATATTTGTCTTTGTAGCCAATCCATTTTAGACATGCAATGACTGTTATAAAAACTACTGTAAGTGCACAACATTCGTTAATAGTTGACAAAAACAAGGGCAGTTCCCGCAGAGGTGACAACAAAATCACCCCATCCAAAAGTGCACATTCATCTCAGTCAGATTGCTTTTGCATTGTTCAGTGTGACACATGTTATTGGATGCTCTGTATGGCCAGCTGTTGACGAACACAACATGTTGTTTGTGATGAAGCCTTGTTTAGCAAGGGCCGCCGTTTCACCGATTCCTTAAGAAATAAATCCACAGGGTCGCCCTAACATATAAATTACGTCGACAACATATTACACGTTCGCAAGCCACAAATAAACAGACCTCTTATAGCAAGGAGCACGGATGGATGAGAGATGCCATTGCTGCAGTGTCCAGCTCCAAGCATACACAACCAATCTTCAGCGCTGTATTTAACACACAATTCATTCACACTTGCCTGTTCGCCGAGGTCGATGGCTATGTTGGTTATGGCCAGCGGTACCAGGAATCGGATGAGAGGCCAGTAGTGCGTGAGCGCCGGGAATTTCACCATGATCGCCGGGAGGAGAGCGGCAGCACCGCCAACATCAGCTGCTCGGGTCTGGAAGGATGCGAGGCCGGTCACAGCTCGTCGAGTTCTGAGTGTTTTCTAGCAGAAATTCGCCGAGATCAGGTCCGTCCCTGTCCTCCTACACAACAACGGCATCATAAACAATGATCTGGTGCATGGGAAAATAGGAGGGTCACCAGAAATTTCTGCTGACAGCTTCTCCATTGTTCACCCATCAGTGGAGAGGAAATAAATACATATAACGTTAATCGGCCGCGACGATTAAGTGCGGCACATGTATAAAGCCGCATGCATGGAGTCGCTGGTCCAGTCGCTATTCTGCTGTATATGGTCACTCGGATAACTGTACTTAAATCATTATCCTTCCTTAACAACACGTGGGGGACGGTCGGCGCACAAAAGCCCCTCCTCTTCTAAACGTCACCTGCTGCGTGCAGAAAAACACAGAAACACACTGCTGAACAACACACAGATGTCTAAAACAGAGTACATTCTCAGAGAAGAGCTTGCTAGAGAGGGATGAGCGCGGCTCAGGGGGAAGAAATAGCCGTCTTCGTCCTTATATCGTACCTGTGTGTAGGCCAACACGTTCATTTGATGTGAAATTTTAACGCAATAAATAAAATATCAAAATGAGACTTAAACGTTTGAAAAAATGTAAGTGGCTTTCATGAATCTCGGTGAAAACCGAACATCTTATTTGCCGGCCAGCAGAGCAAGCAAGTCTTGTGAGACGCGCTGCTGTCTGACAGACTGTCAATTAAAGGGACCGTTCACCCCAAAATGACAATCATACAGGTTTTTAGCAAACTGTATTACTTCCTTCTTTTCTGAAGCATGACAGAGGATGTCACTTTGACTAACATCTCCTTTTGTGTGGTATGTGTATTTAATAGATATAATGAATAGCTCTCAACCAGGGGGGGCCGGGGTCCATTGGAGGTCTCAGAAAACCTCCTAACGGGCCACAGGATGACTTTAAATTAAATAATTATTAATAATAACAATTCCTTACATTTATATAGCACTTTTCTGGGTACTCAAGTGGGGAATCTCCTCATCCACAACCAGTGTGCAGCATCCACCTGGATGATACGACGGCAGCCATAGTGCACCAGAACAGCTTATTGGTGGAGAGGAGACAGAGTGATGAAGCCAATCAGAATATTCAAATTGCCCTTCAAAATTATTGGCAGAAAAAGTGTCCCAATTAACCTGAATTCACTATTAATATATTAAAATAATCTAACTTTAATATTAAAAATGCTACGAAGACCACAAATTTATATATTTTCCCCTCATAATAAGTATTGTTTTTTATTGAGGAACATGCCGTTCTTAAAACATTTGGGATCATATAATAAATTATGGTTAATTAAACATTAACGCTCATAAAATAGATAATTAGTTTTTTAAATTTCATTTAAATTGTTACAGAGACCCACTTTATCCATCTTAGAAATAGTGCTTGATTCTGATTTTTATTTCATTGGATGATGCAGAAATATTGATTCATGCCTTTATTTTCTCTTGCCTTCATTTTTGTAGTTTTAAACTGGATTGCCTAAGAACTGCATTGATAAACTACATTTGGTACAAAATGCTGCAACTGCAGAGACCATACATTTGCACTGGTCACCCATTAATTACAGGACTGCTTTTAAAGCCATTCATTTTTTTAAGCACAGAACGACTTGGCCAGTCAGAAAGATATAAAGGTACTAGTAAATATTTATTAAATATATCCAAAATATTTTTTAGATCTTCTAATGCTGATCTTTCTTTCTTTCGTCACAATGTAATGTAAACCATACAAGATTAACTGAAGCTGGTTTGGCTATTACACCCCCAAAAACTAAACCTTTTACCAATTGAAAGGTTCATGCATTCATAAACCTTCTTTACTCCATCATAAAATTTCATTAAAAAGTTTCAGTGAACAATTATTCTGAGATGGAGGCGGATTGTTGTAGTGCTGCATGCTTCATCAGATGCTTTATGAATTATTGAGCTGTGCCTGTTTCTCATTTCCTGCCCACGCTGTGTAAATTGCTCTGCAAAGTAATAAATTGTCAGACTAATACAATTATGACAACTGAAAAAGTCAATACAAGAAGATACTGAAACCAGTGGAAGGACACCAAGATCTTAACCTGAATGGCACACTAAACCAGCTAAACGTAATACCTAAAAATCAAGAAAAGCAGAAGAGCAAGTCCAGTTTTACAGTTTAATTTGATTGTAATATGCAAAAAATCAATTAACCTTGCAAACTAATAATTTCATAAATAATCAAAAAAACATTAAAAACTTTTCCTCCCATTCTAGGTTCCAGCTATGTCTCATATATTTATTTAGAATCAATTTATTTAGAAATGCATACAATTTTATCCTTCTATTTAAAATTACATAGGTAACAGAACAAGGATAAGCAAATCTTGAAATTTATAAGAAATAAAACAAAACCATCCCAAAACATAAACTCAAGAACAGCTATGTGGAAAACATGAAGGACTGTAACTCCTGAGTTCTGTAGATTGTGTGTGATTGCCATTTACTCTTTAAAGACGTGTCGTTATGCTTGATTGTCCATCTGAAGGTGGATTCCACTTCGGCCTACCATATGCATCAAATTTGGAGGACTTTTTGGGGACGAGTACATTGTAGTGTCTGTCATCTTCTGTAAGCAAGAATAGATGAGGCCAGTCCTTCTTGTGGTCGTTAGGGTAGTACGTAATAAACTCTTCAGTTTCACACTTGTACAGCCGAACAACCCGCATCGTCTGCTGAAGGGAATAACCCAGGAGGCACATCTCCACCTAAACAACATTATATCATCAGGAGAGGTTCTTTCATAAAATATGATCACTTCAACCATTGAAATACTGTAATCAAATGAATCAACAGTAGATATTATAAGCTAGAAGTTATTATTTGTACATAATTAAACAAAGCTAAAGATTTTTTGTAAACATTCATTTTGAACTGCACTTACCTGTTCCAGCCCACCACTGAAGCCTACATGTCTGAGGTGGTTGGTGAGGAACGTTTTTGGGCATTTGGACGAGTCACGAGCAAAGAGAAGCCAGCAGAACTCTGGTACATCAGAGCCCTTCTCCATATCTGAGTGCAATTGAACGGCAGTCCTCAGCATCAAGAACTTCAGGGCTTCCAGAAGCTCATACTCCTCATCGTGACCTCTAAATACCTGCTGGCATATATGCTCCCTCTCTTCAAGACTTTTGCACTGGACAGTCTCTTGCCACTATAGATAAAACAATCAAATATTGCCAGCAAGTACATTTAAGTTTGGAGTCAATACAATTTTTTTTTTAAGAAATGAATACCTTTATTAAGAAAGGATGCATTAAATTGATCAATAGTGAAATGTAAGGACATTTATACGTTACAAAAGATTTCTAGTTCACATAAATACTGTTTCTACTGTAAATACATAAAGACTGGGATAACGGCTGTTAAATATTCAGCTTTGCCATCATAGGAATAAAAAATATTTTTAAGTATATTTAAGACTGTAATAAAATTTCACAATATTGTATTTTTGATCAAATAAATACAGCATTGCTGAGCATTAGAGACCCCTTTCAACCCCCCCCCCCCCCCCCAAAAACCTTTGAACAGTGGTGTATATAGATATTCATAAGCAATTAAGAAAAAAATTAAACTAAAGTTACCCTTTTCTTCAGTAGCTCCAGACATTGTTCAAGATGCTGCACTTTGCTCTTGCTAGTTTCAAATGGAAACTGCCACTCCTTAATAAAATCCAGATCAGATTGAATTTCTTTTGGCCACTATAATAGGAAATTCATAATGCAACAAATTAATTTAATGCATAATAACATTCTATATTGATATGCAAAATATAATAATCAAGTCATGCTGCTTTGTGCAAGTACAGAACCATTGAGGATGCCTAAATTCTAAGCACAATAAGGCTAAATTACCTTGCTAATGTCAGAGTCATGTAACCAGGCAGGAAGTTGTTTTGACTGGCTGAACACCTGGAAGAGTGTCGCCCTTAATGCACAATAGTTATCACCTCTTACTCTGCGCAGATTGAACTCACTGGCTATTGCTTCATATCCCTAAAAAAGAAGCATGTGTGAGCAATGCCCTTTAAAAAATAAACATTTACAGTAAAGTGTGAAAGAAGCAGGCTCACCTTTCGGATAAGCAGACTTTTTGTAGTGTTGCCTTTCCATTCTCTCTCACTGTAGGTCTGAAGATCCTCGACAGCTGACACGCTGCTCTGGGCCTCACCTACAGCCGCTGATGGGAACAAAGACACTACTAGCTCAGGCAAAAACAACCTCACAGACATCTCTACAACATTTCATTACACACTGAACATTCTTCAAAAACTGGGCACTACCTGACTTTGACTGCTGCTTGTCCTGCAGCTCTTTTTGTATTTCCTCTTCTCCTCTGTACAGGTCCACATCACTATGAAACAACAAAGACTCATTGCCCAATGCACAAAATGGTGCATAGTAACTTGTGTCACTTCCTTAATCTAGTAAACAGTGATAATATTTGTCATGTAACCATATATTTAGAAATGGACCATTACATAAAGCTGCCTGTTATTGAGAGATGCACATGAGAAAATGCTAAACACTGCTGTTGCTTGTCATTTTCTACATTGAGAGTTAAATTGTAGTTTTTTTCAATTGCTAACATCCCTTTGTCCAATCTGTAGTCACATTTTCAAAACTCTAAACACAATTAACACAACAGCCGTCTGTTGTGACCATACCATTTACACAATTCATGTTGTTTTCACACAATATTCAGTTAATTAACACGTTTCTAAAATGCTTAAATGTTCTTTTCATACAAGCTTACCCCATACCAAAAATCATGGATCTTTCTTATCTTTTTTACAAATGGTTAAACACAGCATGACAGAAATGAAGACCTAATGTTCCAAACTTATTGTGTAAAGCCTGTACTTCTGCAACAAAAGCACTACTAATAATTGAGAAATAGCTGATTCCAATCTTAATGAATAATTCCAAGTTTTTCCATACATGGCCATGCACAATAAAAAGGCACTCTCTGGATTGGTTTTGTTCAAAACAATACAGAACAACACAGAGAAGCATAAAAAGAAAGAAAATGTTTGGAGGAGGGAGAGTTGGATGAGGAAAAGGAATAGTTGGGACGAGGAAAAAGACTGGTTAGACCAGGGAGAGGAGTAGTTGAACCAGGACTGTCTGGTTTGGTTCAGCTACCAAATCAAGAGACTACAGCAGACAGTCAGGACTCCTGAGAGGAATATTTGTGCCCCCCTGCCCAACCTCAGAGATCTTTGCATCTCCAGAGTGAGGAAAAGGGCTAAGAAAATCACTTTGGACCCCACACAACCTGCCCACTCTCTCTTTGAACTGTTGCCTTCTGGTCAGCGATACCAACCACCAGAACAGCCAGGCACAAGAACAGTTTCTTAACGCAGGCTATATTCAGCCTGAACAATTGTAAAACATTCATAACAATACATTGTGCATCATAACTGAAAATTGTTCATTTGTGAACTGCACACTTGTAAATAACATATCTGTACATTCATTTAAAGTTTTTTTTTTTTTTTTTTTAAATCACTGGCAGCAATTTCATTTTGCCAGTAAAGCCTTTACTGCTGCAATTCTGTCACTTTTCTTTTACATTCCATAAAGTACCGATGATCCTTCACTATGCTGTACACATAGGCCTACTATATAAAATGAATCCACTCACAAAAATGAAATTACTGGCTGAATTATTATTATTATTGTTGTTGTCATTGTTATATTTTTTAATGCATCTCATATTGTATTTTCTATACAGGCCGAACTGAGACATGATAAGTAATGCAGTTTTTGTAATGCCATTAATTGTTAGCATTTTGACAGTCTATGCACTATAATTGACTACGTTTCTGTTGGATAGAAAACCAGTGCTAATGTATTGACCGAATGACTCGATTTTGAATCGGGCTCGCTGTGTTTTGATAGAGTTAGTATATGAAGAAAAAGGTATTCAGCATTTTGAAATGTAGAGTTTGTATTTAATTAACAAAATGTGGTTTTGGCCAGAAAATTAACTATTCGGCTAACTGTGTGATGTAGGTGTGTTGCTGTGATAAGAGTATAGAAAAAGTACTTTAAGTATTGGTAAACGCTTGTCAGCAATTGAAAAAAAACTGTAATTTATATCAAAGCATACTTCACTTGGTCGAAATACATATATCATGCATAGGGACCTATGATTTTTGTGATGCAGAAAATGCAGACAGAATCATGGAATCCAGTCATAAAAATTACATTTATTTGTCATGGAATTTAGCTAATTTTGGACGAATAAATCAAAAGTAGGGCTATACAATGAATCAAAATGTGATATGGACTAGTGTGTGGACTAGTGTGAAGCACAAATAGACTGCTATTTAAATATGAAGTCTGCATGTACCAAGTGCCTCTGTGTGACTAAATGGTGCCGTTTCATTTACTACACAAACTCAAGGCTGTGTGATGCTTGAGTTTTAGCATTTGCATTTCTGAAAAAATAAAACCTGTCACATGGTCCTATTATTGTAAAAAACAAAGTACAACATTTTTTATTGTATTATGAAAAATTTAATTAAGAAATAAGAAAAAAACTTAATTAAAAAATAAAGCATTTTATACGGCAAAAAAAATAATTAATTTAATATATTGTTGTTAAATTTAATAAATTTCATGATTTCAATTAATTACAGATTTAACCATTAAAACAGAATCCAGAAAAATATAATTTGGGAAAAAATTAGACAGATTTCATAATAGCGAATTGTCAGTGAATAAAACTAGTAAATTAAAACTAAAATTGACTAAAGAGAAGCTAGTAATTAATATAATTGCCATCTTCCCAAAATGGTTGGTGCGGAGTGAAGCATGTCACTAAAAGTGATAGTGAAATCCAAAAGAACAATTTGAATTGCAAATGAAATGTAAATGTATTCCAAAATCACTTGTCTTAACTCTTGAAATGATAGTTTAGCCTCAGTTTCACATCCAGAATTTTAATTACAAGTATTAATTTTATATACTGTTATTTCTGTTTGCCTTAAAGAACACTTAAGTAAAAAGTAGCACAACCTACACTACTTTCTCCAAAAGCACCTACTGTATGAAAAACTACAATACCATACTGCATGCACAGAAAAAGCTGAATTGATAGAAAGAATACCCCTTTTCATCTTCAGCAGACGGCGTCTTCATCAGATGCTTCTGGGATGATTGACTGTCACTACGAGTAGATTTGGCCTCCTTCTGAGCACGTTTTTGCATAGTGTTGGAAGACTTAGTGCTTCTCTCAGGTCCAGGTAAACAAGCATGTTTTCCAGCTGCCCGGCCCTTCACATCTGCTTTCTGACCTTGAGTGCCCGGTGTCGATCTAAAGAGGAGAATCAGTTATATTCAACATGAAATAACATATGCTTAGACATAAGCTGTTAAAATTGACTAAATTTATAACTTATCCACTTATATTTTGCATTAGGAAATCAGTGCTATGGCATACCCATGACTCGTTTTGACTTTTTTATTCTGTCGGTCAGAATCACAAGCAGCCTTTTCTGTTTTATTCATAGTTTTGACTTGGTGAGTTTGGTGATTTTGCACATCCTTCGTACCTGAATCATAACAACACAAGAGCAGAGACGTCCAACCTGCATCTCTGCATGGCGGGCTGATGCAGAGGGGAACACAAATTAAACTAAATATAAAACGTGCAGCTTGAAGCTGAATATATTGGTCTTGCACTTCTGCACATCACAATGGAAACAAGTTATGCGGAAAACAAACAGAAACACTTCCGCGTCAGACTCCACAATCTCATCAGTGATATAATCGCATGAGTAACGAAATCAATAGTAACAATCAATGTAATGTTTTACTAACCAAAACAGCTGAAGGCGCTTTTATATAATTTACCTGCCTTTACTGTCTTGCCGAACAGGGACTACAAAATATGAAGATTACGAGACGAAAAGCCTACGAATACAATACTTCCTGTGAATAGAGGATTGTGGGAATTGTAGTTTTCCGGCGCGCTGCTAGTTACTGTTGCCATGTCCTTTTATTTTAATCGATCATAATCTTGTTTGTTCATGCAAATATTCCTTCATTTCAAGTTTTTGGGCCTTCTTACGGCTACACACAATCACATATTTGGGCTTGTTAGCATTTAGTCCCCATAGCATAATAATAGAATAACATACATTTATTTTCTTCACTTCAAAGTTTATGATATGGGTCATTAATCTAATCTATTATAAATCATGTATATTATGATTATTATGAATTGCTATAAATATTCGTTATAATTCAATAATAGCCAATTTATCCTTTGTATGTATGTATGCGATTTTATGCAACAATAAATAAGACAAAATAAACGAGAAAGCTCTTAACACTATCCAGAAACATTAAAACGCATAGCCTGGGTTTTTTTTTCTTTCCGTTTTTCTAGCGAGATCTGGCAACAATGGAACAGGTCTAGCTGTACATTATTATTGTTCTGTGTTTTTGTGAATTGTTAACAGAAAAACACCTGTTCAAAGAAACATAAAACTTACCCTTCATTGTCAGATTGCTTGTGAAGGTCTGACACCCTTGAGCAGTGAGTCCTGTTTGTGTCCTTTTTATTAAGGCCCACATTGTTCCCTGCACTGGTTGCAATGGTCAATATCCGATCTCCATTAAATCCCGTTTTTTCAGTGTTGACTGATGGTGTGGACATACAACAATTCCCCATCACCACCATGGAGACATGTGTCAAATAATAAAAAATATAGTTTACTTTGCATCGCAGTTGTGGCTTCGGCCTAGCCGTCTGCCATATTTTGTTTGACTTCAGGATATGACCAATGAGATACATGTGTTTGAATTTTAAATTTAAAATAGTCTGACCAAAATAGACCCCATGGCATCCGACCCTAGTAATCTGCTCAGGCCAACGCTGTGCAGGATATCTTTTCATCCACTAGATGACAGCACTTAGCTCAGAATTGTAGAGACTTTCATTTTTTGATAATAATAGGAGATCCTTTGAAAGTGAAATTAAGAATAATTTAATAAATAGCCGAAAGAAACGAATTAATAAATAAAATTATTATTTTGCATATGCACGGATATGTATTAAGTATAGTAGGCTATGTACTTCATTAAGAATATTAGAAATAAAAAGAAAAAAATATTTTATTATTATTGCAATTTATTACAGTTTCTTAATATAAAAACGGAGACGACTAGGGGCTATAGGGGTGACCGTGACCACACTGCGCTTGTTTTGCCTTTGCCATCAAAAGTAGGCAACAGGGAGGGATTGGAGCGTAAAACGTGAGAGAATACGTGCAGCCACAAGAGATGCAGTTGAGCACATTTACTTGCGACGCTCTGCCAGACTCTCTCCACATCGACATACACAAGCTGTGTTATAATGTTTACCGAAAATGATCAATGAAATGCAAGCGCATTTGATATGCTGTATTTTAGATACTGATAACCAGGCGTTTGGTCAGGGCTCTCTGTGGCACGCACTGTGTCTTTAAACGGCGCTCCTCCTCCTCCGCGCTCCTCCGCGCTCCTGGTGCTGAAGCGTCGCCTTTCTCCTTTCAGAGCACTAGCAGCCATGGCTGAAATAAAGACGGGCATATTTGCCAAAAACGTCCAAAAGAGGCTCAGTCGGGCGCAGGAAAAGGTATGGATTCAATTTTCTTATTTGTGATAGAGCAACAAGGACTTGATTGTTAGAGGACGTTTGATAAAGCCAAAGCCAAAGGCAGCATTTTGCGTTCGTGGAGCTGTCCAGCAGATGCTCCGGGCAGGGGAAGGAGATTCAGGTGTGCGATTTAACCTGAACTATTTTAACTTACAGGAAAATGTCTTTTCTTTTCTCCTTTCTCGGATGCATAGTTTCCATTTTTACTGCACCAGACCTTTAACATCGTCAAAAATGCGCAGAATGCAATCTTAGCCAGCACTGCCATTTAAAGAGGAGCTGCTCCGTGACAGAAATCCCACTTAAACACAAGAGGAATTATGATACTTTGTGGTCTAAATTTATTCAATACACCTTCTTGAAGGAGAAATGATTCATCTCAGTTTGGATGACTAGTAGATTATAATGTGTCACTGATGCAGTGCTACCTTTCCTGTCTGAATTTGGCCCTGTATCGGTTTTCCTTGCATTTCTGACAATGTAGTCCATTATTACTTAAGATGTTGGATGAAGCTGTCATTTTCCTGCAAGGTCAGGGGAAGGGGAGGTGGGGGATGCCCTCGTCTATGCGGTATGAATACTAGCAGGAGGAGATTTCCGAGTGGCCACGAGCTCGTGAAGGCCGCT
The DNA here is from genome assembly GCF_936440315.1 of Barbus barbus. Taxonomy (NCBI): domain Eukaryota; kingdom Metazoa; phylum Chordata; class Actinopteri; order Cypriniformes; family Cyprinidae; genus Barbus; species Barbus barbus. The sequence continues at coordinate 12,911,293 of NC_136754.1, forward strand.
TAATGAGGTTGTGCAGAGACACGCGACAGTCTTTCTCTGTTTAAAACGAGATATAAATAGACTGCTAGGTGTATGTCGCTTTCGCTTGATGATTTATTTGACAGTAAACTGGTATTTAGTTGTGGAATGGGTTTGGTTTTCGTGGTTTTGCTTAGACAGCCTGCGCAATACTTTGCAGTTGGATATGAAATGTCTGTCAGCTAGTAAACCGAAGGCGTCTGGTAAACAGAGCAGTAGTGGTTTTCCCGAGCCCGAGCTGCAGTAAGAGGATTGTTTTTCTTTTAATACCCATGGTTCACTCACAGACTGAAGGCCAGCTGTAATGAAGAGACATGGAAAGTGAAGATTCCCTTGAGATCTGTTTCATGTTTTCATGTGTATGAACGGGTGGCACATTGTGGTGGTGTTTTTCAGAGTGAGTTGTGGAAAACTGGGAACATTTCTGGTAGATTCCTGGTGGAGGCTTGATGAAAGCTGTATATTCTCTGCCTTTTGGGATTTTGCGATGCCAAAACACTCTGTAAATAGATCAGAACAACAGAATTGTGTTCGCATTTTTTAGGTAAAGTGGGAAAGATCATCAGCAAAAAGTGGGATAGTGTTTATATTATGTTCATGTTAGGTTTAGCTCATGTGTTTGCTGCAATTTAAGAACTTCACTGCAACTTCCTTCTATGAAAAGTAACCAAATTGTGTATTTGCCATTTGAATTAGGTCCATATCTCTACTGTTAAAACATGCAATGTTTCATGTTTAAAGTGGTCAAGCTGGCTTTTGAAACGCTGTTTGGTTTAGCTGGTTTGTTACTGCTGCAAGACTTGAGTAACCAGCTTGATGGAGGTCTGTCAGTTTAATTGTTGTCTGTCATGTACTGCCAAAAATCCTAAAAATAAAAAACAAATAAATTAAGATAAACAACTTAATAATGATTTTTTTTCTCTTTCTCTCTCTTCCTAGCTTGTGTTTGATTTTTTTCTAACCACAATACAAGTTTATATTCTTTATAGATGCTCATTTTGAAGAAACAGAAAATTTCTGTGTAGAATTTTATGCTGAGATCATTTAGACATCAAAACCACAACCACTACAATGACGAGGGAATTTTTTTTTTTTTTATAACGATAAGACCTTTGTGGCAGTTATTAATGATTGTTACATTTGATTGCCTCACGATATTTAAAAAACAATCAATCATGAAACTTATTTCCTTTTTAAATGATGACTTGTGCTTAATTATAATAATTAAAATCATAGCTTTGGTCTGTTGCTAACATAGAGTAATATTTCCCTCATTTTAAATGTATTCATATTAAATGTTTGCCATATTCTGGTATCATTTTTAGTTTGTCTAAGTCCTACAATTTATGATTTCACAATTTTGATGATGCAGTACTGAAGCCATGCAGACAAATATCTAATTCGATTTGAAATATCTCTCTGATTTCATAAGAGCATCATAAAGCCACACAGTTCAAGAATGTTCAGTCTGGCTGCTCACAATGTTTATCAGTGTAACATGATTCCCTTAAGGGTTAAGACCAGCACATTTAGGAACAGGTATACAATTTACTGCCTCTGGAAAAGAAGATCCTGACCAGGGCAGATAACATGATAAGGGGTGTAAGGGATCCTTTAATCTGAGTCCTGGTGGGGACAAAGTACCTCACAATCAACTGAAATGACTCATAATCTTGTTGCTTGCTGTCACAGGAAGATTGATGCATCGAGACAATGTAATTGTGAACCGGATGCAGCATTGTACTAAGCGCTGCGACTTAATGTTTTACAAATATTTGAATGCCTTTACTAAGCAGAATTATGACAAAAATGCATGTAAATTGATTTGCCTAGCTCTTTTGTATTGCAGGATAGATATTAGCATCCACATCTTGGGAAATCATATATAATTAAACTATAGATGTGGCACTGTTCAATTTGCTATAAAACATTTGCTTTTCCACATTATTTAGCAAAGCTATGAGAGCTTTTTTAACATTATAAAACACTTTATTTACATTTACATTACATTAAAAAAATGAGAAAACACTTTATGAAGGATATTTGTCAATATAAACTAGAGGACATCACTGGCCTGTGTGGATGAGGCAGGGTGGAGTGTGTTTTTAAGGACTAAGTTGGGTTAATATTTCATAGGCTGGCTGCTACTGTTGTATAGTGTTTCCAGGTTGGGCTTTGTGTCCTAGATTAGTGCCATTTGCCTTTTGAAGAGTTCAGTGTTGATTCTCTGGCTAAGAATTGAAACATACAGACATAAAGAATTTGGTCTTTGCCTTTTATAGTGTGATACAGCTCTGTATTTAAACTACTTTGCACATTTAAATAATTATATATTTAGGAAGAGTTTGCAATATATCTAAAAACAAAATGAGGTATTTGATGTATTTATTACTGTTCCCAGCAGAAAAAAAGTCAGTTTTATCAATATTTTTGTGCATTGTGAGTATTGTTTCTGATTATAAAGCATTGCGTGAATGCTAATATACTGTATCTTTGTGATGTAGATAATTTCCTGATGCCATTATATATGTATGATGGGATGTTATCTATTGATCCATATCAAAGCCGCTTCCAATGTGTGAGTGTCTTACAAAAACACCCAGATGGCATGTTCTTACCACCCAGGAGTAATGCAGAGCTTTTGTATGACATTATTTATGTTCACAGGGGGCCATCCCTGTGGTTTACTGAGCGAGACCCGTGCTGTAGGCCTATACTCTCACTTTCACGTGTGGTGGTGTGCTATTGTCTCTATATTGTATACAGTTTACTGTACATATTAAACACATCAAACATGTAAACATTAGTTAAACATAACACTTTTCTTTTAGCAACTGTCGTAATTGTCCGCTGGAAAGGGGAAGTGGTGTGTGGCCAAGTATGGTGACTCTGTATGGAAAGTATGGTGAATTTATGCTCTGCATTTAACCCATCCAAGTGTGCACACAGTAGTGAACATACACCCGGAGCAGTGGGCAGCCATTGCTGCGGTGCCCGGGGAGCAGTTGGGGGTTTGGTGCCTTGCTCAAGGGCACCTCAGTCGTGGTATTGAGGGTGGAGAGAGTGTTGGTTATTCACTCCCTCACCTACAATCCCTGCCGGACCCGAGACTCGAACCCACGACCTTCAGGTTACAAGTCCAAGCCCAAAGCAACCACAGATTTCTTGTTCACCAAAAAAAATTAGCAATACAATACATTTGAATTTGACATAATTTTATTGTAAGGGTTTTATATTAGTGCTGTCAAATGATTAATCGCATCCAAAATAAACGTTTTTGTTTGCATAATATATATATGTGAACTGTTTATTAGACATACAGTATATTTTGAAAATATTTACATGTATATACATTTCTATTATTTTATTTTATATTTTATATAAAAATATTTAATACATAAACATAAAATTTTTCTTAAACATATACATGCATTTGTTTGTATTTATATATACAAAATAAATATACATAGTACACTCTCATATATTATGTAAACAAAAACTTTTATTTTGGATGCGATTAATCGCGATTAATCATTTGACAGCACTATTTTATATTCATATGGTTTATAGTTTACTTTGCGATTTTTGCTTCTGAAAAAGAATCCAATTTACAAGAAAAAACCCAACATTCTTGTGTAATTACACTGATGTTAAAACTAACACAAATCCCAATAATAGTGGCACAAAACAACAAGTATTTAACTATAACCACACAATTTATTCATGTTGCAGTGCATGCTGAGAGCTTGTAAATCTGCAATATTGCTCAATATGAACTATGCTGCCAGTTTAAACAGATCTGTTAGGCTAATTGGGACAACATTTGGGGAATGTTGTAATCTAACATATTTTATGCAGAGTTAATATCATTAAGGAGCTACCTTATAGGAGCTAAAATTAGATTAAATTAATAAAACAAGTTAATTTTTACACCAAATGAAGCACAGGTTTTAGGTTGCCTGATTTCAGGTACCATTTGTACAGGATAGCTGATCTGTAGAGGAACATGCAACCATCTCAATTAGTTGTACTGGTTGAAAAAACCAAAAGGTTGTTGGTGAAGCACTGTAAGTGTGTTTGCCAAAGCAAAACATCCATTGCCTTTGTAACAGGCTATAAAGACTTCTATTGTTTGCACAGAACCTGCTTACATTATGTCCATTGACTTCCTGTTGTCATTGTATGTATGTTTTATATTATTCATGTTGAGTACTGAATCAGAGTCAAACTGTGTAAATTTTTAGAAATTCAAACGTTTCATAAAAAGGGTATAGCGAAAATTAAGTAGCTTTTGAATACTAGTTAAAAAATGGAAACAGGCACCCCTCTTGTTCTCAGCAAATTCAGTGTTTTTATGTGCCATTTTTATGTGTTAGTCACTATGGGCAGCGAGGTGGTCATGTGACAGAAGTCCTCTTTTTGGCAGAGAGACCTGACAGACTAGGAAGTGTAATTTATGCCCATTCTTCCTCCCCCGCTCCTGCTCTATGGAAGCATATGTGTAGCTAAATTCAATTTGCAATGTAATATGCAAAATGGCGATTTAATATGTAAAATGGCAATGTATTTTTGTATTTAAATGTACATTTTTCCATTCATATGTGCAACATTTAGTGCAAAATGAAAATTTGCAGGCTGGCGAAATGGTGATGTGAAAGGACTTTATTATATTACCATTTTTGATAATTATGCAGCATTATGAAAGTGTCTTATGCTCATCAAGCCTGCATTTATTTGATCAAAAAATACAGAAAAACTGTTATTGTGAAATATTACAATTTAAAATAATGTTTTTCTATTTTAATATACTTTAAAATATAATTTATTTCTTTGATTCAAAGCTGAATTTTCAGCATCATTACTCCAGTCTTCAATGCATGGTCCTTCAGAAATCATTCTAATATGCTGATTTATTATCAGTGTTGGAAACAGTTATGCTGTTTAATTTTTTGCTTTTTATTTTTATTTTATTGATTTATTTATTTTGGAACCTGTGATACTTTTTTGGGGTTCATTGATAAATAAAATTGAAAAAGAACAGCATTTATTCAAAATAGAGATATTTGTATTTGTATTGTATTCTAATATTGATCTTTACTATCACTGTTTCTATCAATTTAACAAATCCTTGCTGAATAAAAACATAAAAAAAAACATGCTGACCGCAAGCTTTTGAACGGTAGTGTATACTGTTACAAAAGTTATATTTTAAATAAATGCTGTTCTTATTGAACTTTTTATTCATCAAAGAATCCTGAAAAAAAATATGACTGGTTTCCAACATTGCTAATAAATCAGCATTGCATAAAATGTATTTTAAAGTATATTAAAATTTTGTGACGTATTGCAAAAATATAAAATATTAATGTATCCAAATATATATATATATTACATTTGAGCCCCTGTTCCTGACGAACTCTCTGCACGTCCCTGTTCAGGTGCCACGGAACACGCACTATTTTACGGATTAAAAATAAAACAGTAATAAAATATAAGGTAAGGTAAATAAGTGTAGAATAGCACTGTGTGTTTGTTTATGTGCATCAATCCGAGTGTAAACAGTGAGAGATGTTCTGGCAGGTTAAAAGCGTTTGGTTAATGGTGAATGACCTATTGTGCTTCCTGTTGCCGAGCCCTACCTTGATGTAATGATTGACAGCTAGGGGGCGTGCTCGGCTCGGAATGCATTTTCAAATCCACAATGACTTAAACTATATTCATCACGGGGTATTTAATGAAAATGCAATTGAAACTTCATATATGTAAGTGGCAATGCATTTAAGAAAACATGGTTTAAATCACCATTTTGCTACCCTTTTGCTGCACCTTTGGCTCAGAATGCATTTTGAAACTCTCATTGCATTTTGCTACAATTATCCCGCGGTCTCACGATGAAAATGCAATCCCAAGTGTCCTACCCCTAAGTCTAAATGCATTTAGGAAAAACAGCATTTAAATGATAATTTTGCTACAGTTTTTGCTTGGACATGTTAAACATATCTAATCAATTTGGGTAATACATTTACATTTTAATTTTGCAACTTATAAAGCTTTAAAATATGTTTTTAATTTGCATATTAAAACTAGTGTAGAAAATGGCAAATTTAAATGATATAATTGAATTTTCATTTTGCTCTAAATGTTGCACATATGAATGGGAAAATGTACATTTAAATACAGAAATACATTGCCATTTTACATATTGCATTGCCATTTTGCATATTACATTGCAAATTGAATTTAGCTACACATATGCTTCCATACTGCTCAGCCCTTTCTTTGTGTGAATATCATATTGTCCACACGGTGTTCAGTTAGAGGATTCCCTCATGGGAATTCAGTCATGGCTCGGCTGAATCAATGAGAATGCTGTGGGAACTGGTCGCTACGTCATCCTTTTCAATGTTCATGCTATATATATATATTTTTTTTTATTATTATTCTCTGACTCCATGTGGTTCTGACTCTGTTTTCAGGTTCTGCAGAAGTTGGGAAAGGCAGATGAGACGAAAGATGAACAGTTTGAGCAGTGTGTGCAGAACTTCAAAAGACAGGAGGTAAGATCTATAGGGCAATACTGATTTTTGGTGGTATAATGACTCTCTGGGTGATTGTTATGCTGGATTGATTTTCCCTCTAGCAGCAGAAAGCCATGTTGTACTTACTAACATAAATTTCTATTTATGTCTCTCATTCTGTGTTAATATGTCACTTTTATATAGGAGTATCAATATCAGTGAGAAAATAACCACTAACATATTTTATATTATAAGAGTTCTCTATACTAATAGGATAAAGACTTTGAAGGTGTTGACTCATTTTCTCTTTTGTCTGAAAAGCCTTTTCAGTAATGATTCTCATTACTGCTGTCACTACAACACTTCAATGCCACAGTACTACAAAGGCACTGCCAGGATGCTCGGCACACATACGATTCTCTCTGTTCACTCTTTCTTTAGAAATATGTGGGTTAATGCAGTACACTTTGCCTTAGCTGTTCAGTATCTCAATATTTTTTCCTTTGGCTAGTATACATCTCAGCATTTAAAGGGACGTTGTTGTTTTTTCCAATTAAAGGAACTGCCATTTTAAACAAATTAGCCAATTAGATTCAGAATACAAGTAAAAACGATTTAAAAACCTTAAAAAATGGTTACTAAATGAACAAAAGTAAATCACAAAAATGAATTATTTAATTTAATATTTATTTTAAATAACCTACTTACACATACTTCTGGTATATTCTTATCATATAATATTTTAATATAATTTAATATCAAAATTGTCACCCTCCGTTAACATTGTTGTGTGACACAAAGTGAATCGAGTCAGAATTTTGAATTAATTTAAATTAACAATTGGAATTGATTCACCACAATGCATCAAACTTTTATTATTAAAGTTTAAATCAAAGACGCTGTTGCAACATTTCTGCCTTAATGCTTTTCTTGCTAGTGAGCCACAACACATCTCGAAACAAGTCTTGATGAAATGAAATGGGCAAATGAAAAATGCATTAAAATCATCATGCTATTCATAAAGACACTTAAAATACCACAGTTCATACTGTATTTACAGCTGGGTAAATTATATTGGCCTAGGTAATGCACACTATTTAACTGGAATTTCTAAAACAGCTCCATATTTAATACAAAATTATTTGTCTCAAATAATTGAATTACTTTGATGATGAAAAGCAATGCTATTAAATTTGGAGTTATAGAGAAGTGTCTGTGAGGGCCGATAGTTTGGGAAAGTGTAGTTCCAGAAGAAGTGTGTGTTTGCTGAAGAAAAAGCAGCAGTCTAATCCCACCTTCTCCACCTGTCCTCACTAATCCTGATTAGACTGCTTTATGCTCCAGTGTGCCAGTGCTTCCAGAAACACTATCCTCTCCTCTGCTCACCTCCAAACATCTCCAATCATTTAACCCCTTCCTCCTCAGTCTTTTGGGGTACATCAAGGACTCTTTGCTCTGTACTTCTAAACTGCTTTGTGCAAAGTGGAGTACATGCAAAATAGATTGGTCCAATATTAAATTTGCTGAGTCAGAGTCAATCACTGCAGCTGGAGGATACCAGTCACAGCCAAAACTGAACCCACACACCATATGCTGCCAGTCTGGCTCATAAAATGCTTGTTGGAGCTGATACACAGAGCCATCAACTGCGCTGAGATATCGTACATATCAATTTTCTGCATCAGGGCCTGTAAAATACTGTCAATCTGATACTGGCTAATTGTAATCGCCACCCTAGACCGTAAAAGACACCAGAACCAGTAAATATTAAATAACCACATCCCATTCCTTTAGTCAAGCTAAAATAACCATTATAATATTTCACACATGACACATTGGCATCTAGTGGCCAAGATACCACTAATTAAGTTGTCTGTTAAAACAACACTAGTACTTTTGCTAAAATGTTTGTGTGTTTTTATTAAAGTGACGAGACACTCATTAAAAATGCTAATTTTATGCTGAAATATTTCTGCATCTAAAAGCACATTATTTAACCATATTGTGTATTGTGTGTTTAGGCCATTTGGGCTTTTCATTTCAAATCTCCTTGTAGCCTTTTGCTGTCTCAGGATTGCTGGGTCTGTCAGGGTTCTGTCACTTCAGTCTAGTTTATTCATGGTTTTGTGACGGAGCCCTGATGGTCCCTTCTTGTCTTGTTTTCTGGTGAGCGCGCGGCTTCGAGTGTGCTCGAGCTGCACGCTCTCTTGTCTGTGTGCTCTGTTTCATGTTGGGGCGTGGTGTTCGGATCCTGGCACTCCTGTCTTGTTCAGGCTCGGTTCTGGTTTCGTGTCGGGGTTCGGACACTCACGCTCCAGGTTTGTTCTCGCTGTGGGAGTTCCAATCTCACGCTCCTCTGTCCTCTGGGTGTGTGTTTTGTTCGCCACGCGGTTCGGTTTCGGCCACGTGCTTTTTTCTCTTGTTTTGACTTGTTCTGTGTGGCACGCAGCTTGTGTTTTTTCACTGGATGCGTGCTTTCATGTTTGTCATGTTTTGTGAACATGCAGTTTATGAGTGTTCTCATTAGCTGCGTGTTCGTGTCCTGTTTTGGCTAGTGCACATGGCTAGTGATTTTGTTTTGCTGGCCATGTGCTTGTGTTTTTGTTTTGTGTGAGCACATGGCTTGTCTTGGTTGGTTCGATGTGCCATGTGCTCTCATGTCAATTGTCTTGACCCCACCCACCTTGTTTCCTGATTATTGGTTAATTTGCCCCACCTGTGTTTACTCGTTACCCTCCTCATTTGCTCCCTTTATAATCTCCTTGTGTTTGCAGTCCTGTGCCGGTTCAGCGTCGATCCTGCCTTGTCCTGCCTTGTCAGTCTGTTTTCCCCTACGGGGTAGTTTTTGTTTTATTTTATAATTAATAAAGCCCCATTTACTCCTGCAAGTGAGTCCTCGCTCTCATCCCTTCACCCACACCTGACAGGGTCTTGTGTAGAATGCAGAGAATGAAATGACTTCCATCTGCTGCATTGACGGGAGAGTTCATTGTGAGCACATCTTTTGTATGACTGCCTGTGATTTTCAGTGTGATGCTGTGATTTCAGCACCACGGACAGCAATTATTCTCCATCGCTTGAAACTCTGGTTATTATAGTCTGCAGCATGAAGAGGTTTTTACAGTTTTGATTCACTTCAGCAATGTTTTGACTGCTCAGAATGAATGTGTATTTTATTTATATATATATATATATATATATATATACACACAAAAACTGTAAGCAAAAAATCCTTTGAACGGTAGTGTGTATATATAAAACTACTGCCATTTTGTGAAAAATCTGAAAAAACTCACTTGTATATCAATAGCAGCCTGTGTGGTTTAATGCCTGATGTGATGAACCTTAAAAATGACAATAAATCTCTTTTGTGTTCTGATCTATAGTTTGAGGGCTCTAGGCTACAGAGGGAGATGAAGGCTTACATAGCAGCTGTGAAAGGTGAACCGTTGCAAAATACACACAAGTACATACACATGTCTGCTCTATACTGAACTAGTTTTTGTTGTGATTGCAGGGATGCAGCAAGCTTCTAGAAACCTGACAGAGTCCCTACATGAAGTATATGAGCCTGACTGGCACGGCAAAGATGATGTCATGACCATTGGAAAGGTAGCAAGAATTATAGTTGTGATAGTCCATGTGTTAGTACTAGCATTAATAAAATACATGATCATTGTCAAATTTACAAGGAAGAATATTTTCTAAGGATCATAAAATATACTTCTGCTTTTATAGAGAAAATAAATATTAGATATTAGTGGTGACAAGTTGATGAGATCCATCAATCCAACAATGGCTTGTGGGCAATTCTGAGTAATTGCATATGGAACACAGCGACAAAAGAGCTGCTAAAAATCAAGGATAGGTGTTGATTTCTTTTCACATCTTTATAAGCTCAAGAACTGTTGTGAAAGTGGGTGAAAATGAAATAACTGACCTCTGGTAACCTGAGAATTTTGTTCATTTGAGGATAAAAATGGCGTTCATTCTCATCAACTCAGAACATTCTTATCAGTTCTGGTGAGATCTGAGGTTTAAGAACAGGCAAGAGGTTTTGGCAGTCTCTCACACGACTCAGCTGAGGGATTTGTACTCAGTACCTGAGCCAAAGCTAAAATGCTGTGCCTTTTAGGGAAAATGAGGTCAAGTCACTGAGCCATTAAGGTCTATTATGCACCCCATGCACATACATTTCACATACAATTTATAAGATAGATTCAGAAGCGGTCATGGCAACTGGTCATGGCTGTTTAAATTCTCATACAGCAAATGTAATAGCTGGAATTATAGCATATAGGTATGTATATAACTATTTATAGAAAATAAATGTGTCATGGCCTTTTTGCTATTGAAGATAAATTGCAGAAGATGCAGCACACACAGCAGAGAAAGTTCATGTGTCAAACTGATGAAAAAAAATCAAACCATGCCATCTGTTCTTCTGCACACAGGCACACAGATGTTGTTGTTTGAGGGATGGAGTTATTAATAGTGGATAATGACATATGTCATTTTTAGTATGGGGAGTGAGGCTGTGACTCAACACTGTCCTCAGAGAATTTCAATTTCATTTACCCAAGGACGCTCGTTTTTGTTTACTCACACCTCACCGAGGGGGAGCGATGAATTCAGCTTCCTCAATCTGATTTGCATCCTCTGTGAATGAGTAAGAGCCTAATTAGATTTTAATTTCCCTGCTGCTGAATCATAAATCCAACACCTAAACTCATCTGTTTATCTTGCAGGAGCCGCAGAATAACATTCAAAGGGGGTTTATACAGTAGATTCTCTCTTCCGCCTCTCTGTTAAATCTCTCATGCTTGTCAAATGCTCTCAGTTAATCTGGCTGATGGCTGTCCTGTCTCCTCTGCAGAACTGTGATGTTCTATGGGAGGACTTCCATCAGAAGCTGGTTGACTCTACCATCGACACACTGGAAACATATTTGACTCAGTTCCCAGATCTCAAGGTGCCAATCTCATTTTACTCATGATGAATTGGTTTTAAGGGATGGATCATTCAAATCCCTATCATCGTCCGTATTGTTTAAGATGACGCATATGCCAGCGCAGTGCTGAGAATAAATGCAAAACATTCAGCTGAAGGGTAACCATAGTAACCACAAGTGTTTCCCTCCTTCCAGATTCGTGTCGCAAAGAGAAGCAGGAAGTTAATTGACTATGACAGTGCAAGGCACCATCTTGAGACCCTGCAGGCTTCAACCATGAGGAATGATAAGAAGATAGCAAAAGTATACAAGTCTTTTCTGTTTATGCATCACAATTTAGTCTTTAAAATATTATGAATAAAATTGCTGAAACCATAGAGTTGCTGATACAATCATCTGAGCTATCGTTTGAACATATGTACCATGTAGGCAGAGGAAGACTTGAAAAAGGCCCAAAGGGTTTTTGATGATCTCAACGTTGGCCTGCAGGATGAACTACCCACACTCTGGGATAGGTGAGACATTTTAAGATTGACTGCTACTGAGTCTTATACTACATTAAAAGCATTCCAGTTTGGTTACCCTAGTGAAAAATACATTGACTTAAAATTTGAAATTCATTTATTTCTTGCTAGGTATACTACAAATACATATATTTATGTACTCAATAAAAATACCTTGCAATTGTACTTTTGGTATACTAAACTGGTATACTTAAAGTCTGCTAAATTGGAACAACTCATTTTGTGCTTAATATAATTTAACTGTGCGAAAGTAGTCCAAATAAAGATGTACTGAAGTATTTGTTTGTGCTATAGTGTAACTATTGCAAGTATACTATAGGTATACTTTAAATATCTTGTATTTGAAGATTGATATTATTCAATGATCATACAATCCTCATCAATAGTGACATTAAAACACATTTTTAGGATTAATATTAAGAAATGTGAATTGTGTAGTACTCCAAATAAAGTTTAATTATAATTTTTATATCAGTAAGCCTTGAGCGATATGTCCAGAAATATGTTAATAGATTTGAAGTATACTTAGTATGAAATAAATGTATTAAAAATTTACTAGGGTATCCTGATGTCTTTCTATAGTAGCTAGTTCATTATTTTAATTCTGTTAATAAACATTTGATATGCTGAGACCACCAGATTATAAATTGTATGGATTCATTACAGATGTCTATATGGTGCTAAAAAGGCCAAGAGAGTTAAAATTGCCTCGCTGTTTGCATTGTTCTAGTTGTTCTAGTGCATTTCGGTGGGTCATGCTTTGACACTGTTCACATTCAACACTAACTGGTTCTTAACATTCTATTCAAGACTAGCTCAATAATTAACCATCAATCTCTTATATAACAAAAGCCATATCATGCCCAGTTTAATTATTGTACTCTCAGAGGGGTGGCTGTAATAGTTACAGCCTGGTGCCCTGACAATACAAGGCTCTGGCCGATAATATTGATTTAATTTGACCAAAGGACTTCCTGGAATGTACATTTACATCCCAGCATTCCACATTTATCCAATAGTTGCACAGCATGCTAGCTGTGAACACTCATGTCACCGCTGCGGTTACATACAATAGAGGAGGTAAGATGTTGTTTTATCAACACTTTTAAAGGGAAAGGAATATGATGCAGTGATCTTAGAAGAAATTGTGGCAAATTTGTAAAATGCAATTGATGTAGCTTGAATACTATTTGTCTTGTTGCAAAAACATCCTTGCTTTTCATGTTTGTCTGGGGGGAGTTCATATTTAAAGGAACTCCGTGGTGTTAAGCTAGTGGGCTGACGTGGATTGAAAGGTAGTGTATTTTTTTTTTAAATTGTTGATTGAATGCGTTGGATATGGACAACATTCATATCGATGATAATAGCAGGACTGATATGGTAGATGTGGTAACATGCTATAAATAGCTGGTTTACACAACAGGAGTCATCTGCTTTGTCACAAAGATCAGAATTGAAGTGTCTAGAATTATTCACCAGTTTATTTAGAGCACTTTTAATGTTTTTTCATGCAACTATATTCATATAACTGATTTACTCTACATGTGCAACTGCATATATGTAGTTATGCTGTGCAATATCCTGTATATTGCAGTAATGTGTTATTAAAAGAACAGTTCAACCAAAAGTGAAAATTCGTCATTGTTTAGTAACCTTCATGTCATTCCAGACCTGTATGCCTTTCTTTCCTTCTGTGTTTGTCCATATAGTGAAAGTCTTTATTTCTACCATGGAAATATTATTGTTTTCATATAGTGAAATTCAATTTGGTCTAATGTTGTTTTGGACCGCATTGACTTTATTATTTGGACAAAAACAGACAAGGTTTGGAACAACGTGACTGAGTAAATGGTTGCACTTTATTTTACAGTACGTGTACATACATGTACTTACAGTGTACTTACCCAAGAAAGTACTGGTAATATAAGGTAAATACATGGGGTAGGGTTAGGTTTAGGGGTAGGTTTAGGGTTAGTACCTAGTTATTACCTAGTTATTATAATTACTACAATATGTACATAGTATGTACATGAGGAACAGGACTGTAAAATAAAGTGCTACCGAGTAAATGATGGGTGAACTATCCCTTTAACTACATAGTATTTTATTTTGAGTGTTGTTGTAGACAGTATTTGGATGGTAATACGAGTAAGGTGTATGTACTGTACCTTATGGTCAGTTGTATATTGTGGTGAATATGCTCTGGTAAGCAGTATGTTATTTTGCTGAGAGGGTCTGTCTGCTCACTGGAGCAACAGCCTGGTTACATAATCTATCCAATCGGCAGCTTCCTCTCTGCACCAGGCCCTGTAGCCATGCTCATTTCAGCTCAGACCAAAGAAAAAAATGACTGCGATACATTTAAAGCTGTTGCAGCCATCATAAATGGCCATTTCACTTTAGATTTGTATTATTTAGGATTTTATGTTTTTTTACTGATGTATAAGTGTGGGCTGAGGCATTTTAGTTTATAGCAGCAACTTGCAAATATAATTTCCCATTCTTTTGTTTAAAAAGGATTAAAAAGCTTTAATATCTTGCGGATGTACAGTAATGTTTGAGGTGCAGAGGTTTGTGTTAGTGCATCTCATTTGCCTTTTTCACTCAAGTAGTACTTTTCACACATATGGTACAAAGTTATTGTTTTTTTTAAATAGAAACAAGGAATTCCTAACTCTTCATGACTTCATCAGCATCCATCTGTTTTTCTCTTTGAACATCGTCCAGATGCTTCTTCAACATATTGCGCACTTGTTGGCGGCAGGAGTCTAATCATTATTCTTCTACTTTGCTCTTTGCAGTCGGGTGGGTTTCTATGTGAGCACCTTCCGGAACGTCTCCAGCCTGGAAGCCCGATTCCATAGAGAAATCTCTTTTGTGAGTGGGTTTAATTCTAAAGCTCTTGAAGCTCCTCCTTGTGAGTCATACTTGTTTCTAGACATAGTGAGTAACCTGTGATTGACATCCTAGGAATAGTTCCTGCTATATGGGGGTTTATAGAGCCGTCACAGGCTACTGTGTTTTCAAGAGTGGTTTATGACAAAATTCAGTTTTACAGGAAGATTAGGAACTTTGTTTCTGATCCATGCAGTCAGTCAGAGAAAAGCTCTCATGCTTCGTCTGAAATCTCATTTTCTATTCAAGCTGCTAGTTGTGCTGTGGCTATTACTCATGAAAGACAGATAACGTGTGCGTGTGTGCTATTTATAGGGTTATTTATCTCTTAAACAATGCAGTGTAGGAAAGCAACTTTTTTAAATGCACTGCCTGCTCTACATTCAAATAGATAACTAAATACTCTTTGAATACTGACTATTGCTCTTTATCTTATTATTTAACCTTTGTTTTCTTGTTTTTCTAATTTTAGAGACATTAATTAGTGCTGATTTTTTTCCTCTTCATCTGTCATTATTTGTCATTTTGGGTCCACACTGAAGGTTATAATGTTTTAGCTGGGAACTCCGCATTGGTAGATTATGTTTATTATTATTATTATTAGACACAGCATGTGGGCATCAGTACATTGTTAAAGACTTTTTCGCTAGAAGGGGTAAACAATGGTGCTCAGCACAAAAACTACTGCAAAGGTCTGCTCTATTTGTGTCACTGTGATCAGTATAGAGATCAATGCATCACTATTGACTTTTATTGAAGGAATGAAAACCATTTGTTTTACTTTATTTCACATTAAGAAAAACCTCAGTCAGTTGAGCATTCATTGTTCATGAAGGTGATGATGAATTACTATTATGAATGTATTATGGTTTGCATACTATTGTTTTATAAATGATTGTGTGAAAAAAGGAAAAAAAAATTAAAAAATTAGCAGGCACAACAGCATATTCAGTAGTACCACAGTACCTGAATGACAACATTTATTTCACTAAAGGCAAGTGATTGTGCTCGAGTTCTTTTAAAAAATGTTTTACATGTATTTCTTTCTCTACGTTTTGGATCCAGCTCTGTCATAAACTGTATGAAGTGATGAATAAGCTCGCTGAACAGCACTCCGACAAAATGTTCACGATTCAGGGAGCACCCAGGTAAGGAACAGTCTTTAACCTCCATTAACCTCCATTAACCTCCCTGCACAGAATGTACTTATTCGCTGATGGCACTGATAGTTGTACATAGTAGACAAAGACTGAAGAATTGTCATGTTACAGTATAATGAAAAATAAGAAAACAAGATTATTGCCATAATTCTAGCTTTTAATCAAACATATGGTTTGGTTCTGTTCGTGTTCTTCCTGTTACAGAGTGAAGCGGTAAGTGGAGGTTTACTGTTCTTAGTTTAGAAAGGAAAACACCTTTGTTCTTTGTGAAAGAACACCTTTAGTAAGTAAATGTCCTGTGCACAAAATTGGTTTGTAGTGCAGTGAACCCCCATAGTTCAACAGCACTGTGTTTGAGGCAGATGGCGATAGTGTTTAGTTTTGTTGTTCTGGTAGGTGATGGGTAATTATGCTTCAAATGTTTCTCTCTTGCTTGTAATTTACAAAGTAACACATTGTTATTTAACTATTATTTTTAGTGATTCTCAAACTTGTCCTACACTGAAAGTGCATCATTACATCCAAATATAGCTTCAAAGTGAAAAGCAGGTGATACGCAGAGCTCATTGTGATAAATTTAACAGTACTTGGACTTGGACTGATGAAGTAAGACCATCTCTTAAATAGATCACATATCAAAGCTCGGACATGTTGTTTGCAAGCTGCCCTTCTTAGAAATCTCTACCAAGAGCTCTGAGCTAGTGAAAATAATACATTCAGAATAAAAGAAGCTATAATAAGTTGTCAAGATGTTAATTTGTGTGTCATTGTTTATTGACAGCGACTCAGGGCCCCTGCGATTAGCCAGGACTCCCACCCCACCTGATGATGAGAGCCCTGACAGCAGCCCAGCTGCCAGCCCCAACCACACACTAAGGCCCACTTCTCCTGGCCCACCACGACCCAAATCACCTTCACAGGTAGAACTGAAACCCCTCCAAGTACAGCAGCATTCAGAATGAAGGTTCAAGTAGTTAGGAAGTTTGCAGTGTATTCATGATATGCAGTACAAAAAATTAGTACATATGCTCTGCTTGACCAGTATTTGTGAGGTTTTGATTTGTGAGGTTCAAAGGCACACATGGTATCTCTTCATATCAGCTCAAGATGGGACCTCCAAAACCACCTCCTCCAAAAGTTACTCCAACCAAGGAGCTCCAACAAGAGCAGATAATCGACCTGTTCGATGGAGGTTTTCCAGAGATCAGTGTTACATCACCACAGGTGAGTGAGCATTCACTTACTTTACGGATAATATGGAAAAAGGTAAATATCTGCTAGAGGTAAAATAGTTTACATATGCAGCATTTGACTTTATTTAATAGTCAGTTCATTTTTATTTTTATGTTCTTACTTTAGCCAAATGAGAAACCTGGAGAATCTCTCCTGGACTTGGATTTTGATCCGTTCAAACCTGATGCCAGTACACCTATTGGGCAGACCCAATCACCCATATCTCAGGTCCTTCTTCACACTCTGCATATTTCATAAAAAAATAGAGACAGTGACAAGTCAAATAAAAATTTGTACAGCTTAGCATTCATTCTATTTTTATTTATACTGTAATAACATGAATCAAGAAATAAAGCTTCAATTCTTGCGTATTTTTTTTTCTTACAGACACTACCTTGGGATCTTTGGACGGTAATCTGCTTTCTTTGCCTGTACTTTTTGATCTATGTGAGATGATGTAAAAGAGAGCAATCTTGGTGCTATTAGTAACTTGATGACAGAATCTTGTCTCCTGTCCTGATGTCAAAAAAGTGCCCTAGATTTGTAGTCTCGTGAAACAATAAATTTGCACTGACATGAAATGTGAAGATATTGCTGTAATTTCATGACACGCTTACAGACGTTCCTGTTGAGCATTAATTTGACAGCAAATACCCCTGATATCTCTGTTCATTTCTAGGGAAATACTGCACAGCCTGCACAGCCCGTAAGTAATGACTGACGAGATTGTCTTAGTAGAAAGAAATTGCAAATGTAATTAAAGTTCATGGCAGATTTAACCTCCAGCTTTCAAGACTTTGGAAAAATGCCATATCACTTCTTAAATGTTAATTTATTAATTCATGTTACAAATTAAAAATCTGTCCCCCATTTCTCCAGTGTGACATTGTGGTTTAAACATATTCATGTACCATACTTAAATCTGTCTTCTTTTGCCCCCCTGTTCCCTCCTCTGTTGGCCCCCATCATGGGGGAAACTTATTTGGACAGTAACCACTTATTATATTTCTTTCCTTGATCAGGCGGCAGATGCTGGCTTCACTGCCAACTGGGCAGCTGACTTTGGCTCTTCTGCCACTACGGGTACAGAGGAATCTGAAAATGCTCAACCTGCAGTGGATGGGCAGGGATGGCCACCTGCTGAAGCTTGGCCTACAGAAGCAGCATCGCAGCCTCAAGGAGAGGCAGGCACAGATGAGGTTAGAGCCTGGAATCCGGAAAACTATCCTGAGCCAAACCCAGACTGTGATCCCTGTGCTGTGGGGGGTGACGAGGCCAAACAACAGCATCCAGGACAGGAGAAAGAGAGTATAGAGGAAGGTCAGACAGACTGGGATAAAAATCAAGTGGAATGGGCAGAAGAAAAGGCAGGTTGCAGGTCAGAGGAGAGAGATACAGAGGAGACAGTGGGCTTGCAACCAATGCCTGGAATCATATTCACCAATGAGTTTGGTCAGGAGATTCAGGATACCACAGAAGGCATAGGGGGAGATAGTTCCAGATGGGGCCTGTCTAGCCAGGTTGATCTGGATGGATCAGGGTCAGAGTATGAGACTGCTGAAGAATGGGGTGATGTCCCGGGACAAAACGGTGGGTGGGTCAGTGCAGATGATGAGCTTGAATGTGCCGAGGATGAGAATCCAGTTGTGGCACCAGAACAAGGTACTGTGGCCCAAGAGTGCTTTGCAGACCGGGGCACGACTGATGGTGTCCCTGAGCAGATTACCCCTGCTGACTCTGGGTTTGGTGGCGATGCATTTGCAGCCAACTGGGATCAGTCTGAAGCAACACCATGTGTCTCAGAGCTTGAAAATGAGAGCTTGGATGAGCAGCTTTCAGACCCAGCCAAAGCAGGAGCAAATACGCCTCAAAATATTCTTGACTCTACTCCAAGTTCAGACCCATTTGACACTGAAGGTAATGATTCATTTGGTACAGGGGATGATCCTTTTGCAGCATCTGGGGATGACCCA
Source organism: Barbus barbus (assembly GCF_936440315.1). Lineage (NCBI taxonomy): Eukaryota > Metazoa > Chordata > Actinopteri > Cypriniformes > Cyprinidae > Barbus > Barbus barbus. The sequence goes on from NC_136754.1 coordinate 12,930,565, forward strand.
TTTGCCAACTTGGACCAAGGTCCCAGTGGCTTTTCTGGGAGTGATCCCTTTGCTACAACAGGCAGCAATATTTTTGGTACTGAAGGGTCATCAACAGAGAGTCCAAAAATTGGGTTTCATTCCGATCCGTTTGCTGAGACCCAGCCAGGAGGCGAAGGACAGTGGGCAGTGGACCCCTTTGCCACTGAATTCACATCAGACTCTTTTGCTACTGGGGGCAATCAGGACCCATTTGCTCATGAGGTCACATCTGATCCTTTCGCCAATGAAAGCGGTGGTGACCCATTTACCAATGAGAACAGCCAAGGGTGGGCAGGGGGTTGGGAATCCACTGGGACAAAGGAGATTGGAGGAGAAGAAAAAGACTCTGATGTCTTTGATGACAAAACTGGAGATGCCAATGGGTTTGCCCAGTGGGCAGCTTTCCCAGCACCAGCTGCAGACTCTGAGAACTCCAGTAAAGGCTCCTGGCAGGAGGTGAGTGATAGCAGTGGCTTCTTCTCTTCTGATGGCCAAGGAAACTTTACAGCAGGCTGGCCAGGTGAGGCTGTTCCATCTCAAGACCCCTTTACCTCCTTCCCTGGGCAACAAGACACCTCTAATCCTAAAAGTACCATTGCAGAGGATCAGGTCTGTCATAAAGAGCCAGAGAACTCAGACCTGTCTGAAGACGAAGTTGCAAACCGGCGATATGGAAAGTTATACCAAGAAATAGATACAGAGCTGGAAGAGGTACCTGACTTCCTGCCACTCTGCTTAGCTTAGTGTAGACAAGACTACAGCAAGAATATTCCCCTCCTTTCCTGCCTGCAGATGAAATAATATTTCCCTGCTACAAAACCCTTTGGACCCTGGAACCCCTCCCACAGACCACAGTCCCGAGACCTGTTCTCCTCTCTCTCCTTTGCTTGCTTTCATAGTTTGTTGGTTTTGCTAAATTCAAATAGAATTTACAGTCCTCTAAGTCTGTGCAATTAAAATACATGTCTTTGAGGATTTACATGCTAATTACTTATTTAATTTGGTTTAGGTGTCCAACAAGGCTTTTAACGGAATTTCTAAGGTAAAAAGGAGCGTAGAAAGTTTAATCTAACTTTTCAATAGATTAAATGAGAATTCATAATGACATTTATTAATTACTGTAAATGTGGCCAAACATAACAGCCACATTGTCCAAAGTGATTGTGCTAGCATGATAGCATTTTAGCAATGTTTAGAATTGGTGGTTTTGTTTAAAAACAAAAGAATTTTAAGTAATTTAAGAATATCTTTAAAAAAATGTTAAGAATTAAATGATGGATCTCACCATTTGCAACTAAATTTAACCCCCAGGGAGTCTATAAATTATTCATGTTTTTTTTTTTTTACAAGTAACAAATAAAATAATTTTTGTAAATGATGACACTAATTTTACAATGATTATGCAGAACCGTATTAAAAAATAACTGTGGCCCTGCTTTAATATACCTAATGGTGTTTTATATCGAATGCTGTAATGATCCCTACTAATTCCTTTTCCCTAAAAGATCCATTAAACCATTTCTCACAGGAATTATTTTGAAAAAAAAAATGAAAACAAAATTCCAGTCTAACCTAGCAGATTTTTTTTTGCAAATTTCATACAAGTAAATATGATTTGCTTAACTCTACCTTTTTATTCTCTGTTATGTTTTTAGGTTGCAACAGTCCCAACATTTATGGCCGACTTTGATAAGATGGTGAGTTTACAGTCTTTTGATAGTAAAGATAAAGGTTTTGACTGTAATGGTCCGTACTATCCCTAAAAAATACTTACTTAATGAGTGTCAATGGGCATTTATTTATTTCCATGAATGTTTATTTGTAATATATTTTTTTGAGTTAGTTTTCCCTCTTTTTATTTTTTCCCCTTTTGTAGGAAAATGTTTTCATATGCATTTTTATCAAGAAAATGATTTTGTTTTCATGCTCTCCCATGATTGTCGTGCCTCAAATTCCCACTGTACTGACTGTACAACTACTGTTGCAAAGTATAGATCTTTCAAAGTGGTTTTAAACTCATGGGTTTTATACTGGTCAAGTAGTGAAGGTGTCATTGGACAGTTTTTCTGATTGTTCTCTTGTAAATGTATATAAAGTCTGAGGCTGAGGCCCCAGCGGGTGATGTAGCTGAAGGAGAAGGTGAAGCAGCCCCAGCCTCAGTACCTGAGGGTGTGGAGGGTCCTGTCACCACTCCCCCTACAGACACACAACCAGCGGAGATCACAGATTCAAGCCCCCCTGCAGAGATGGCCACAGTGAGTGACAAAGAGTTTCTAAACGTCTAAACGTCATCAGAAATAGTCATCACCATCATCATCATCATCGTCATCATCAACACCATTGTCAACGTTTTTACGTCAATGCTTTCCATCATTAGTGTGATAAGACTCATCACAACATCGTCATCCTCATCATAGTTGTCATGATCGTTATCTTAATTAACATCAATCTGTTGGTACTATTTTTATCATTTTCATCAATATCTGTGTTTTTAGAATTTTTCATCATCATTCTCAATCAGTGCATGAAACATGATTATTGCCGTTGCTGTCATATGATCATCATGTTATGTTGTCCGCTACATATACACTGCCCTCCAAAAGTTTGGAAACACCCCTGGCAAAGTGAGGTTTTAGACGATATCAGCATAAATCCTTTTTTTGGTGCAAATACATTAAAGTAACTTGACATTATCATTGAAGACCAGCAAGAAAACATAATAATGGCAATATATACATGTCAAAGTCAGACATGCCCCTTTGCCAGCTGTGATGCCTGGTTACTGGTTTAAACATGGCCCAGGTTTTTAAAAGATTTTTGGGTCAGCACACCTTAATACTGTAGCTTCAACAACTGATTGCCAATTCAAAGTCAATGTTTGAATAAACTGACAGCTCAGATGCCCAGATTATGCAGAGCTGTAATAGCTGCTAATGGTGGATATTTTGATGAATGGAAAATATAAGTTTTTTTCTATGTAGAAACTGTTTATATGTATAAATAAAATGTTTTCGTAGTTTGTGTTGTCCCTTATCAGTGCAAAATGATCACAAATTAAAAAGGATTTATGCCAATATTGTCCAAAACCCCACTTTTCTAGGGCGTTTCCGAACGTTTGGAGGGCAGTGTACATGTATTCCCTCAAATCAAACTGATCAGAAATGAGCTGTAGCCATTGATCATATCTGTACTCTCGTTTATAAAGACCACTGTGGAGTCTCCAGTGTCTGCTGAGACTGAGGCAGCTGAGCAGGCTGAGGTATGTACCTCTGAAAAATGATTTAAAACACAGCCTGCATTGAAATAAGTGTACATAAATATAGTTGTTTTATTATATTGTTGACATGTAGATTTTTTCCATAAGACAAAATTGCATACACTACCAGTGCAAGCTCTGAATTATCTTTTTCTTTTGGATTAGCCAGTTACATAAGTTCTTTTAATAGATTTTTTTTATTTTATGGAGTGTGTTTTGAATGTGTTAATTTGTGATTTTTTTTTTTTTAGTTTGGACATGCATCGGGATCAGTTTTAAGTGTTGGTTTTATTTTGCCTTAGCAACAGTAGGATGTCAGAAGCACAGTTATCTAGTGGATCTTAAAATAACATTGTTTTCACAAAGACTTTGGTTGAGCCTGAGATTTTATTGTTGATAAAGTCTCAACCATTCTTTAGCTTCCAGTTGGGGACATAGAAAAGGAGCAACCCATTGAAGAAGCCCCGGTAACTATAACTTATGTCTAATGAATTGCATGAATTGCAGTACTGTCGCATATGTACTTGGTTAGGTACTGTATCTATCAAATCCTTGTTCTCTGTAGAAACAGCTTGCAATGTGTCCAAATGAATTATGTATGAGATGAAAGATATGATCGGAAAACAGGTGGTGTTATTTGGAAGTATAACAGAAATTGGAGAAAGCATGGATGTTTTTGTATTTGCATGTAGGAATCTGCTTCTGTCCAAGAAACACAGAAGGAGTCACCTACAGAGGCGGCTCTGGTAATTTCACTCATATCATTTTATAATTTCACTGCCTTCCAATTATGAAATTATGAATACTGTTTTATTATTATTAGCTTCACTTTTAAGCTTTTAGACATGTTAGGGTCAACAGTAGTTCACAGAGATGTTTTTAAGCATCCAGGCTCTGAAAAAGATGAGTAGTATCTGGAAGCCAGATATTGACATGACCACAGACAGATTTGTTGACTAATCATTGCAGTACGTGTCATTATTCATTTGAATAAATTAATGTGTAATGATGCTGACAACCACATTTCTTTGTGTGTAGGACACTATTGAGGATAAAGAGTCTCCCATTGAAGAGACTCCGGTAACTATTTAAGTCTTAACAGATCAAATATATTTGTTTCATTCTATTATTTCAACATTTCTGTCTAAGTATTTACTGTATTTTTATTTATTTATTTATGTATGTATATATTTATTTATTTTTGCTAATTGTTTTGTATCATTATGAAGCCATATGAAAATACATTAATTTAAAAAAAATTTATTTAAACACTGATATTGTCAAATATGACCTTACTACCTTGGGTTCCTTCACAATTTCCATTCTTGGTGAGTGCACTTTGTAGAACACTTTGTAACATAGAATTATTTAGATATTATATAGTGTCTCAGTCTGATATTAAATCATCATCTGGCTTCATATGAAATATGTTGTGGTTACCAAACTGATGCACTGGGACAGATGGTAGCCACACACATCGTCATTTAGCCTTGCAGAATGCTTTTTTAACAGTATGTGTTGATGGATGGAGACTTCTAACATGCGGTGTGGCATTAATCGAAACCCGTAACCCATCTTTTTGTTTATGTGTATGTATTATTTTAAGTTTTTGAGGGTACAATGAGCAGTTGCAACACCTGGCAGCACAACAACAAACGCCATCCAGCTCTGACATAATGTATTTTTCTCGTTCCAAACACAAAACTTTGATTTTAGATCCAGGGATAATTAGAAGGCTAACGCTGTCACTGTTTCTGCCATTTCTGATTGTACCTTTAATTAAGTTTCATTTCATGTTTTCTTCCCTGGTCTTTTCTGTTACAACAGTTTTGATCCACATAAGGTTGCACACATTAAAGCCCATTAAACAGAGATGATGTTATAACCCGACAATTCCCTTGCTTACTGAACCTTTAAATAGTGACTTAACTGATGACTATTATTACCCCTCTAATCCCCATTTTCGGTTTCCATGGTGACTCCATTCTTACATCACCGTACAAATGTAAGAAACAAAACAAACTTGACAAAGCAAGTGGAGTATAAATGTTCAGGTGTAAATATAATCTATGCATCTATGTTTAGTTGAATTGTAATGGGTTTTTAATTTATTTATATACTTGCTGTCAGGTCAAAAATGGGTTCAATTTTAGTAATTTATTTGGGTGGTGGTACATTTTGAAGCCTTCTTCACATGTATACTGAGATCATACAGTCACTATGATCTGAGGAATGTTCACCCATACTGCTTCATAACGGTAGGAAGTGAATCATGACCCCTGTTCCTTCATGCCGTCTGTTGAACATTTCCCCTAACCAAAGTACTTGACTTTTGGTGAAACTCAAGTCTGTTTTTTTTGAGAACTGACTTGCCATTCCACATCAGGGACAGTTTTAACCTCCGAAGTTAAACTGGTCCCTGCGCCCCTCATTGTGACACTCTGAGTGCTCCCCTCCGTGGTGCCGTAAATCGATCCATCCACATGAGTGGCTTGTGTTGAGTGTTCAAACACTGGCTCTCACTCCTGAGCACCTCTTCCAGAATATAGATGCCAAACCAGAGGAAGAGGCCAGTTCACTAGAAGCCAAACCAGGAGATGAACCAGATAATGTTGAGGCCATACCAACAGATGAACCAGATAAGGTTGACACCCAACCAGGAGAAGTTCCTGATAATATTGAGCCCAAACCAGGAGATGCTCCTGATAATGTTGAGCCCCAACCAGGGGATGAAACCAATAAGGAGGGTGCTGCAAACAATTGGAGTGAGGAGGTAGATATTCACCTGTGATTCTGCACTTTGGTATGCAGGCCACTTTGGTATGCAAGACCCTGGTTTCTTTATGTAACCATTCTGGACCGTACTTTAAAACTCTCTGATACTTAGGATTGAATCAAAATGCTTTAAAACAAGCCTGTTTTGCTGGGTTTTTAATTTTGTAACTTAATGCGTGAAATGTCACGATTATTTTTGGTAACATTTCACAACAAAGCCTCATTTAGAAGGTGTAAATGTTAGTCAATAAAAATACAATTGTTCATTGTTTATTCACATTAGTTCACTGCACATTAACTAATGTCAACTGATACAGCTTTTGATTAAAACATTTTTGGTCGAAATTAATGCAGTAAAAGTACTGTTACTGCTAGTTCATGTTGTCTAATATAGTTAACAATTAAACCTTATTGTAAAGTGTTACCCATTTCTCTTTTATTCAGTTGTTTTTAAGTTATTACCTTTCTTAAGGATGTATTATGTATGTGTATATATTATTGTTTAATTGTGTCAAGCTCCTTGTCAAAAATGTACTTGCATACCTTACCTTTAGGTTTGTCACTTGAGTTGCATGTTGAGTGATGCTGTTTCTTTCCCTCACCTCAGGAAAAGATGCCTATCCCTTCTGTTGTTATTGAGCCTGCCTCTAGTAATGAGGGTGACGATGACCGTGATGGTGATATTTCATCTCCAATAGCAACCAGTGGCAATGGGGTGATCACAGAATGCCATACAACCAAAGACGTCTCCTCTGAAATGCCTCTTAGATACCTTTTCAAGGTGAATATAAAGCAAACACCACTTAAGTATAGGATAAAGTACAGTCGTACATTTAATTTGCAATAATTATCTGCTGACCGCACAATATTCTGCTAATTACATGGCTACTCACCAAATTAATAATCGTGGTCATAAAATATCGTTCCATATTCTAAAATGCAAGAATTCCGATTTATTAGTAAACAAACTGTAACTAAAAGAGTATAAAATAGCCAAGGTTTTTGTGTAGAGCTACACCAACTGGAAGCGGCTGAAACTGGAAGCCTTGCATATTAAATTACCGCACTAGCGGTTAGCTTAAAAATAAAGTGGATATACAGTAACCTTAAAGCTTCCTCTAAGAAAAAAATAGCCCATTACAGTGTACAAAACATTCAACCGAGCAACAAGACGAACGCTGCGGAAATATACTGTAGGCTACTTTTCAATAAACTACAATCGATAACTGAGACACAAAGATGGCGCCGCTTGTGTTTAAGAAAAGAGAGGCTGAAAGAAAGTGGACGCCAATCATAGGAAACGCCAGAATAATGTAGAAAGCCATGTAGTAAAAATTAACAGAGTTTTAATGTACATCACGTTTCTTATTCTTATGCTGTCCTGTAGGTTGAAACGTTGCATGATTTTGAAGCAGCAAACCCAGACGAACTGGAGCTGAAGAAAGGAGACATTGTTTTGGTAGTACCCACAGAGCTAGCTGAAGATCAGGTATGATTTGTCTTCAAAGTTTAACTTTTGTGTTATTCACTTTTCTTATGATTTGATGCTCATTTTGATCGTTTTTTCAGGATGCCGGTTGGCTCACTGGCATCAGAGAGAATGACTGGCTACAGCATGGCACCTCGGCTCACAAAGGACTGTTTCCTGAAAACTTTACACAGCGTCTGGAGTAAATGGGTTCAGCGTGTCGTCAGAAGGCGCATGGATGTGGACGTTTGCAGACAGAGCCCCTCGCCATGAAGTCTTATGTACTGATGACAGCTGTCAATCAGACTAGGCAAATACCACATAAGAGGAAATAACACAATCGACTAACGAAGCAAGAGGAGACACAAATACTTACTCAGAGCATAAAGAAAATAACCAAGCATGACGTGATAGTATGGTCAACCTTTTCTCGCAAACCAAGATAAAATCCCTGTTTTTGTTTGTTTACCTGTGAGCAGCAACGAATTGATGTGTGCTTTGTTGGAACTCTGGTGACCTCCACATGTAATCCCTGTCTGTCTAACGAAGAACTAAAGTGAGAGTTTCCCCTCTAAAGACAAAAGTAATCTTATCCTCTCTGCACCAAGTGTATTGTATTGACTTTGTTGCTCTGCAGCGAATTTTATCAGAATTTGTAGTGATATGATCTATTTAACCATTCTAAGTGTTACACAAAACTTAGGTGTTTTCTTTGCGATATTTCAGATATAAATGTGACATTGCATCATCGTTAGTGTTCTCTGTAGTTTCACGGCTGGCCGTGCGCGGCTATGGTGGTGGTATTTGGCATATATTTAATATCGACATAGTTTATGGCCGAGACTTTGTGTTTATGCCAAATTAATCAAAGTCCTCTTGATGAATATGGATATGTGTTGAGTTTACAGCATGAGAAATGTTTTGAGAAGAAATCTGAAATATTGCACCTGGCTAATTGCAAATCACAACATGTAGCTCCCTATGATTACAGACATTATGTGTATTATATTCAAAAGGAGATAAATGCAGAACTTATCCTTGAATATGGACGTGGAAATATTCATTTGTGAATGATGTTTTATGTTTGGAGAAATTGTATTTATTGAACTTTATATTTTTTAAGCCAATGATGAGTGGGAAAATTTGGGGCGGGAAATCTAAAAAAATATGCAATATATGTAATTGGTTGATAGAGTAATCATTGTCTTTATTGTTTGGTTCTGAGATGAAAAACAGCATCACTCCTGTGTTCGTATTGTTAGCCTCACTGTAGAGCATTTCTGTGATGTACATATCTGTGCTAATTTAACTGTAAAGTGAATAAAGAATAGTTCATATGAGTTGTGGTTCATTTTCACAAATGGAAACAGCATCAGTATAAATATCATATTTACATACTGGCAATAGGCCCACAAATTATGTATCATTTGTTTTATAATCACTGGCCAGGGTAGAGCATTTAAAAGCACTGTTAGTGTTGTTTCGTATATAATTTTTTAATTTGTTTGTAAGGACATTCAATTAACGCAAGGGGGAGACATTTCTCTTTACATTTCTCCTATTCCAGTGAACTTTTACATAAGCAATGTGAAGCTGCTTTCATTCATTTTAAACAAAGACACTTATGTTAAGGTTACCATGAAATAGCAATGAACAACTGTATTTTTATTATTTAATATAAAAAGATTAAATGCTAAATATACATGCTCATTGATAGTTCATGTTAGTTCATAAGTTAACTAATGTTAACAATTGAGACTTTAATGTAAAGTTTCAGCAAAATCTGTTATTGAATTAAATGCGTATAACTGTTCACACATTATGATATTTTAACAATCTTAGTAGATCAAAAATCCTATCGATAAAATACACTACAGAGCAGTAATTGGACAAAATGTCTGTGTTTTATGGTTTTTTTAAGCAATAATTTTTTCAGAAAACATTTTGTTCAGAAAACATTCTGAAATATTTTTTTCAGAAAACTTTGCTATAAGAGACTGTTCAAAATTAAGACAGAACCAATTTGGACACTTTCTGGATGTTTGGAATTATTGGATCGTGTCTATCGTTACTGTACTTTACAAGCCTACAAAACATCTGGCCCTTCAGCTTTATTTTTCATTTAATTTTTCAGTTCTCTTTCAGTCTTACTATAAAATTTAATTAATTAAAATAGCCTTAAGCACTGGTATCATCATATTCAAAAAAACATCTCTCTGATTAATTGCCATATTTTACAGATGGGGATAATGTGACAAACTGAAAAACATTATGTTGCTATACTTCAAAGTAATTTTCATTTAATATAAAATGATCTTTCTGAATTTGATTAGCATGAGTTCTGAGGTAACTCCATTTCAGGAAATGACATCAGCACCCCATTTTTGAAGTTCATACAAAAGCAGTGTGAAAACCTCAAAAAAACTCATTTTTCACCAGATGAATGATGTTTTTATACATTTATATTGTCCTCCTTTTGGAGATGCCGGGTAAGTGACATTTATAATAAAAAGAAAATGTAATTTTTTTTTTTTTTTTTTTTTTTTTTTTTTTTTAATGTACTGAAGTTTGCTTTTGTTTCATGAAAGCAGCAGTTCTGGGAGTGACTGTGACTCAAGATCCAAAGGCTTTGCTTAAGGCAGAGGGCAAAACTGTGTATCTGCCCTGCAAAGCAACTGGTATGGGCTCTTCAGACTATATTCATTGGTACCAAATAAAAGAGGGTGAAGCCCCATCGAGGCTACTCTATATCAGTCAAGGAGGTGCGATTGCTCCTGATACCAACAATGACCAAGCAAATGACTTCACCGTGGAGAAAAACAGGCTTTATGATCTAAAACTGAGAAACACTCAGAAGAAACATGCTGCCGTTTACTTCTGCGCGTACTGGGACTCAAGCAACCACAGTGAGAAGATTTACTCACATCCTGTACATGAACTATACTGGCAAGTGTTGAATGCAAACATATACTTGCACTGTCATTTTCTGTTTAAAAAATTCTTAATTTGACTTGGTGGATGATCTTATTTGGATCTGTTTAGATTAGAATTACAATTGCCCTGGTGTTAATGGACACGTTATATATGTTTCTATGAGGTTTTTTGTACACACTATATTTATAATTGTGATTTTGGAATATTGCAAGTGTATCTAATTTGTTACATGTCTCAGCATTTTTTAAAAGATGAAATATGTCATTGTTATTTTTCTTGAGATTATGGGTATTTTTATTATTTATTTAAGGGTTTGTAATGTTCAGTTTGATGAAGCACTTGCATGACATTTCACTTTTCCTTGTCAGGGTTAGTATAGTTAACTAAAAACTGAAAGCATAACATATTTGTTTATTTTTGTTCCTTAAAATACTTGCAAAAAACAAAACAAACAAACACTAAAATAAAATAAAATCTAAAAACACACTTTATTTCAGCAACTTACCAAGGCAACATTTGTCATTTTCATTTAGTTTAATTTTGTGTGATAAAATAACTCAAACTAAAGCTGAAATAAAAATGAATGATACTAATATAACCTTGAGTGGTGAATATACATAGCAGCAGTGTGCTGACTTTGAGCATTTCACTTGAGTTGCATCAAATAGTTTGAATGGGACTGCACAAGTTACGAAAACTGGATTACTAAACTAACAGTCTAACTGAACAAATGCATGAATAAAACTTCTCATTTAAAACTGATTTTAGTGTATCAGTTGATTTTTAGACTCTTTTCATCTGCATATCCCAAATAATATCACAGTGTCTGTCGTTAAGTTTTTTAGTTTTATTGAAAACCTCTATCCATACTAGCCATTTAAGCAAAGAAAAAAGAAGGGTGCTATTGAGGAAGAGGCAGCTTTATAACCCAAAGCTTAGCTTAATTGTTGTTTTAAATTGCATTTTTAAATGAATGTTGATTCCCATCACCCATCATTTATACAGAATCAGATTGTTTTAGTTTGTGTGGTGACGACGAGACATGCGCAAAGAGGAAACCACAAGGCCATTATCATTATCATACCTTCTGATTGGCTGATGCTGTTCATAATTCTTCAGCCTCCTGGACGACAGATGTAGACATGGCACTGTCTGGAATCATAACATTTGGGTTGTTTGTAGCCTTAATGGGTGAGATTTTAGTATTCTCCTATAATTATGAACATTTCTCAGTCACAATTACTCAATATTATTCTGAGATTTTTTACTTTTATTAAAAAGGCAGTTCCACATATTTCGTGGTAGGCTATTTTCAGTTGTTTTTTTGAAAACATTTTTTGAAAAACATCTTGAAAACATTTTAAACAATTTTGTTGTTGTTGTATAGGCCTACTTGTGCTACGTCAATATAGTTTATAGTCTGTAAATTACAGACCTACCGTTTTATCGGTGTAATGTTGGAGACGGATTCTTACAGTATAATAATAATAAAGATAATTTAAGTGCTTTATTGTGTGTACACGCGCAGCGCATTTTAATGGTTTCTTATGGTTTTAGGTTGTTTAAACGGACAAATTACGCACCACGATCCTGTGATAATTAAGGCAAGTGGTAGAGCTGCTCGAATCCAATGCAAAGTGGAGTCATCAACCCTTAAGTCCAGCGTTCTCCACTGGTATAAAGCTCCGCCAAAGGGAGCTCTCCAACGATTAATGTATTTCGAAGCTGGTTCAAAGGCCACAAAAGACCCCGATACCCCCCGTAGATATTCTGGATCGGTGAGTGGTGATCTAGTGGCACTGACTATTTCAAGACTGGAGCAGAGCGATGCTGGCTCGTATTACTGCGCGCTCTGGAGTGGAGACAACACAGTGTTAACTGCGAGAGGAAATCATGGAAAAAAACCTGCTTTCATCATCAAAGCGCTTTTAATCGGAACAGCAGCAATGAGGAGACATTAGACATATTTTTATTGTGATGTTGCTTTTTGTTGTCAAGATTTAATTAAAGAATTGTATTTTAAATGTTCCAAAAGTGTATTGTCTCCGAAGAAGAGCCTCACGGTTATAATAACTCTTCGACTAAAAATGTGATTTTGTTTCAACACAAGTCATTACTTTATTGTTATGTCTTAATTCTAATTCTTCTACAATGTATTTTATGTATAATTTTCTTTTTATTTAACATGTCAAAGTTCCAGATCTCAATCTTTATTTTCAGTCATTTTCATCTCAATCATTTAACATTTACATTTAAAATAACATTTGTTTTAATCTTAATAATAAGTATGCTGACATTTACTTTATTTTATGTTATGAATGTTTTTTTTTTATATAATTCAGGGCATTCAGATTACAGGTGTCCCACAGCTGTGGCTCACTTCTGTTAAACATTTATAGACACAAAAAAGACAAAACAGCTGAAGAGTATGCGTGAAGAAAAATATGAGACATGATGTGTGAAGAAAAAAAGCACTTGATGGTACATAATATTTTTATTCCAGTCCATGTGTTTTAAGTCTGCAAAAAAGTGTGAAAATATTGTTTGATTGTGTGGTTTTTTATTTAATTTTTTTTATTATTATTATGCAAACAGATATACTATTTACAGGTGACAACTCAAATACAAAACATACATAACAGCCAACATGATTTGTGTGTGTGTTTTTAAGTGTAGCTGGTATATAAGGAATGTGTACAAAAGTACCACAGACATAACAATAGTAGAAAACAATAATAGTAATAATAATTATGACAATAATAATAATGATGATAATAATAGCATTAATAATAGCATGTCAAATTTCTCAGTTTAAACATTTGTTATGTTCTCTATGTTCTATTGTGAATAAAATATTGGCTCATGTGATTTGAAAGTCTTTTAGTTTTCATCTTATTAAAATTTTAAAAACGTCCCAACATTTCCGGAATTCGGGTTGTAATAATAGTAAAGTAGTACCAATAATAATAATGAACTCAATTAATCAGAAATGAGGGGAAAGTTGTAGGATGAGGAAGATGACAAACAGCAATAATAATAATAATGGTAGTAGTAGTAATAATAACAACACCAACAACAATATTATTAATAATAATAATAATAATAATGCTATAAATGGTAATGTATTGTAAGGCTGCCTCTGGGCCCTCCGTGAGCACGGCATAAGTTAGACCCCCGCCCATGTCACACTACGATGGGCCATCAAGGAGAGGTGCTGCGGGGCACAGGGCCCAAATTCCCATCCCCAGGCCGCCACACACATGGTATGCTTACCCTATTGTTTTTTTTATTTTTTCCCTTTTCCAGCATTTATTGTTAAATTCGTGATAGATGTATCTGTAGGTCAACTAGTGTGTGATGTATTAAAAAAGTATGATGTGCAGCGTGGAACCAGCCCAGTGCAAAGCCCAGGCCCCCATGCCCACATCACAGTTACCCTGTGTGTGTGTGTGTGTGTGTGTGTGTGATGTATATCTGTATAATTGCTTTTTTCCCCCTTTTCCTCTTTTCTTCCCCCTCTTTCCCTTGTTTATGTTCCAATAAATGTATGTAAATCATCTAATATGGGAAGCATTAAAAAAGCAAGACATTTAGTGCTGAACGAGGCAGAGGCAAGAAATCCAGGGCAAAGCTGGTATAAGCTGGAGGTACAAAGTCCCCGGCCCCACATCACACCGACCCACAACTAATCTGAACCACAACTGGGGCCCAGAGGTAGGAAAAGCTCATGTAAAATTTCTTTAAAAATGGTTTCCAAGGTAACTCCATTTCAGGAAATGACATCAGCACCCCATTTTTGAAGATCATACAAAAGCAGTGAGAAAACCTGAAAGACAGCATTACACCAAGTATAAACTTTTTTCACAGATTAATGATGTTTTTATATATATATATTGTCCTCATTTTAGAGATGCAAGGTAAGTGACATTTTTAGTAATAGGGTGATAAATAAAAACTGATTTAAATGTATTGAAGTTTATGATTGTTTAATCAAAGCAGCAGTTCTGGGAGTGCGTTTGGATCAAGGTCAAAAGGCTTTGATTAAAGCAGAGAGCAAAACTGTTTATCTACCCTGCAAAGTGACCGATTTGCAGGATTGGAATTATATCCACTGGTACCAAATGAAAGATGGTGAAGCCCCATCGAGGCTACTCTATATCAGTCAAAAAGGTGATGTCACTCGTGATACCAACAATCCCCAAGTAAATGACTTCACAGTGGACAAAACAAAGCTTTATGATTTAAAACTGAGCAACACTCAGAAGAAACATGCTGCCGTTTACTTCTGCGCCTACTGGGACTCAAGCAGCCACAGTGAGAAGATTTACTCACATCCTGTACATGAACTAATGAATAAAATATTTATTGTACACACTGTTATTTGTGATTTTGGAATGTCAAATGTATCCCATATTTGTTTTGTGCATCTCAACAGATGTGATGATATACATGAAATATTTGTCATTTATGTTGGGATTATGGTTTTGTAATTTCATCAGATTTGATGAAAAGATTGCTAGAAATAACAGTTGTCCTTGTGTGCTAAAAATACATAGTGGTAACAGCACAGTGTCATGACTTTCACTTAATTTCTATATATAAATAATATGAAACGCTCTGCATAAATTCCAGAAACATGCCAGACATACCACACACATATCTATTTGAACCTATGAATGAACAGAGTACCAAATATAAATAGATTTTACAATTTAGCCCTATATTACAAAATAAAGCACAAAAAAAGAGTCTTGACTCTTTACTTTATCTTTGTGACCAATTTAGCAATAGCACTTATTAAATACACATCTACACACGGTGAAAAACACAATATAGGCTATTTCTATGTAATTATATTATAGTGCTATTATTGAATTTTGTTGATCAGAATTTTACTCAAAACATCTTCACCTGTTTACCATTATTTGAATCCAGCGCCGCTGAGGAAGAGCCGTATGCATTGAAATCTTCTCTGGAGAAGGTCCTAAACATGGTTAAAATTACACGAGTGTTGATTCCCATCACCCATCATTTATACAGACTGTTTTAGTTCGTGTGAAAAAACTTCTTGTGATAGTGGTGACGACGAGATATGCGCAAAGAGGAAACCACAAGGCCATTATCATTATCATTACCTTCTGATTGGCTGATGCTGTTCATAATTCTTCAGCCTCCTGGACGACAGATGTAGACATGGCACTGTCTGGAATCATAACATTTGGGTTGTTTGTAGCCTTAATGGGTGAGATTTTCGCATTATCTAATACTTCTTTACATCTTTAAGCTAACAATTATGCCGTTTTTTAATAATTTCAGTAAGTTATTTTCAGAAATGTTAAACAAAAATAATAATAATTTCAGTAGGCTAGCCTAAATTAGATTTTTTATTATTATTATTTAGTTTTTTGAGGTCCGTCTCGCACAATTGCTTATCCACATCTTGCAAACATTTTAAACAAAATACTTTTTGTTGGCCTACTTGTGATACGTAATCTGTTATAGCCTAAAGCAACTACTGTTTAGTGTTTAGTGCTAACAACCGTAGGCCTACATATAAATCGGATTATTCTGTTACACAATTAGTGCGTTTCAATGGATTCTCTTATTGTTTTAGGTTGTTTAAATGGACAACCTACGCATCCATTATCTTTGTTGATTAAGGCAAGGGGTAGAACTGCTCGAATCCAATGCAAAGTGGCTTCATCGACGCTTCAGTCCAACGCTCTCCACTGGTACAGACTCAAAGATCAAGCTTTCCAAAGATTAATGTATTTCGAAGCTGGATCGAAAAAAGCCAAACTCGATTCCGGTGTCCCCAGTAGATATTCTGGATCGGTCGGTGTTGATTTAGTGACACTGACTATCTCAACACTGGAGCAGAGCGATGCTGGCTCGTATTACTGCGCGCTCTGGAGTGAAGACAACAAACACAGTGTTAACTGCGAGAGGAAATCATGGCAAAAACCTGATTTCATCATCAAAGCTGTTGCTGGAACAAATGCAGCAACCTTTTAATTGTGATGTTGCTTTTTGTTGTCAATGTTTCATTAAAACATTTTAAATGTTCAAAACGTGTATAAAGAACTCTAATAAACACAATATTTAGATACTGCATCATGCACCTTGACTGTTAACAGCAGGCTTCAATAAAACTGTGATTTAGCTATCATCTTTATATGCCATATGATGATTTGTATTAAAATATATATATATATATTTTGTTATAGGCTAGTGTGAAGATCACATTGACAATACTTGAAAATGTCTAAAATGCCATTTATGTATAGATGTTGCATTCAAAAAAAGAATAAACTTATAAAATAGAGAAAAGAAGTGCATGCTTGAAAAGAAATAGGAGACATGATGTGTGAAGTAAATAAGTAAAAATCAAGGTAAACACTTGACTGAACAGAATATTTGTATTGCAATCAAGGGGTTTAATGAAATCTGCAAAAAGTGTGAAAATATTGTTTGATTGTCTGCATTTATGATAAATCAAACAGCTATTTTATTGAAGTTCATTTGCATAAAAAAAAATCCACCTCAGAATGTTATCAACCCCAATACATATGAGATGGAAATGATACTGCGATGAAAAGATGAAATAAGGGAAAATGAAATAGTGACCAATATTGGAGGCCTTTTTCCAATCCAGTTATGCATATTTTTATAAACAGTAAATGATTGTTTGAGCCTATAAAACAAATGACAGACATTACACACTGCTAATATTATAAGTAAAAAGTCGTGACGTATTGTCAAGTATGGTGACCCATACTCGAAATTGGTGCTCTGCGTTTAACCCATCCAAGTGCACACACACAGCAGTGAGTAGTGAACAAATGCACACACACACACACACACACACACCGTGAACACACACCCGGAGCAGTGGGCAGCCATGCTGCAGCGCCCGGGGAGCAATTGGGGGTTCGGTGCCTTGCTCAAGGGCACCTCAGTCATGGTATTGAGGGTGGAGAGAGCGCTGTACATTCACTCCCCCCACCTACAATATCACGTGCTGAAATATATTATGTGCTCCATCTCAGGAAATGACATCAGCAACTGTATTTGATTGTCTTAGGCTGTGTGTACAACAGTAAAACAAAACATTTCTCTTCTTCAGCTGGATGAATGATGCGTGCATACATTTATATTGTCCCCCTCTCAGAGATCCCAGGTAGGTGCATTGTAGTCAACAGATTTTGGTCAAAGCAGTGGACAAAACTTCATATCTCCCCTGCAAAGTCACGGATTTGCAATCTTGGAATTATATCCATTGGTACCAAAAGTGAGAAGGTGAATCCCTGTCAAGACTACTGTATATAAATGCAGTCGGCAGCTTTACACATGATACCAACAATCCCCAAGCAAATGACTTCACCATTGACAGACCACAGCTTTATAACCTAAAACTGAGCAACACAAAGCAAATTCATGCTGCTGTTTCCTTCTGCACCTACTGGGACTCAAACAAACACACTGAGAACATTCACACACATACTGTACATTAACTCAAGTATAGTATCATTAGACAACATTCATTCAATTTTACTCTTCTAATATAAATGTGACATTTATTCTTAGAGCTGATTTTTTCACGTGCATATAAACCTAATTTCCACCTCCACTATTAGGCTATACGTCCAACATGCATCCTGAAGAGCAATGCAACAGGGATGCTTCATTCTTTTTCTTCAAGACCTTTCAAATAATTTGCTATATTTGTGATATTTAAACAGTTGTTTGCTTAACATGCGGATCTCCAACAGTGGATGGTGCTATTGAGCTGCAAAAGAGGATTTTTCAGCTATAAGCTCTATGCAAGTTACTAAAATACTTCTAATAAACTGCATTTTAATAAATTACTTTATTACTAAGAGAATCAATATCAATATCAGTCAGGTGTGGTAGAAAAGTATCGTTTTTTAAATACTTCATCCAAAGTGCTGTGCTAATTGCATCACTTGGAAAGTGCATTGACATAGAGCTCCACCTCAGGAAATGACATCAGCAAGGTGTAACTGAATCATTTTCTGTAATGATATTCTGCAAAATAGTGTTAAGAAGTGTGCAGGAAACTTCATGAGCCATATATCATCTCACATAACCAAACGAACGATGCTCATAAACTTGTGTTCTGTTGTTCTCATAATGGTCCATGGTAAGTAAACTTTAAAGGCGGTTAAATAGATTAAAATAGGTTAATAACTAATAAAACAACTATGATACTTAGTTAAAAGATCTGATTTTCTATTTATTTCATCACAGGTGTGGAAAGTTTAAGCTTAAAACAATCTCAAAAGGTCTTGTTGAAGCAAAAAGGTAAATCTGTGTCCTTTAAATGTGAGGTAACAGGCTTGGACTCTGGTAATTTCGTCCACTGGTACCATAAAAAAGAAGGTGAACCACTTAAAAGACTGCTGTACATAACCGAATCTGGGGGTATTATAAGTGAAGCAAAAGAATTTGTCTCTGAAAAAATTGAAAATTCATATGGCATAAAACTCAAAACAACAACGGACGATCACGCTGGGATGTATTACTGCGCGAGCTGGGATGGCAGCCACAGTGAGAGAACACTCTGACATCTTTTACATAAACCACGAGAGACGGTTGTGCCACAAAAGGAACGTTGCCAAAATCTAACTATTATAAACCACATTTATTACGGTATTGACTGTCTGACAGATACTCTCTGAGAAGAAACACAAAATAGTGTGGTTTGGTTTAGCAAATATGATTGCAGATAGCAAAACCAAAAATACAGGGTAGAATGATAGTTACTTTATGAAATGTAGTGGAAACATGCAGGGCTTGTCAATGCTAACAATTTAGGTGTTGCAGTACAAAAACTTTAACAAGCAAAATGGAATTCATGAACAGCACACCTTTCAATGCAGAGTCCCAGTATACACATCAGCCACTGATATGCATTACATAATGTGAGCAATGCAGTCAGTATGTTTTTAAGACTTTATGTATGTATTTATTTATTTATTGCTTTGATTGGGCTGTAAGGAGAAAGGCAATAAATAAATAAATAAGAGAGTGTTAAATGGTCTTATGGATAATGCAACACTTCTGAGACTTGAAAAGTGCTATACCACCAATAGCCAGAAATGTTCACTTTGTGTATCACAAATCTATCACTAATGTATCACAAAGAACTTTAACCACACATTGAAATACAGCTACTTATACTTGTTTCTTAGGTGCTGAGGCAGTCCAAACAACATCTGAAATCACGCACATTGCAGACTAACAGGCTGATGTGTCACATTCAAAAGTGGTGGAAATAATTAAATCCATCACTGGAATGCATAAATCCTTGATGGAAAAGAATAAACTTAAGGTAAATGTACAGGATGAGATCATGTCACGTACTCAATTAGCATGAGGGTAGGAAACTCAATAGCATTGCAACTTCCTGTTTGTTGCTCACTGAAATTAAACCCACCTTTATCACATAGAAAACACAGAAGAAGACTCTTTCTGCCACTATGATGAATGCTCCTCTGATGCTTTCGTTATTCCTGTTTATTCAGTTCAAATGCAAAGGTGGGTATTTTATTTTATTGTGTGGCCTTATGATTCTGTATTATAAAACTAGTGTTTTCGGTAACCATTATTACGCATCTAGCCTAATAGTCAGTGGTCTCTATGAAAAGGAATATTTATTTGTGACTTGTTTTTTTTTGCAGTGGATGGAGCTGTGGCACTGGAACAGAAAATCTCACTGACCAAAGCAGTGGAAAAGTTAGCCATTATAGACTGTAAATTACATGTAAGCTGCTGGGACTACATCCACTGGTATCAGCAGAAAGATGGAGAAACACTCAAGAGAATTCTGTATACTGACATTAATGATGGCTCTCCAAAAGAGAATGCTGCTGGTGATGAGTTCAAAACAGAAAAGAAAGAATCAAATAAGTTTGCTTTGAAAATCACCAAGCTGAAAAAAGAGCATTCAGCAATGTATTACTGTGCATGCTGGGTCTCAAGCAGCACAGTGAGTCTAAAAACTGAAGACCCGCACAAAAAACACATCCCTTCCTCCAAAAGATAAAAACTCACGATAAAATAAACAGAGAAATTCCAAGAGGGTCCTTGCAACTTCAGTGCTCAGGACCTAATTATGACATTCTAAAACATTTGCTGCTATGTAAGAACTGCAATTTTTGCATTTTTGCAGAACAATCAGTAATGCATATTGCCCTGAAAGGTTAACCAGAGTCTTTTTAAAGCTTTCACAGAATGAAATTCCTTTTTTTTCTACACTAAATGTTTTGTCACATTTTATCATATTTTTTATATATTCTGCAATGACTATTCCACTTCTTACGAATGTTATAATATCTGTTAGAATTAACAATTTGACATGACACATATCGCTGTAGTTCTGAAATAAACGGTTATGGGTCATTGACAAATACGGATATCTGAGATGACGAAAGGGAAAATAATTTTAAAATGCATTTCAAAACACAAGAAATGTAATCTTTGTGTTTACATTGCATTTAAACATTTTCGAGTTCTATAACAATCTAAATAAAAAGGTTTTCCTAGGCTTGCTCCATTTGAGCAGTATACCAACTGTGCTGTTATCATAAAAAAATAAAAAAATGTACTGACTAAAAAGAGAAAGACTCAAACATATATCACATTTATATCATAAGCCTCAATACAAACTCAGAATAACATGAGGACAGGAAACTTAATTGCAAAGCAACTTCCTGTTTGCTGCTCATAGAAATTCATTCCACTACCATCCCTGATGAAAGTCAGAAGCTTACTAGTCTTATATCTGCCATTATGAGTCTTCAGCTACAAATATTCTTTTTGCTGTTTATTCTCCTTATATGTAAAGGTAAGTGTTTTGATCTGTGGTCATTTTATCTTCATTGTTCTGTTTTATCTTAAATGCTTTTTACCCAGAAAGTGTTAGTGTTAATATTCTTTTATAATTACCTTACACATACTCTATATATGTATAAGGTATAGTGGATGGAGCTGTGGAGCTGCAACAGAAAATCTCACTGACCAAAGCAGTGGAAAAGTTAGCCATTATAGACTGTCACTTCCCTTCAGACTGCAGATATTACATCCACTGGTATCAGCAGAAAGATGGAGAAACACTCAAGAGAATTCTGTACGCTGACATTAATGATGCAGCCACAAAAGGGAATGATGCTGGTGATGAGTTCAAATCAGATATGAAAGCATCGAATCATTTTTCTTTGAAAATCACCAAACTGAAAAAAGAGCATTCAGCGATGTATTACTGTGCATGCTGGGTCTACAGCTCATTCAGCACAGTAAATATAAATACTGAAGCTTTGCACAAAAACAGCAGGGTTCCTGTTTTGATCAGAAACCACAAACCTTTCTCTGAAGTTTATATAAACATAAATGTACTACTGTAGCTCAAACAGTAGAGCATGGTGCTAATAACACCAAGGTTTGATAAATGAAATTACAAAATGTATATCTTGAATGTAGAAGCTGTTACTGACAAATGCAAAAATAAACTATTCGACCAAATTCAGTTTACTATTTTTGAACAAGGGGCTCTAATCTGAGCTGTCATCCTAATTATGAACCTCAGATTAGCATGAGGACGGGAAACAGCCTAACATTTGTTACCCATATGCAGTTGATATCGAAATGTATTATTAGATATTGGGTTCTGATGCCATTCTGTTCAGAAATAGGGTTCTGGTGTGGTGCTGCAACTGCTGGATGTCCTCATACTATAAAATATGGTGAAAAACATCAGTAGACTACACTTCGTTTCACGTGCACTTACATAGTGGACATGATTCAAGTTAATCTGGGATTTTAAAATATACAATGCTGGTGAAAAAATATTTTGCAAATGTAAAGAAAGATCTTTTTGTTTATGTAGCATATTAAGTTAGTGGACAAGAATTTACGTACACTGGTGTCATGTTTTAATGAAACAATCTGTAATGTTCCTGAAAAAAGTCTCTTCTGTCTCTTCAAGGCTGCATTTATTTGATCAACAACTGCAGAAACAGTAACAATTTAAAAGAACTGTTTTCTATTTTAATCTATAATGGCAAAGCCATGGAATAGTCAGCATCCATTTCTCCTTCAGAAATCATTCTAATATGGTGATTTGCTGAAAATTCACCTTTGCCATCACAGGGGGAAAAAATAATATATATATTCAGATAGAAAAAAAATATTCTAAATAGTATGAATATTTCAACATTACTAATTTTACTGCTTTTTTGATCAAATGCAGCCTTGCTGAGTATAAGAGACTTTTCCCCAAAACATCAGAACCACCCATTTATATGCTAATTTTATTAACGTTCATAGATTAGTACTAAAGCACACAGTAGAAGCTGTAGAATCTGTCACATCTGAATTATGAACCACAAAACAAACTCAAATTATCATGAAGGCCGGAAACTTAATATCATAAACCTCCCCTCACCCCAGAATGAAGACAGAAGCTCTCCAGACACTCTCTGCCATCATGAGTCTTCAAATACACTTATGTTTTTTTTTGTTTCTTATTTATCTTTTATGTAAAGGTGAGTCTTTACCATAATTTTCATACCATAATTTTCCAAGTTACAATTTTCAAGTTATACACATTAACTTGACATTTATATCAGCTATTATATATTACCTATAGGGCAAAATACTGCTTTTGTGACAAGACTGTTATTTTGTTGCAGTGAATGGAGATGTGAAGCTGCAACAGAAAATCTCATCGACCAAATCTGTGGGAAAGACAGTTGTTATACTGTAAATTTCCTTCAGACTACAGTGGCTACATTCACTGGTACCAACTAAAAGAGGGACAAACCTTAAGAAGAATATTATATTCATCAATTACAGGTGGAGCCACAAACAATGATGCTGGTTTTGAATCATTTAAAATAGATAGGACCAAATCGTCAAATTTGGCTCTGAAAATACCTGAACTGAAATAAGAGCATTCAGCAGTGTATTACTGTGCCTGCTGAGTCTTATAAATATAAACACCTTATACAAAAACCCAGCAGGCTTCCTGCTTAATTCTGAAACCACAAGCCACACGTTTTTATGATATAAAAACATCTGCTAAACACTGAAAAAAATGAATTTCATTCCCTGTAAAAAGTGTTTGCTGATCCTGAGCACTTGGGAAAAGAAGGACAATGGGTTAGGGATGAAATTTTGACTGATGAAGGACAAATGTGCTGTTGAAAAACTGTAAGCTGTAGCATTCAAGGAATGGACACAATTTAGCTACTCAGATAAGCAGACACAAGGCCTTCACTTGAATTCATTCTTAAATTAATAGTTTATTATTGACATTTTTACTAAAAGTTCAGAGGGTCCCCTTGGCCACTGACCACACAGATCACTGTGTTTCCACAGGCCAGTCAAATCCCAGCTTGTTGACAGTTGTACAGCCTTGAGTGAGTGTTGGAACACTTGTAAATAAACGATTGTAGCCCTACTGGTAACAGTGTGATATGACACTATACAGAATGTTATTGCTGCATTTGTTCAATGCAGAAGTTCATTAAAAGTGTTTAGCACTTCAGTGACCAAAATCGAGATTCATTTTCTTTTTTTTTCTTTCTTAGTCAATATTTAAAAATCTAGAGGGATATTCTACAACATGAAGCAACAACACAAGCTGTACCTTTTTGTTCAAGAACAAATGACTGTGGGAAACAGGAAAGTCTTCGGTTCGGGTACAAAACTTTTTGTGACAGGTAAGAAAAAATTAATATAATTAAGGTCTTCCAGGCCGATTTTAGACATTTTAAACTTAATTTCACATTAATTACTTGTGTAATTGAGCTGGAGACGGAGAGAAGAATGGCTAGAATAGCAATTCCAGGCAGCTTAATTAGTCTGCTTGTTTGCATTAAAAAGGAGAAAACATGTTAAAAGTCATAATACACCCAAAATGAAGAATCTGCCATCATTTACTCACACTCATATCATTCTAAGCCTGCATGACTCTTCTATGGAACACAAAAAATAAAATACTTTGAAAACTGTTGTTATGTCCATACAGTGAAAATAAAAATGGTTTCAGGGTTGTTTTGGACCCCACTGACTTTCATTGTACAAACAAAAACAGTTGAAACATACACTTGTAAAATATCTTTTGTGTTCTACAGAAGAATAAAGTCATAAAGATTTTGGGTGATGATGACAGAATTTTCATTTTTGTGTGAACTATCCCTTTAAAATAGTGTCGACCATCAGGAACAGTGGTCTAAATCAATTATAACAAGCAAGTAGGTTTTGCGTTATTCAGAAGTATTTGTAATAGACTTAATCTGAGTGGGCAACTGGATCAAAAGATTTGGATCTGGAACACGGCTGGTTGTAACCGGTAGGAAAGAGTGTCAGAATTTCTTCAAATGCATAAAATTATATAATTTCTAAGTAAAAACTGTTCCAATCTTCCTCTTTTTGTGTATTTGCTAATTTGCTCATTAATCACTGAAGCTATGTTCAATATGTGTTTCTCTTAACCACAAGGGGTTGAAGGAGTCAAGTTACCAACATTGACTGGATACATAACATCAAAAAGTGACAACCATCACAAACAGACACTGTTATGCCAGGCTAGAAACATGTTTCCTGACTTGGTGAGATTTGAATGGAAAAAAAATGAATTAGGAAAATGGACAGATGTATCAGAGGGAGATGTTGTGGAGCAGACCAATTCAAAGGTCCATGTGATAAGTATGTTGATTGTGGATAAAGACAAAGCCCAAAACGACAACTACCAATGCACTGTTATCCATGAGGGAAACACTGCTGGACCACAAACTCTTGTTATGAAGAAAGGTAATTTGAAGAAACTTTGATTTACTACAGTCATATGTGTTAAATTCTGTGGAAATAAAGTTGAACACAATTGATACAGGTTGAAGACACAGAGAACTTTCATTATAAACAATTATTCCTTATGTATGAAAACCTCATTAAACCCTTAATTAAATCAAAGAATTAATAAAGAATTAATTAGTATTAGAAGTACATATTTTTATTTGAATGAAACATTACATATGGATGAAACTGTAAACTTGTATGACACTCAGGAAAAAATGTAAATTATATACACACACATACATGCATACATACGTTTGTATTTTAATTTTTGTCACTGTATTGTTATATTTTAGAAAACAGTAAGCCGACAATGGATCCTAAAAAGGATGATAAGAAGTCTGCAGCATGTCCACCCAGCAATGAGGATCCCATAACAAAGCAAATATCAGGTGAATAAATAAAAATGAATAGATAAATGTATTTTAATTTGGATTAAGATACATTTGGATGGATTTTTGTATTTAAAAATCTTTGAAAAATTTCCAAGTCAACATTTAAATTAATCATTTTTTGTCCGGAACAGTTAAAATCATTTGTACATGTTCTTTTTATTTCATTTAACGGACTATTATAATTATTATTATTATTATTATAGTCACTGAACTATTCTGATCTAACTGATCCTATTTGTGTTTATAATTTTATTGGGTAACACTTTACAATAAGATGTTATTTGTTAACATTAGTTAATGTATTAACTATCATGAACAAACAATGAACAATACATTTATTACAGTATTTATTCATCTTTGTTAATGTTAGTTAATAAAAATACAGTTGTTAGTTGATGTTAATTCTCAGTGCATTAACTAATGTTATCAAGCACAACTTGTGATTTTAATAACGCATTAGTAAATGCTGAAATTAACATTAACTAAGATTAATAAATGCTGTAGACGTATTTTTCAGTCTTAGTTCATG
Organism: Barbus barbus; assembly: GCF_936440315.1. Taxonomy (NCBI): domain Eukaryota; kingdom Metazoa; phylum Chordata; class Actinopteri; order Cypriniformes; family Cyprinidae; genus Barbus; species Barbus barbus. The sequence continues at coordinate 12,956,823 of NC_136754.1, forward strand.
TTAACGAATGTTAAATAATGAACCTTATTGTAAAATGTTACCTTTTATTAACACTGAAAGAGTCAGTAAGAGACTGAAAGAAAAGAAAAAACTTACATTGTCAAACCCTTCCAAAACATTTAATTCACATAAATTGCTACCTGTGTTTATCAAAAATGCAATGTGCACAGATGTTATGCTTGCTACCTTTATACATTATGAATAAAATTAACATCATATAAATGTTTTTTTTTCTTTATTACAGGAGATTCAGAGCAAATACCCAGCATGTTTCTGTTTGTCTATGCATATGGTGTCCTGCTCATGAAGAATGGTTTATTTTTTTGCGTTGTGTCTATATTTCTATTAAAGAGAAAAGCTGGAAGGAAAGACAAAAGCTCAGAGACTTAATACATAAGATAAATATCAAGCAAGCAAAGGTTTATTACATAAAGCACATTTCGCTAACTAAAGAATAGATGCATATCTGCAGCAATATTATCTCTGCTTAAATGTATGGCTTCTAAATTTATCTGCTTGGCACAATTTATTTATGCATCTTTAAAATGCAATATTTTGATTTTTAAAAATGTATAACGTACCCAAATTTAAAATGTTTTGTTTTCCCATTGTAATGTTTTGGTTGCATTCTCAGAATTTGTTCAATAAAATCTGCTCATAAAATAAAATGTTATCTTCACATGTGTAGCAAAACGAATTCTCTACAAACACACTTTATCAATTATGAATAATTAAAACTCTTTTTTATAAATTATGATCGTATGAGATCTTATCTTATTAAATAAAATGAAATTATATAAAAAGATTATTACATTATCCCAGACATGCTCAATAATTCAAAATACCAATAAAATCCAGTATGTACCAGATAAGTATAGGTGCCAATAATTCATAACATCATAAAAAATAATCCTATCATTTATTAATAATAATACTAAACATGACTATTATGTTTGCTAAATTACTGCCTAAAATGTACTATTTTACTACTTAAAAAACAAATAACACTTTACATCTTTATGTAGTGTACTATGCTACAAAAGTATAAGTATAATTAAAGATCAAAAGCCCATACATGAATGTGAAAACATCACGATGGTGATTGAAACTGCTGCGGTAGGAAAATGTGGTTGGGTATGTACACACCGCAGGCGGAGATGCTTACTGGAAAGAAAACATGCAGCAGTTTAACCACAGCATGATTGGTTGATAATTTATTAGCGGCTGCAGGGTGTTTGTCTTGTTGATCTAAGCTGTTATTTGTGGGCGAGGAGGTTGCACTATCCGTGAGAGCACAAACTGACTCTCAGCTGGGGTTTCCGCTCCCCTCGCTTTCAGGCTGGAAAAACTCATGCATAAACACTCACATTTAATAAAAACAGTAATTGTTTTAATGCATAAAAAGGAAGAATACAATCTGCCATCATTCTGCATACTTGAGACTTTGTGATAGGTACATACATGTACGGAGATTCTAAAATTATTAAAGAAAACCGGAGGTCCCAGACCTGCACCAGGTACTTATAAGCCCTTATTCAGTAAGCATGGCAAAAGCAAACCAAACAGGAAGTAGATTTATTTTTCTTACTTAAGATAATTTAAGAATGCTTACTGAAGAGGAGCCAAAACAAACATAAAAACACATTACATATCCATGCATTACAAGTCATATATTTCTTCATTTAAGTGAGTTTCATGCAAAACTAGGCAAGTCCTTTATTTTGCAAGTAAATCAAGCCTCTATCATCTCTCTGTTCATTGCAAAAACTCTCAGACTGGTAGAAAAAGCATAAAAAAAAAAAAGATGAAATTTTCACACACTGATGAGTGGCAGTGCAGACCTGAGACTATACTGCTTTTCACATTTAGGTAAACACCAGTGAAGTAAGTGAGATTAGAGGCATAACAATGTTAACACACATATGGAGCTCATAGCGCAAACGTGAGACGACAGTTGTTTTGTTACACGGAAGCATTTGAAGTGTGTCATAAATGTTGTGTTCGACACTGATATCATTTGATGATCAAAATACACATTAAAATCCTTCATTTTTCAGTTTCAGTACTGCATAAACTATAGTTTTTTGTTCAGTGGAAAAAATGAAGACAGTTGCACTAAGCTCTTGTGTGGGCATAGAGAGACAAATAAACAAACGGCTGATCATGGCGATGGTGGATTTAAGGCAGAGTGACTGTCTAGTTCTGGTCACCCATGTACAAATACCCATATTAAGACACACGGCCCAAGGTCGAGCAACGCTGGAAGAGGCTGTTGTACTCTGAAAGTCAGTGTTTTATGAGAGCTCCTAATAGAAAAACAAAATAACTTATTTAGATTAGATCAACTGAGGAAGAAAAACATTTGATAAAATAACTATTAATATTGATACCTGCTAGACGATGGGCTTCTCAAGATCATATTTATCTTCAAGGTCTTCGTCAGAGTCTACAGAAGCAAAGGATCGTAATTAGTGTGATTAATGGAACATGGCTGTTGTTTGCACACATCAAACAAGCCAAAAACACCAGTGGGGATGTTTTTATAAATGCACAAGGTATGTAATATTCATAAAAATATTCATACTTCCAATTTTCTCATATTAGTAAAGTACACATAATTGTGTTGCCTGCAAACAACAACTGAAAACTTAAATTAATATATATTAATATAGATGCAATATTATATATCCATCACTATATATATATATATATATATATATATATATATATATATATATATATATATATATATATATATATACATACATACACACACACACACAATTACTTATATATGTTATATATATAATTTAATTTTTTTTTACACACTTTTGTACTTACTCCATGAGTTTTATTCACTTTCTAAAAGTGAATAAAACCGTTGGAGTAAGTTTTCATTATTTTTAGAAGCTCTGCTTGCTAAGATGAACAACATCCGTCTGAATACAATCAGCACAGAAGTGTGATCTTTTTTTAGGCTGTGAATCTAAAGCACATGAAGGCACAGGGTAATGCAAAGACATGTGCGATCATTTAAAATGAATGCATAAAATATGAAAGGGACACATACTGCAGCAATATCAAAGAGTTTAGTTGCTCACAATGGAATGGACACTGTTTATTTTATTTTATTTGCACTTCTTGATAATTGAATCTGCAAAGATAAAAATAAACGAAATGGGTCACACTTTATTTTAAGGCACAGTCCTCACTATTAACTACGACTTTTGCATCAATAAACTGCTTATTAATAGTTAGGTAGTTGTTAAGTTTAGGTATTGGTAGGATTAATGATGTGTAATATGGCCACGCAGAATATGTGCTTTATAAGTACTAATAAACAGCCAATAAGCTAGTTGTGTTACCAACAAAACTATACTAAACTAAAGCAAAGCAAATTAAACTAAACTAAACAGTCAAACTAGAAACAAATGAGCACATCTACAGATCTACTTAATATTTTTAGGATTCTTATTGATTTTGTTTGTAAGATTATAAATGTCTTTACTGTCACTTTGGTCAGTTTAATGCATCCTTGCTAAATAAAAGTATTATTATTATTTTTTTTAAATCTTACCCCAAACTGTGAACATTAGAGTATATATGCTGTGTATATACAGATAAAAGATAATGTTAGTATATGAATGTTTTTCTACTCAGCTCTTGGCTGTGTTTCACAGCTTTGTTTCCGGCGTATGCAGTGTGAGAAAAAAAAAAAAAAAAAAAAAGAATTACTGACTCAAAACTTTTGAAAGGTGTGTGTCTATGTGTATATATATATATATATATATATACATATACATACACATACACATATACATACACATATATGGGTATGACGGGGCTAAAGGCAATCCTTTGTGCTTTTCACTACTCCCATAGTGTATAATTGCAGAAAAAAGTGTTTTTAAAGTTTTTATTGAACATTGACGGAGCAAAAGATTGTGTGTGAATATAAATCCTAAAAGTGGTTTATTTTGTTTAAAACTCTTAGAAAAATTAGGCAAGATGGGCCACAGGGGGTTAAAAAAAGAAAATCACCAGCATTCGGCAAAAGGCACAAAGTATTTATACAAATACTTCAGCTAAAGTAATATGTTTAGAATAGTTTTGAAAGTTAAAAGTTGTTCAAAACAATTAAACTATCATAGCAAAGTTTGCACTATTTTCTATTTATTGTGATAAATAAAATAATTTATTTTTGTTCAATAAATATAGGCCTACTGTTATTAAAATGTTCATTGTCAAAATGCAAGTATCAAAACTATTTTAAAAAGTAAAGATTCCCAAAGCACTAAAGGGGATCCCATAATAATTTAATGTAGTTTTACAGTAGTAACAATACATGTAGTATTTTATTATATATGATTAATCTTATATTTTTAAATATGATGGTTTTATTATAAATATGGTGATTACCTCTAAGGTGGACACCCAGCTTATTATATGATATTTATCATCCAAATAACCAATTTTAGTTTGTGTTACATATAAAATCATAGTGGAGCAAAATGTACAATTTATTAATAGGAAATGGTATATTTTCCCAAGGCACTTTAATACAGCTGCAACACCTCTAAATACCATTTTCCTTGAATATCTCTACCGCTCACCGCAGTACACCTGAGCTCTGACACTGGCATTTCCTGGAAAATACGTGTCTGTTAATGTTGTATGTTTGTACTATATCTCTCGCATGTAACCGTGACACGTGATAAATAGACTATGACTACAAAAAAAGTGACAGAACCAGAAAAAACGTATTAAAGTTGTTACAACTTGTAAAACACATGACTGTAGATTTCCATGCAGCCCTGAGAACCATTCCCATGCTTGTCCAGCTAATACTGAACAGTTAAGTGAGTTATTACCTGCCATGGACTCAGGAGGAGAGTAGAACTGGCCGTCTGGAACGGGTCCTGGGTGTAAAAGAGGTTCTCGATCTAGCGCATTCTGCACTGAAAGATACCCTACCACACAGGACACACGTTAGCTACACACTGTACGAGCAAATCACAATCACCATAAGTTATAACTATGTCCATTAGCCTTTACAGATCATAGTCTCACTGTGATTAGATATTAGATTCTCACTGATTTCATCACCGGCCTCCTGGGGCAGGACTTTGAAGTCCAGCAGCCACGTCTCTATCCATGCCAGAATGAAGGAGAGAATGGGTAACAAATACCCAAACGCTCCCTGTGACAGAAGCTGGACGACAGAAGGACATTTTTGGTCAATGTAAAAAGTGTATAAATCTCAACTAAACAAAGTTGAATGAAAAACATCTCATACCTTTGATACAACTACTTTCACTATTAAGAAACCAGTGGTGATTGCTGTAGTTATCTGTAATGAAGAAATGTAGAGATGTGAGGGTCATTATATTAATCTATACGTCTTTTAAAACTATATAAATATACGTTTATGCGAAGCTCAGTCAAATAGTTTTGAGCACGCAACTCATGTGAAGTACTAAACGAGGAAAAAATACAGCAAGTTATTAATGAATAAAGCAACAGTGTCCTCTGGTGGAGGAAGGAGGAACAGGAAGTAGAAAGCCGCTTACCGCAATGACCCACCAATGGCGCAGCTTACACACTGCATACGCCAGAATCAAGGCTGCAAAGCGGAACACAGCCAAGAGCTGAGGAGAGAAACATTCATACAATAACATTATATTGTGCTTCCATATATACAGCATACACAGTTTATACATTAAACTTATCAAAAGTGACAGTAAAGACATTTATAATCTTACAAAAGATTTACATATACTATAACTGCTGTTCTTTTTAACTTTCTATTCATCAAAGAATGCATGAAAAAATATATCACGATTTCCACATAACTAGTAAGCAGCTGTTTTCAACGTTGACAATAAGAAATGTTTCTTGACCACTGAGGACAGGACCATGTGACACTTAAGGCTTGAGTAATGACTGCTGAAATTTCAGCTTTGCCATCACAGGAAATAAATAAAAATTTAAAAATATATAAAAACAGAAAACATTTTAAATGGTAATACCATTTTACAATATTACAGTATTTTTGCAGCCACTGTGACCAATTAAACACTGCATACCTTTGTATAGTAGTGTATATAACATGACCAACACTCGCATGTTTCAACCTTTCAGGACTGGTTTATCAACATTTCATAAATTATTTGTTACATTAAAACTTCAGTTTAAAGAATGCGGTGAGGTAGCATTTTAAAAATGGCATCACTGTGTATTAACATAAATCTAGGCCACACAGAAGCTTACAGGGCAACGTCTACAGGCTTATTTCCCAAATACAAATTTATCCCGAAAAAAAAAAAAAAAGTAATAAGACCAACATTTTTTTGTTGTTGTTGTTGTTTGTTTAAATTCAGTATCATGCCACTTACTGTTAAACAATTCAAAATAAAGTTTTAAACACTCATTTCAGAACAACTGGATGTGTATATCAAGGAAGCAAACCACTTTATTAATAATAATTTATAATTAATTAAATTATAGTGTTTGTGAATTCACTATTATGCTTAATTATGATAAATGGGTTTAATATATCATGCAGCCTTGGAAAATAGTCTAATAATGTGTTTTATGGATTCTTGTCCGTGAAATGCGCCACTTCCGGAATTTTGCCGGTTAGTCGACGCGAGCAAAATGAATTTGATGATTTTTAAAAATCGACTAGTCGCCTAAAATCAACGAATCGTGACAGCCCTAGATAGAAGTGTTAAATAGTTCAATTAGATCATCATGTCCTCAACTTCATGTCATACCAAACCTGTAAGGTTTTCCTTCTTTGTTAAATTGTTGAATAAAGTTGTTTTGTTTTCTTTGCACACAAAAAGTATTCTCGTAACGTCATAAAATTACAGTTAAACCACTGATGTCACATGCACTATTTTAACAATGTCCTTGCTACCTTTCTGGGCCTTGAACGTGTCAGTTGCGCTGCTGTCTATGGAGGGTCAGAGAGCTCTTGGATTTCATCAAAAATACCTTACGAGTTTGGAACAACATGAGGGTGAAGTAATTAATGACAGAATTTTAATTTTTAGGTGAACTATGCCTTTAAAATATGTCAGTGCCATTGATTTGTATCAAGATGCACACCAGTAATGTTTTTTCTAAGGCACATAAAAAATAAAAAAAAATTAAAGGTCTAATCCTGGTTTAATCTAAAACCTGTCTGTGAAACCAGGCCTAAGTTTTCCTGGACAGAAACTATGTGGTTTGAAAGAGCGTAAGTGAGGTCATATGTTAAGTGAGAAGAGCCTTCTTTGAAAAGGGAACCGTGGGATGGACTGGCTCTAAAATTACCACAACCAGTTTCATCAGAATTCACACCTTTAAATGCTGGTGATTTCCCTGCTAAAGCATCAAAATGTAATGTATCTTAAAAAGCAGGTCCTGTTTACTTGTGCACAGATGTATTTGCATTGTGATAAGTTAGAGATTCACAAAACTTTTTTGCCAGCCAAACCCATTTGACCCAAAACATTTACTTGAAAACTCTTCTGAACTAATAAGCTAATATTTCAGAAATAGAGGGTATTGTATAAGCCAGTACTTACAAATATGTCAAAAAAAGATGTGTGGTAATCATACTTCAACACCTCTTTTTTCAGCTGCTCTTGTATACCTCCATTGCCCTGGATGAAGATAAACAAAACAATTCAACCTTATGTATGCATCAGACAAAATGCAGTGCAACTATTTTGTCACATATATTTAAAAGATGTTAAGAACTTCATATTATTAATATCTAGTGGAGATGTATTACTACAACATACATTGAGCTCAATGATCCACAGCAAGGTGACGAACAAAAGGTCAAAGGTCACGAACAAGCAAAAGGTTCTTCGGACATCAGAGATGCACTTCTTCTCTCCTCCTTCATAGGATTCGATACGGGCAGAAATGGGTGTTGAGTTAATGTTGCCCACACCCCCAATAGTGGCCCGTGAACCCACACTGCTGCTGCATTGGCTGTCCATGACTCGTCCACTCGTGTCACTCCATTCACACTCACTCTTCTGGAGGGTCTGTGGTCATGCCTAGTTCTGAAATTACACCAAAAGTGGAGGCATTTTACACAGCGATCAAAGGTTTATAGTTATTACTGTCATTTGATAAGGACTTTGTGACGTCTTTAAATCAACAAACCCACTAAACATCCTGTATAGTAACTACGTGGATATATTTATAAAGCACACACACACACACACACACACACAAAGAAAGAAGTGATGAAATATTAACACCCATTATATAGTGCAGCATGCGTTTCAGATATAAAAATCACATTCATTTTATCCAAAGGGGAATTTATTTTTAACAATAATGTTTTAAAACTTTTTAAAAGGCACACATACAGAGTAACAATATTGTTGACTGAAGGTATATGCTTTTGTTGAAACCACCAGTCTGCATTATTTCAACTTATTTTTAAACAAGCTTGTTTAACAGCAGAATTCCTGGTGAAAAACTACATTACCCATGATTTTCCAAGAAATCTCCACCAATCAGAGAACCAAGACAAGCAAATTGCACCAAAACAGAACACTTTATTTGGAAATAATTGTTAAATGTTGTTTCTATATACACGATTAACATCTTTAAATCAATATTTTTATATTCACCTGTTGTTTTAGTTTCATTGTCATTTGCAATGCTTCATGGGATTGTAGTTCTTATCTTCATTAAAGCTGTTAAGTAGACAATCTTGTTTTTTGTCCAATTTTCAAATACTTTTTGTAATGTTGTAATTCTCATAGTTAGTTGGTTTGGTTCATGGCTTATAATGCTTTAACAGAGACCTATTTGGAAAAATTAATTGGAAAAATACTGCAGAATCAAGGCTGCTGAAAAAGTAGGTGGGCACTGTTGCCCTCCATTACATGCCACTTTGGGATACTTGATTCTGACTGGTCAAACGAGGCATTCAGCTGTAAAATATGTAGAATAAGAACATGCTGCCCATGACAACAGTGTATAACTGACCACTTGGTGCAGGAAACCCTGATGTTCTGTCACATAATTTTAACTCAAATTAATAGTTTGTGTCCATATATTATTCATATGTGAAGTAGCTGTGTAATAAGCAGGATAATGTAAAATGTGACCCTGGAGCACAAAACCAGTCTTAAGTCGCTGGGGTATATTTGTAGCAACAGCCAAAAATACATTGCATGGGTCAAAATTATAGATTTTTCTTTTATGTCAAAAATCATTAGAATATTAAGTAAAGATCATCTAAACTTAATTTTTGATTAGTAATATGCATTGCTAAGAACTTCATTTGGACAACTTTAAAGGCAATTTTCTCATTATTTAGATTTTTTGCATCCTCAGTTTCCAGATATTCAAATGGTTGTATCTCAACCAAATATTGTCCTATCCTAACAAACCATCAAAGGAAAGCTTATTTACTCAGCTTTCAGATTATGAATAAATGTTAATTTTGAAAAATAATTTTGACCCTTATGACTGGTTTTGTTGTCCAGGGTCACAAATTATGCTGAAAAGACAACAATATTCCAACTTTTTCTACATCATGACACTTGAGAATCAGCCAAAACTAAGTGGGCTAATCCTGTTAAAATCAACAAAGCTTGCAATCATTCAAATTTGATCACAATTGCAAGGAATGCTGTGGTAAGTGAATAGTAACTAGGCATGGAAATGTAGTTCAGCGAGTCTTCATGAGGAAGTACTCCAAAAAACATTAAAAAAAATAAAAAAACAGGCAAAAGTTTAAGAGAACAGTAACTGTCTGTTGGTTATTGGGACAAGTTCCTCTTACTGATGCCATTTACCAAAAACCAGGAGCACAGGTATTCTCATGCCTTGTGGACTGCATTGTTTGCATATCACTCTGTAAGACAGACCTAACCACACTAGGCAGGATATTTGCTTCCCCTAAAAACACATATACATAGGAACTAACTTCATGCTGTACTTCACATAATTTTGGATTACTCTTACTGACAATATAATTAGTAACTTGTATAGGAAATATGACTTCATTGCTGGCTCCAGCTGATATGCTGATACAAACAAGGCCTAGTTCCTTTTATAATAAGGAAAATTGAAGCATACAACGCACCTAACACTAATTATGTTAGTTTGTGTTTATGTTCTGAAGTGGTTATTTCAGAGTTCTGCCCAAGCAATTTGCATGCTATGGGCTAGCATGATAATACAGCAGTATAACAGGAAAAGCAGCGCTAATTTCTCAAAATTTGAAACACGGTGACATAATTACACATCACAAATGTCTGTAATGGTAACTAAAATGGTAACAAGCGAAATAAACAAGCTTACACTCACAATCTCTCAAACAAAACAAGCTATCGGGTTACATCGAGTCAATTTACAGGACATCACAGTCATATTAGCATCGGTTTATCAAAAGAGATGTGAGCTATAGATCATGTCGCTTACCTTGCAGTGCAATCCTATAAAAGTACACCTTGTATTACAGTCAACCGATAAAGCAGTGAGGATCTACCTGTGTCGTTAAAAATTCCGCACCATCTGATGACTTCCGTTTCAGTCACACAGGAAATAGCGTGATGTTGTTTTGAAAAGGGAATTCTGGGATATGTAGTACAAACAGGAACTGAGTCTGACCTGTGCACTGCTCCACGGTGTAATTAATTCATTATATACAGCTCTACACATGCACTAACAAACAATAACAATAACAGACCTATTAGAATTATTATAATATATATATAAAATCGTTCTAATATTTTCATACAGTTGCCCTAAAAGTAAAAAAAAAAAAAGTTTGAATTGCACTGAATTAGAAAGACAATAAAAAACCAAGCATCTACAAACAAATGATGCTAGAGCTTCCCTCAGAACGAACTTTTGACTTTTAATCAACTAGAAGGTCATTGTAGTTCATCTCATTAGCTAATGTGGACAAATGAGTGTCCAAATAATTTGTCTTCATTTTGAACAATATAGCCTATATTATCTAATGATAATTTCATTACTTATTCTTTTTGCGAAATACGAGATGTGATGTTAAATGTCTTTAATGCAAATACATACCTTTTAGTTTTTGAGTCACTGTATTCTTGTAAGTTAATCAAGATGCTATCATACATTATTTTAGCTCATGTCCTTTTATAGATAGCCAGATCTTTATTTCACACCTCTACAGACTTGAGCAGGAAACCCATGCTTTCATCTTTGTCTATGCAAAACATTGTCTTATGACATTGTTAAATTAATTTGCTCAACAATGGTGAGGTATTTTTTTTTATTGAAATCAAAATTCCAGAAGTTTCTTTAACATCATTTGAAAATAAACTGTAAGCATCCACACTGCAAGTCATCTTAAAGGATACATAAAACAATAAGCAGACAAACAGAATATTAACTGTCAAACAAAAAATTAATTGCCACATTAGTCCATTCTAGATCAGAACAACACACAGGTGTAATTTGCCCCAAATTTGGCATATTAAAACTGAGGCTTCAATAATGAGGCACAGTTCACACTGTAAATCAACAAGAACTTTCAAACTTAAAACTGACATTCTTCAGTTTCAAAGTTATATTCAACAGTACCTGCACTCATTTCATGTGCTCTTTGACAGTCTAATATAGTTTATTTAGAAGCTGTTAATTTAAGCCTAATGTATTGTGGTTAATGTGCATTGTGCATGTAAAGCAGAGTGAGGTATTCAGCAGTCAGATGTCATCTTCTCAGTCAGAGCTGATTGGCAGGTGCTGGGTGGGTTGAACACCCCAGGGTCACTAATGCCCAGCTGAAGGTCAAAGAAGCGAGTGGAAGTAGTCACGCTACTGTTTTTGGTGTATGTCTCCTGCACGGGATAGCAGTCCTTCAGAGTATACACACCAACCCAAGCTTCATCTGTGAAAGACAGAAGAATGTACAAAGCTCAGAATCAGATCATGCAAATCAGAACAACATGGTATAAACATAAACATACTTTTGCGAGCTGGTTTCCGATCAGACCATTCTTGGACCTCGATCATGTCTCCAGGTCCTCCAATGAAGTACTGGTCCTCATATGTGGAGTTCAGGGGAATATCATACGGGTCCCAGGCCTCCGTCAGAGCAGTCTTTGCACACTGCTTTGTAATTTCTTCAATTTGGAAAAGCACTCCACTCTTGAACAAGTAGATGTACTCAAAGAACCTCAAAGACAATTGCACAGTGCAAATACTTTTAATGCAAGCTAATTTGAGCTTTTTAAATACAATTCAAATCAGTGATTCAGTTGTGTTTCTAATTTTGACAATAGTTGATCATTTGCATCTACACAATGGTAAACAACAGCTTAAGCAGTCATATTTTGCACTGACAAAAATAAACTTAAATTTTCTTATACTACTACTACTAATAAATCATTTTATTTTTGTATTTTTGTCTAGTTTTGCAATACACATCTACACATCAAGATACATTTATTAGAGATATAAAATTACTTGTGATGTTTTTGGAATCAAAACTGAATACTTGACCTTTTGCTTAAAAACAAGGCAAAATATCTGTGGGGTAAGAAAACAAATTTGCCTCTTTAAATTAAGTTTATTTTATTCACTCCATAGGTGGATTTTATTTTTCTTAATTTGAGTCAATTAATCTAGAGAAAACAAGACTTTATACCTTACATTATTTTTCTTCTCAAGTAAATATATATTGATTTTTTTTTAATTATCATCTAGATTTTTTTGTTGAATAACCTACCATTATAAATAACTGTAATAATGATTATGAGAATAATGGTTAATTTTGATATATTTTTTCAGAAAACAAGACTTTATACATTCTCGTTTTGCTTCTTAAATAAATTTATATGGACTTAAAATGTTGAGATATTTAGAAAATAAGATAAAAACATTTCTGCAGTGATAAGAAAGCATATTAAAATCTGTTTCATAGTATTTGATGAATTCGTACTTCTTGCATGGTGTGTGTCCTGTCTTCTGCTCCAGGACCCTAATTCGCTGATTCTGCGCATCATAGGAGACCGCTGCCCGTGTGTTTCGTCCCGTGCCGTGATCATACTCCACGGTGCGACCCTCCCACTGTAGCGGCGCCAGACAGGGCTCCGGCGCCGCCGCTTCTGTCGGAGGAGAGCCCAGACAAGGCACCATCGCGGATAATAATGAGAGTCCTAGTGCAAGAACAACAAAGCCTGACATGTCTGTTGGTGTAAAGTTATAATGACATGAGATTTAAGTATTCATATAAATATCCAAGGCCTGTGACTGAAGAAGAGGATTTTCCAGAAAGTGTCAGTGCCTGTGCCTAATCCAAAATGACAAAACACACCAGCAGCATCCATGTCACAAACACGTCGGAAACACCGATTGGTCAGATATATCCAATCGCACGACAAACCTATAATTATTTTTTTACTAGCTGAAAAATATTAAGATGACCTTTTATTAGGCTATGTATTCATAATAATATTATATAATTTATTAATAATTAAAACATATAATTTTATATTAATATTGTATTAATATTGTAATAATGTATTATTTTAAATGTAACGAATCATAAGATTTCACCATAATAATAATGTGCATTTTTAATTATATATATATATATAATAATAATCATAAATGCATTATTAATGTACTGTATCATTATTAATATATAATATTTGCATATTTAACGTATTATTTACAGTTTTGTTGTAAAAAACCGTAAAGATTTTACCATAATAATGGCACACAATTTCAACGAAACAGTAATAAATAATAGTTGATATGGCGTTGGTAACGAACACGACAGCAACAACATATGTTATTTATAGTGTTTGGTTCTTAATCTTGAAATTATGAACAATAACAACTTATCTCTGTGCACTGAAAGAATGTGTTGTCTACAAATCTGACCAAACAGACAGTATCGAGCATATGTGGTTATTATAAACTCCGCCATTTGCATCAGTTTGTTTACGAGCCGATGTTTCTGAGACATCCACACCACCAGATGGCAGCATCCATTTCTGCCAATATTTTTGACTTTAGTCTGCCTGTCTTTAATGTGCGTTTGGTGTTGTTGACTTTTTAATATGGCGAGTTCCTTCCAACGTGTGTACTAAAAACAGGTCGAATCCGTTTAAAGAGACTGATAAAATGTCTGAATTGACAGAGACTCAGTTTGAATCCAGTGATGATGAACTCCCAGAGGAGGTCGCCTTTGATGCGTCCAAAAGTGCTGCTCTGAAGAGTGTTAAAGGTGCACTGGAAGCAGCCAAAAGGTCCGTGAGTGAGTCCACTGGCTTCAGACACGGAGCACGTGAGCGTACGCGGGGTAAACATTTTTGTTTTTCACTTTGTTTTCAGAGAAAAGCGCCTACTGAAGGAGAAGCGAAAAAAGAGACAACAGCTGTTTCAAGAACAAAAGGTACAAGATTGTGATTCTGTCCTCGGGATGTCTACTACATTGTTATTGCCAAGAAAAGCTTATAAATTATAATTCGCACTCAACTGAGTATTTTACAAGTATTGTTGTTGTATGCATTTGTAAATTTTATTTAATTTCTGTATTTTCTTAAATGGGTGTGTGTTAACTTTGTTACTTTTTCTTATTTGTAAGTCGCTTTGGATAAAAGCGTCTGCTAAATGACTAAAAGTAAATTTTTTAACATGTCAAACAAATCTGTTGTTTTTCAGAAGAGAAAACTTCTTCCTCAAGAGCTCCTGGAGGAATTTGATAAAAAGCCCCAAAAGTAAGGTCTTCAGCTAAATGGAAACCATTTGATTCCTTTTGGAGACCTAATATATTGTTATTCCTTCATTTTAGACAGACAGGGCCATCAGACAACAAAGGTATCAACAAAAAGGTATCAACAAAGCCGTTAGACAACAATAAAGGTAACAATCTAGTAACCTTCTAGTATATCTTTATACTATTTCCTGTCGGTCAGTATTGAATGAAGAACAATGCTTTTATAGACAAGACGAAGACAGGGACCACGCCTAAGAAAATCTCAAAAAGGTAATAATATTATTTTGACATTTATCTCACTGAAAGGGTTCCACGTGTACTTATGGAAAATGTGTCTGATTTCAGTTTACCAGACAGCTACAGAGTAACGAGGATAAAGGATGAATCTGCTGTAAAATCATTGCAACAAAAGGCCATGGACTTCGTTCAGTCCCGTCTTTATGGACCAGGAACCAAAAGAACAACCAGTAAGTTAATGCGTTATGCTGTTCAGATCCTTCTTTTTACCAGATCTTGTAGACCAACTGAATATTCAAAATATTTGTGTATATTTATCTTCAGATGCAGAGCTTCTGTCCCTCAAAAAGAAAAGGGGTGCGAGCCAAGGTGCAGCTGTGGAGTTTGCGAATAAAAAATTGGGTGAGTAGTGAGATTTTCTTGTTTAGCAAGTACATTATGTCCTCGATATTTGTTTTGTAAAGCAACAGGCTGAGCTGTCTTTATTGATTTACAGGTGCATACAAAAAAGCGAGGATTGCAAGGTCCAACAAACGGTTTATACACCAACACAAACTGATTCCTTTATGAGATGAAACGGGAGAAAGAACTGCTGAATTATGAGTTTAACACCTGGAGGCGGCTTCCATCATCCTGCTGTTTTTGACGCCTTTAATTTCATACATTTTTCTTTTCTTTAATCCTCATATAGTTAAATACTTATCCTTATCAAACAAGATAAAGTTAACAATTGACTTAAATCTTGTGTACAAATTAAACTTAAATCTGAACATTTTTCACTAGAGGCAGAAATTTAAGTGTGCATATTTACTCGATACATCAATAAATGTAAACCTGATCTAAGAATTAATTAATGTGTCAGTTACTTAGTTTAATAAAGTCAATCTTATGTAAAATGATGACCAAGTTATGGTTATAGAATTTTACAAGGAAGCTAAAAGGAAAGCTCACCCAAAAATAACAATTCTGACATTTACTCATGTTGTTCCCAACCCATAAGACTTTGCTTAATCTTCAAAACACAAATGAAGATATTTTTTTATAAAATCTGAGAGGTTTCTGTCCCTCCATTTAAAAGTCTAGGTAACCAAAATTGATAAGATCCAAAAAGATTATTAAGGCATCATAAAACGATTTAATATGAATCAAGCAGTTTAGTCTTGTAAAGAGATATTTAATTCAGGCTTTAATTCACAAATATACAGACATACAAGCTTCCATGCTTACCATATGTGATTTGCTGTATGTACGATGTGTTAATCATCATTTAGATGTAAATAAAAGCCTAAGTTAAATCTGGTTATGATATAAAATGATTGTAGCTCTTCACAAAACTGTCATTAAACGGTTTATTCATATGCCTTGTTTCACAATGTGTTTATAACCTTTTTGGATCTTTTAAGTTTTGGTTACCTGGACTTTAAGTGGAGGGACAGAACCCTCTCAGGTTTTAACAAAAATATCTTCACATGTGACCCTGGAGCACAAAACCAGTCTTAAGTCGCTGGGGTATATTTGTAGCAACCGCCAAAAATATGTTGTATGGGTGAAAATGATTGATTTTTCTTTTATGTCAAAAATCATTAGGACATTAAGTAAAGATCATGTTCCATGAAGATATTTAGTAAATTTCCTGCCGTAAATATATTAACTTAATTTTTGATTAGTATTATGAATTGCTAAGGACTTAATTTGGACAAATTTAAAGGCGATTTTCTCAGTATTTAGATTTTTTTTGCATCCTCAGATTCCAGATTTTCAAATAGTTGCATCTTTGCCAAATATTGTCCTATCCCAACAAACCACACATCAATGAAAAGCTTATTTATTCAGCTTTCAGATGATGTGTACATCTCAATAAAAACAAAATTGACCCTTATGACTGGTTTTGTGGTCCAGGGTCACATATGTGATGAAAGAGTAACCAAAGACTCAAAAGTTTTAGTAAATGAAAACACAATTTTCACTTTTGGGTAAACTATTTCTTTAAATGTGTGATGAGACACTTAGTTTAGCTTTTTTTAATTCCCTTTGTGGTGTAATCGCAAACATAATACTTGTGCAACATCCAAACACTCTCTGAAATGCGTCAAAACATATGGGTATATCTCGTTCAACTGGGTATTTATGTTTTATTACTGAAAATGTTAAGACAGTGTTGATGACAATACTGTACCATTCTCCTTGTTTTAAAAGTACTGATGATCCGAGGGATTGACTGGTAAACAAGAGGAGAAAAAAAAAACAATGGAGCAGGCTAGCCTGCTTCTCCGGTAGTGGATATGACCTTAATTTCACCATGTTCCTGTTGCACATCCAAACTGCACAAAAACACAGTGCAGGCAACGATGATGAGAGAACGCCTGAATATGGACTTTTTAAAAGAGATCAGGTGGATGAAAAGACCATAGATATCAATACAATTACAAATCAAAGTGTCTGAACATTGCATCAATCCTGCTGTGCAGTTGGCAGAGGGAGGGTGCGCTTGCACAAAAAAGGGCATAACTCATACAGCTCACACTAACGCTCTATACTAAATACCACCACTAAGGATGACTCCAGCAGTGTTAGGTTTTCTGGGTTTTATTTTTTTTTACTGTAAGATAACTAAATGTTCCACTCCTCGTGTTAATATAATTTCAATATTTTTTCATTTTTTTTTCCTTTTTTAAATGGTGAAGTACACAAGCTGAGACCTGAAAATAGCAGGGTGTTGCCGCGGTGGGACCATAGTTATTCGGTCTCGCTCACTCTGCCAGCTTTCAACCAAGAACAAATATATCTTATATGCAAGTTTACCTATAATAACATTAATTATGTCATAATAATTTTCCTCATGCCTTGTAAATTAGGAAATAAACAATCAGAGCCTGCTGCACCCCCCGCCCAACAACACCTCCCCTCCCCCAAAATAAAAAAGACAAAAAGGAAAAACAAAATAAAGACCATAATGATTGGGGATTTTGTCTGACTTTTAAGAACCCCTCTTCCTAATGTGTCTTTAGGCCCGGTTAGGCCCGGGTGAAGAGGATCCAGTCTTGTCAGAGAGCCAGGATGGGTCTGGCCATGTGGAGGCTCAGTTCATCAGGCCATGGTTTCAAAGCTGGCCCCAGTTTTTTTTTTTTTTTTTTGTGTGTGTTTTGGGAGTCTGGGATGGACTGGGATGATGTGGGCCTCTTTCACATGGTCATTTAAAGGGATGATTCTCCAGGGGTTAGTGCAGGTAATCATCCACTGATGCGAAGGCGCAGGATCCGCTGCCTGTGCGAGCCATGAGGGACAGACATTGAGCTGCCTGGCCGACGGCGAGCGCCAAGGGAGGCTGCTTTGGCAGGTTATGAGTCTCTGCATGAGAGAAAAAAGTAACATTAAATGCTAAATGCCTATGTTGCATTGTTAGATTCAAGAGTAAGCTGTAATAAACAGCAATACACACCACCATTCAAATATTTTTGTAAAGAAAAGTATGCTTTTATTCACCAAAGGCGCATTCAATTGATTAAAAGGGACAGTTAAGACTTCCATCATGTTACAAAACCATCCTATTTTAAATGCACACAGTTCCTTTGAACATTCCATTCATTAAAGTATCCTGAAAAAAAACTGTATCAGTGTTTTCACAAAGATATTAACCACCACAACTGTTCACAACATCGATAATAATAAGAAATGTTTCTTGAGCACCAAATCAGCATATTAGTTACTGTTTCGACTATTCTGAATGCTAGTGTTAGCGCCATATAAATATAATCTAATACACATGATATCATAGTGTGGACAGTGTGTAGACAGTTCTGAAGCTGCATTGACCAGCAAAAAACATAAGTGATCAACAAAACAATTTGATATATTATCCTGTTGTTCCTGTAAATAAGCCTTTTTTGGCTCAAATACACTGGATGCAGTTTTGAGCATGTTGTCAATGTTATATGGAGACTGACAGGGAAAGATGAGAAAAGAGAAATGAGAAGAGAAAAATTAAAACAATTCGTAGTGTTTGGATTGTAAAATTTACATATTAAATGTGCAATTACACTAATATTTTCAAAATATTAAAACAGTCTGTGCATGTTATGTGACAGGATCTTTCTATAGACCTACAAAAGGGCTGATGAGGGATCTGCAGCACCATAATTTATTGAACTACAGAGATCCTGTTTAAAAAAAATAAAAAATCAAAATACAGCATTATGTTGCTCACTTAGGCTTTTTCACTTGCTTAAGTTTGAGCTTAAAGAGATTTTCTTAATTCTGAAAGCAACAAAGGGATCACTGTGGTGACTAAGTTGCTCTGATTTGATCAAAGGTGGTACTTGGCCTAAAAAATGTTCTAATATATGAAAACTAATGCTGTACCAACCTAATATTGCACTGTTGAGTGTTGAGCAGACAGGCTCTCTCTGGATGGAGTCTAGCTGGTAGCCCACAGGGCTGTTCCATGGATCTGAATATGCCAGCAAACTGAAAGCATCCTGCAAGAATGGAGAGAGTAAGAGGTTTTAGGATAAAACATATATACATCTCCATGTTGACTGGGCATTCTTAAGACCGTTTTAAATCATATATGTGATTATAGGTACAAAAACCTACATCCAACTACTCAGAACAAGTGTATATTACAGGCAGTACCTTGAGCATCTTCTTATTGGCTGAGTTTTTGCCCCTCTCACGGCGCAAGTGTTCACTCATGCTTTGTAGCTCTCGGCCGAACTGAATCATCCTCTCAATGGCTGCCTGGCTCCCTCCGCACAACTGCCTCTTAGATTGAGCACTATCCACTTCTGTGTACAGAACATTTAATCCATTTGAAATGGTACACGGGATTCATTTGCATAACATAATTGACTAGTCACACACACAACATCAGATATGATAACACGAAAAACCCTTTGACCCACAACAAATTTCATTGCAGACACACAGGAATTTAACAGAAGACTGAACACAATTTATGTTCTCACCCATATCTCCATCACATTCCTCCAAGTCTATCCCATGAGTAGAGCTGCCATTCAGAAATCCATTTGAAGAGGATTCAGACACTCCGTTTGAGAGGTGATCAACCTCCATCTCCACCTCAGCACTGCGACCAAGAGTCAACATTTACACTACAGGCTTATTTTGTGCTGTACAGTTACCATGTTCCTATATAATTTGCCCTTCAGAATTAAAGTTGCAATGGCAGAACGTTTCTTCTGTATTATGACGTACATCCGAGGTTAACAGATTTAGGGATGGCCATTTTTGGCAATTTCTAATTTCCATCATCAATAGGTTACAAAAACGAGTAATCGAGTACTCGGGGGGTGGGATGTGTGCAGGGTGCGGAGCATGACCAGTGACAGAGTGAGTGAGAGAGCTCCCGCTGTAATGTGCTTTCATAACAGTGCGCTGAAACACGAGCAAGGAAAGCATACAGAATTTATTATAGATTCATATTCTATGAAGTTCTCATTATAATGCCATGTTTGATTGAATGCATGATTTTGAAGCCATGCTTCTCTCTTCTCACATCTGTACTTTGGACTGCATGTGCTCTGGCAAGATAAACAATCAGAGCTCAGGGTGCCACTCAAAGTGCTGCTATAACCAATCAGAATTCTCCCCCCGATCATTGCTGTCACGACTCACGACCAAGTACTGGAGTACTCTTATCATTGTTGCACATCCCTAAACAGATTATTGGGGGGAAAAGCAGGGATCTATGGATTTTGAGATGTGGGTGCTGCACTCAAAAACAAATGTGAGCTTGTGGAGGGGAACATTTTAAGTGGACTAAAAGATTGAAGAATTGTCTGTCATACATCACCAGAGAAAAAAGTCTGTCATTTCACTGGAAGTTCCAGTTATGACATTTTAAATATACATTATTAGGTAAATAAATTTACAAATAATAACCATATACACATTTGAACTTGTTCACTATAACATACATGTACAAAACATAAGGTAAATTTTCATTTGATGTAAAATTTAAGGATATTTCAATGTGCTATGGAACAAAGACGTACCTAACGCTGGTCTGCTGGCCCCGACTGCCATTCAGGACACCAAGTTCAGGGCTTGGCATGGCAGGCGGACATGACTTGTGACTATGAGCCGAGGTGTGGCCTTTACTTGATGAAACTCCATTACAGTAATTACTATCAAAACCTGCAGAAAGAGGGAAGTGCAAACAATCAGTGCTAACATCTCCTAATCATGATCAACAGGTCATTCTGGTCTAGGACTAGCCTTGATTTAAAAATTACGGAATTAGCAGTTATCAACCATTTTGACTCCAAAGCCCCTGTCTGTCCAAGACAATATTCGAAGGCCCTCTTATCTAAGCCAACATACCTCTGGTACCTCTGTTATATTGTCAGTTTAATGATGTACATCTTTATTTTTGGTGTTTTTCAGCATTTTAATTATGCAAATACAACTCCATTTAAATAATTTTTAAAAGACTTTTAGGAGCCCTCTGGTTGAGAACCACTAACCAAAATGGCCATTTCAATAAAAACTACACAAGGAACTAACACAATTAACAGGGTGGTCCCCTGAAAACTAAATTTTCTTGGTTGTATTCGCACTGCCAGTTTGTGGACTTCATTTATGGAGTGGAATATATTAAAACGTGTGTCTATACAGCCTTTTAAAAATGGTGGATGCCAGAGTTTGTGTGTCATGCATTCGACCAATCAACATACACTTAAGCCTCTGGTAGTTCCTATTGTGCTGGTTTAGACCCTACTCTGAAGGAGCTAATTTAGTCCCCCCAAAAGGCATTTCCTTCAATTAAAACCATTCCCAGTTCCTGCGGTGTGGACACATCAAAAAGAGGGTACTTTTAGGAACTAAAAAATGTTTCTCTGGTGCAAAAGCCCCTATTTTTGTAAGATCTATTTTACACCCATGCTGGCATAAAAAATTAGTGGATATAATACGTACCTGTCTGGTAGGTCTGGGAACTGCTGGCTTTGTGAACAGGGCTGTTGAAGAGACGGGGGGAGCCTGGGTAACTATCCTGTGACTTAGGGCTCCTCCCACCGAGACACCTGACCTCACTGTCAGTGCCATTCACCATCTCAATGAACTGCCTGACTCTGGAAAGAGAGAAATGTAGATACATTATGCATTTGGTTTCTTTACTGCAGATGTGCTAATTTCTGAAAGATGGCACATATCACACTTACTTCAACATAAACAGGAGGTCTGGGTTTCTCTCTAACAGGCTTGGGTAAAGTTGTTGAGTAGTCTCTATAGCCTCTCCCATTCTGCCAGATAGGACCAGCTTCTGGATCTCTGCAATCACAAATGTGAAATCATTACTCAGCATTGAGTTGAGAATGTTCAACCCTGAAAGCATGCTGACGTGCAGTGATGAATCATTCAGATTCATTCAATTCAATAATTGGACCAGAAACTGTGACAATCTGATTTCATGTTGAGTTTAACAATCATACAAACCCAAAATAAGACCCAGATAAGTCTGAACAGCCTATTTGTGTTGCCTGTGAAGACTCACTCTGTCTATTTTTGATAGAAGCAAGTTCCTCATGTACGGCTTGGTCAGTTGATTTAGCAAAGGCCTCAGCGGTGGCACAGTAGCTGTGGTGAACCAGATAGGAGGCCACCATTCTAATAATAGAGAACGAATAGTTAAAAAAAAAATGCCACTAGCATACCCATTCATTACCTCTGGAAAGGTTTTGAAAATATAAACCTAATAAAAATTTGTGCTGTCAAACGATTAATCGCATCCAAAATAAAAGTTTTTGTTTACATAATATATTTGTGTGTACTGTGTATATTTATTATGTATGTATGTATGCATGCGTATATATATATATATATATATATATATATATATATATATACACACACACACGCATGCATGTATAGATTTAAGAAAAATATGTTATATTTGTATATTAAATATATTTATATATAATATAAATTATATAAATATATACATTTAAAAAAAATGTCTAAATATATACTATATATTTATTTATATATACATAATAAATATACAAAGTACACACACATATATTACATAAACAAAAACTTATTTTGGATGCGATTAATCGTTTGTCAGCACTAATAAAAAATACTCCAAATCAAAAGTACTCACTTCTGAATCATGGCCTGCCATTCTCCTTCTCTCTCACCAATGGGGAAACGGTCAATCTGGGCTTGGATTTTGGTTCTCCATTCACGCATGTAATCCTCAATATCAAAGACAAATGGATGCTGCCCAAAATTGGCGTCCACGACCTCCCCTGGGGTCTGTAGACCCACTGTGGGATACAGGTTGGGCTAAAAGCAAAATAAGCACACTTTACTAAATGTGGATTATAGTTACTGGCTAATTTGACTTTTTTAAAATTATTATTAATGATGTGTATGTAAGCACAATGTCTAAAGTCTTTCTCATAAAACAACTGAGATTATCTTAAAAGAGATGACAGAAAATTTGCCTTAGTTTATATCTATCATGGGCGTTCAGAAAAAAAAAAAAAAAAAGATTTTATTCTGATTTCAAACCACAGCATCATAATTATCTGCCAAGTCAGGGGCAGACACGTATTAGTCATTTTCAGATGCTTTCTGTAGAATAACTTTGGGAGGGTCTGTGCTCACTGTCCAATAGAAAGAAAGGTCAGGGCTGCTAAACTGACATACTTCACAGAAGTACTCAGAGTAGCATGAATGCTGGTCACCAGCCAACTGTGTTTTGTGCTCAATGGATTATTGTTTAGCCCCAAACAGGCCTCTGTTCAGTTAGCAAGAGCAATGCTTGGGGGCTGTCAGTCCAACATCTTGAATGATGAAGAAAGGAAGGAAAGACAAAACAGTAGCAAAAGGCTTCCTCAACAATATCTAAAAAAATATTACAATAGAATGAAAAATATACAAGTGATCAATCACCTCATGACCTCCAGGTTGTGAAACATACACAGAAACATATTTATAAAGCTACAAATGATATGTTACTGCAAGTTCAATATTTAGACAACAAACATAAAAAACTTAACATTTTAACAAAACACATGTGCATGTAATCAGAATGTAAACATTTATCTGAATAAACTATTGGAGGATAGACTACATAACGCTACAATAAACAACATAATATACACCGCCATTTTAAAAAAATTAAATTTCTTTTATGCAGCAAGGATGCATTAAATTGATCAAAAATGATAGTAAAGACATTTAAAATGTTATGAAAATGTCTATTTTCAAATAAATGCTGTTCTTTTGAACTTTCTATTCATCAAGGAATCCTGAAAAATAAAGTGTCATGGTTTCCACAAAAACGTTGAGCAGCACAATGGTTTACAAATGGTTCCACAAGATCATGTGACACATGTGAAAATTCAGTTTTACCATCATTGGAATAAATTGCATTTGAAAATATATAAACAGCTTTTTTTTTTTTTTTTATGATCAAAAAAATTATTTCATTATTTCAAATTATTTTCAAGTGTTTAAGAAAAATAAAGACTTACCGGTAAATCTGTAAAAGCTATCCCTGAAAAAAAACAAACAAAAAAAAGAATTAGACTATTATTAAAGTAAATACAAGATCTGAATTTGAAAGTGTGTTAATAGCATAATACCTCCTATAAATCACTAAATCATTTTTCATTTTTCATAAATGAAAAATATTCTTACAGATGTGTCCATGATGTTAAAGTGCTCACTGAACTGATGACCAGTAATAAATAAAGAACAAATAACCACAGTTTAGTTTAAGACAAGCATTTGATCTTAATGTGCGATTCAAATGTTTACTACCTAGACTGTGTCCATTTTTTGTGTAGAAACAGGTATTGTTGATGAGGTTCACACAGCAGCCGATCACATCGCCTGTTGTGAATGTGGGACCATAGGGCTGCCCAGTGCCAGATGAGCAGAAGGAGTGGCCGTCATCTCCATGATATCCATATGAGTGTTTGTCCCAACCTAAGGGGAGGACATTGTAAACATTCTGGTGATTTTTGGAAACAATGAACCACAAAAATGCTAAGGAAAGAGCACTAGGCCCTCTAAACTCTTATCTCCCTGGCAAACTGCAATCTCACAGAGGAACACCCTGTGAGAGCCAAAAGGTGGAGGATCAACTTAACATGCCCACTAGCTGCATCTAAGCTACAAAACCTATAGTTATAATCTATAGTGATCATAGACATTTTAGACACAAACAACCTGAAAACATGACGTTTTACCTGGAAGTCTGTTCATATTGACACCTTGAGCTGACAGGCCAATCCCCATGTACCTGCTCACAAAAACAGAATTTATTTAATAAAATGTTCTGCATCAGAGGAGGTTAAAACTGCTCAGCCTAAAAATTAAAGGTACACTCAGTAACTTTATCCCTAAAGAAATGAATGACTGAAAAATGTTTAAAATATGAGACAGAGTTATTTTAGTTACTCATTTTGTATTTGTATATTTTTCATTTACATATTCATTTTAGTCAAACATTTTGTCATTTTTTATTTCTTGTTTTAGTTTACTACCTCAAGTTTAAGTAAATGAAAATGCGATGTTAGCAACTAGCTAAAGAAATATAATTAAAAAAAAAAAATTCATTTTATGATGAAACTTCATTTCAGTTAACATTTATTTTAAGTAACAATTTTTTTTAATGGTTTTAGTTTACTATGATAAACTCTGGACCGAATTATTAATTTTTCATGGAATAGGCCACCTCATGGGAACCGCCGTGTTGAGATGACATGACCAGCATTACCAATACTAATCATTTCTGTAAACCTCTTATTATCCAACATTTTCACTCGCAGAATAAATTAATTATGGCTGACTTCTAACAGACAATTTCAACAAAGACATTAGTAAATGAAAACATCTGCATAATGCTACATCCAAGCCACTAGGCAAAGTCCAAGACAACTGTTACACAGCCACATAAACTAACAATTACGGAGTGCACCTTTAAATGATCCCTTAAAAGGGAACGCTCCCTTTCTTAAAGTAATTTAAGAAAATACTGAATCCTTCACATACCCATCTCGTCCTTTACTGATAATTTTCACCTCAAAGTAATAAACCCCGCAGGCAGCTGGAATAGGGTGTGTTGCACGGACAGATGCCGCATCTTTTGGGGTCTTTCCATGACCTGAATGACATAAACACAATCATTTACAACTGCTAATAATTTGTGTCACTCACAAGGAGCACCAGAACATTTGTAATGTTATAACATCGCCAGAGGTCGCCATGGCAAAAACGATTAGCAAAATAATCAATGTTTTTGCAGTGAGAGCTCTATACTTTAGGCTGATGATATTTTGCCTGGCAACAGCAAAGACACTGCCATTTTTAAATAAGAAGGCAAATGTGCAGTTTATTTCATGTGAATATGCTCTAAATGTTGGAATTCATAATTATTGTCATTTTTATTAGCAATAACCAACAAACCAATGTCAGAAATGTGTTTAAAATACTATTTATTATTATTAACTGCCAAAGTTTGCCCCTGAAATAAATGTATTTATAAAAGGCATGCCACCTCATTCATTCAAGTCAAACACTCCACTTACTTAAAAAAAATAAAATAATAAAAAAAATAAAATAAATAAATAAATTTCAGAACAAATATGTCGGTTATTTATAAAACCAAACCAACATCAAATACAAAAGTAGCAGTAAATAATGTACAAGATGTAACATGAACACAAAAAAATTATTATATGATATACTGTATAGCTCTCTACTACATCACTGATGTTTGATGTTTTGGACTTGTTGGGAGTGTTTTCTTTATTTCTACTGTTTTTATCAAAATCACTTTATTTAACAGTCACCTCTGAGACAGCAAATGCATACAGTATAGCTATAGGTCACTATAGTGTCTGAAGAGGGAATAAACCCATTATTTACTCATTATTAACACATAACTAGACAGGCATGAAATAGAATAGGGTGAAGTCAGCTAAAAAGGGCCATGTTTTGGTAAATGACTTATAATACCATCAAATAAGCTATTCATGAGGTCTAATTATATTCTTATAAATTAGCATGGGTCTCTGAAATATATTTATATTTTTTAAATGTGACAAGTATAAAAGTATCTCACAATATTAAAATTATGAGAGTTAGAGTACCTTCTTGAGCCACGGCACAACATTCAGGTAAAATGGGCCAATATAAAAAGAGAACACCACAGGTAATTTCAGCTTAAATCATTTTATTTTTTAACAGTAAATTGACAGTGTTGTCTTTAGTGTGCCATAACAACACCATAAATGGATTTCATTAAATAGAAAGTTGAATGAATATTTAATTAAACAATGCAATTAAAAATTAACTGATCATGTTGTATAGGTGTGTGTTTCTGCATTGGTGTCTTTTGTGTGCATATATGTGTGTATGCTTGTATTTTTTAAAGACTGTTAAGATTTTGTATGGATACATATCTACAGTGGGCCTATAAACCTATTTTCACCCTCAATTTCTGTCTAAAAGTGTGTGTGTGTGTTGTATGCAGATCATTTTAGCTAAAAATTGTGGCCCATTTCAGCTTAACCAGCCATTTCTACCTAAAATGACCTTTTTCTTTTATAAATTCAACTTTTTTTTTATTTGAATGAGCATGTCAAAGCATTGTTCATAAACCTTTGATTTGTTGGTAAGCTTACTTATAATTGCTTTAATACCCTTATTAGTGATTAATGAAATTTTCTATGTCAGGCTCATTTACCTTACAATTTCTCTAACAAGCTTCATGTAACACTCTGCCCTGCCCGCCTTAAAAATCTCAGACCAATAAAAATTGTTACATGTCAATAAGTGTTGAAGCAACAAATCAAGATCAGTTATTGTGATTTTCTGTAAAAATTTAAAGAGATATGATTCTACAACCTTATTTGGCCCATTTTACCTGATAGCCCATTTTAGCTGACTTCACCCTACTAAAAAATATAGCACCAACAAATAATTTTTTCCACACATTTGAAACATATAAAGCCTATTGCATCATATTTGACTAATGAATTTCTATGCCCTCTACCTGACAAACATGATCAAAACTTTGCTGAAAAACCTGTTATACACAATACTCTATATGCTTTCTGACCTCAGAATGATAGTTCAATTTTAGCAAAACAGGTTCTCAATAAAATTCTAAAAATGCTTTTTGCTGTGAAATCTTTAATGATTTTTATAAAGTAAACATGAGAATATATTATCACATCTATATATGTGATATCATCTATATCATGATATCACTAATTATATCATCACTATTATCACAAGACAAACATTTACTGGACTGAAGCAACTTAGGTCTACCACTAGATTATCCATACATAATTTTTTTTTTCTTATAATTGCATTAGAATGTATGCATCAATTACCATACAACAAGCTGTTGAGGAATGTTTATTTGTACGTCTCTCAAACATCATTGAACTGCATTGGATTATGTGTTTTCCCCCAAAATGAGAACCACAGAACAATGACCATAAAACTAAGCATTTAAATGTCACCTTTCAAAGACGTAATACATAGTGACGACAAGTGATATTTGTCAATTTTAAGTAAATAGTCTGCTACACTGTTAAAAAGATCTCACCGATTTACAATAAAAGATCATAATTTCATTTTACTTTTGACATAAAACTGAGGTGTACCCCCCCCCCCTTGTGTGTGAGCTCCATATTCTCACTTTTTCATACTATATAAGCCACAATGCATGATGTCTCAAATATACACCAAAACATAAATCATATATAAACCTTTAAAAATGTTTTGTCTAAAGAGCCAATTAACCATTTAATTAAATACATAATATTCTTACTGTTATTCAATATGTCAGGACTCAGGCTTTACAGAGTGAAATATATGATGCATCTTTGTCACTTTTTGTAACATTTTAGTCCTGAACTCCTGATAATCAAACTTATATCTCAAGTAAATTCATAAGCTTATATGTAGCTTGTACGTTTATTAAGAATCTTGGCCTACTAGTAATTTAAGGCAGTCTACCTGAAACCTACCTGTCCTAAGCACTGACTGGCCTAATTAATTCTGTGGCCTACCTTTATGACTCAGCTGAGGGAAATGGCAGACACCTCACTGGATTACAGAGGCATATTTAATAACTAAATATGGTAATCAAATTATACAATATATTACAGCTTTTCTTTATCTGCTGAATTCCTAGTAAAAGCCTTACATACACGCGATGGCTGAAAACCTGCCTCTGCAGATAAACACAGACAGGCCTTTCCTAGAGCTTCTGCGTCAGGCTCGATCTCTCCCTACATCAGCATGTGTGTATTAAGACATAGCTATTGTACACAGATCAGGTTTTCAAAAGAGCTGACAATGTCTCCACTGTTAAACTCCATGCAGTAGGTGCTTCCGGAAATGACTGAAGCATCTTTATAGCTCGCTGCTGAAACTCACCACCATCTCCTTGCTACAATACACGAACTTTAGCCTATACTTTCAAACTTAATACCTTTATCGTTTATTCTCAAAGACTACATGTCATATACGCACACACACTGTTATGCACAATACATCGTATTAAAGCAGCAGTTCAATTTCTAGACAATGGTGACTGCTAGGAATGGTGCTAAATAATGCTAAATGGAGGCTATTTTTATTCAAACATGTCGTCTAAGCAGTTAGTTTTTAGTAATCAAAGTTTCGTTACCATTTCGTTTACTTATATCGGCTAATGTGCTCGATAATCACTCTAAATCGTCCCTGTTTCGTAACGATTTTAGCAGTTTGTGACTAAAATAGGTTTGATTCACAGACAATACGAGTACGCAGAAGCTAACAGAAGTGTATTTTTATATCATTAATCAGAGGTGCAACTTGACACGAGCTAACCTGGCTAATGCCTTAAACATTTAGCTGGTAAACAACTTGGTGTTTGTGTTCATCTGCTGCTGTTAGCCTTGGTTACCTTTATAATGCACCCGGAGGTTGTTTTGAGACAGGCCGATGTAGCTGAATTTGTCTTTGGGGCTCCAGGATCTGGGGAGCGGGGTCTCTTGCTCGTTGACGGCCGGGTAAAGGCGTCTAAGCCGCTGGTTGAGCTCTTTTTCCTGCTCGTTGAGAGCCAAGTCTCCGTGAACGACAACCGACATCAGAAACCCGCAGCCCGATGACGGTCCTGACATCGCGATCCGATTCCTGCCGTCGATACCAACAGCTTGCCAGCTATCTTTAGCTGGACAGCTTTCTAACAGTGTCCAGTGGCTAAAGCGACCACTGTCAGACACCACAGGAGAAGAGCCGCTGAGATTTCGGGCTTGTTTTATTCGGATCGGACGGCTAGCCAGCCAGCTAACTGCGATTAGCCCTCAAACAGCCTCTCTGATAGAGTTAGCAAGACGCTAGAGAGAATTAATCACGCCAATACAGCCAAACGGCAGCTTACAAAAACATAACAGACATCCAGAAAGTTGATCCTTGTTATTTAAGACGACATCCAACCGATCGAACAGACTAAATAGGGTAAAAGGAGCAGAAAGACAGCAGCAGAGGGAACCCCGATCTTTTGTTTGTTGTTAGTGTGAAATCCAGCGATTTGATTGGCTTTCTCAAGGTCCAGTCATACTTCCTCGAGCACTTGGTACATGACTAGACACAGGCTACCAATAACATGTCCTCCTTCTCACTTGGGTTGTTATCTAGTTGAGATGGCTGTGACAGTGAGAATATATTTGCACACTTACATATTATAATTTTTCGTTTATTTATTTAATCGTTTTCATATATCATGGGACAGTGCAGTTAGGATGCAGATAGGGTCCCCTTACACTTTTTATTATTGTGGGGACTTTTCAATGACCTCCTTTGAAAACATGTACTGTTTTCTACACCTAAAACTTAGTACTTAAATGAACATGCAACATAAATTATGAATTAAACACATTTTCTGGTGTTTTTTTTATACAGTCAATAAGAGTTTAACATGAAAATTATTAAACAAATCAAAGACTTGGCCCGTTTCAGTGCATTTAATCTTGTTTAAGTAGCATCAAAAGTTTTAAAACACATACAATTACCTTATATAAAAATGTGAACAGTAGTGTTTTCCCATACAATACTTCACATCGGCATGTGTAAAAGTGGAATAATTGATCAAGATCTGATGTTTTGATTTTCCAAATTACACATGTAATGAGAGCTTCATCTGATGTCTTGGTCTTTCCATTTGTTTTGGGATGTAAAGTATTTTTTTGCAAACTGTATAAAGTGCATTCTACAACTCTCCTGTGATAACCATTAATGGTTCATTCATAACTTTGTCATGAAGTGTAAAAACATATGCAGTGTTAGTTTCTTTAAAACATGTTCAGACATGTTCATGCTTCGCATGCATTTGTGTTCCAAGAAAAACATGGAAAAGTCAAACTAATAAACATGATTAAAATATTTAAATGTGTCCTACCCATGATTCAGTATGTGGTGTTGTAGCTTAAGGGCTTTATATTGCAATCATCTGTAACACTTTACAATAAGGTTCCATTTGTTAACATTAGTTAACCACATTAGTTAGGCTTAATCTTAATTAATATTAGTCAATTAATCTTATTAATTTCCACGTTTAATAAATAAATCTGTTAATATTATTTAATGCACATGAACATGAGCTAACAGTTGTATTTTTATTAACTAAAATGAACAAAGATTAGTAAGCACTGTAACAAATATATTGCCCAATGTTAGTTAATGCATTAACCAATTTTAATTTATGGGACCTTATTGTAAACGTCACTGCACCTTAATTATTCAGACAGAGAAAATGTACATCAGCAAGCCTAGAGAGGACATGGTTATTGATCTGTCCATTTCAGCCACTCCAGGAAAAGGCACAAAGGCACACTGAACAATCAGACAGTTATAAATAAAAAAAGATATATAGTGGATCATTTTGTTGAGGTGGATATTATTTTTAAGTATTCTAACATTACACTGATTTGTATGATAGCCTACTAAATTAAATCTATACAGTTTTATTGTTTGTATTTCAGTTCAGTGTACATTGTTATCCAATAAAATGGAAAATTCATGTGTTTCCACAAACTGGCAGGACCCAATCATTGTATATCCTCTATAACAGTTACACTTATTGCTTTGGTCATTATGGTGGTACACAGTCCCAAAACTCACGGCACAGGCATTGACAAAGGCCGTACACCATGACGATGAGAAGACTGACAGGTACCAGACTGACCATCAACACCCCCATCGTGGTATTCTGCATGATTAGCAGATAGACCCCTAGAGGCAGCGAGCTGAAGTACAGCAGCCCCAGCAGCCAGACCAGGATGCGCGCTGAAGTCTGGCACAGCAGGGCCGCACAGTTCCACACTGTCCATCTCTGAGTAACCGAGGCCATGGAGTCCTGGCTGGAAGAGCGGTAATCCCTACCTCGAGCTGGAATAACAGACTCCTGCCGAGGCTCCATAATGGTGATCACCACGTAATTGGAACGAATGGAGGTGGGAGAAGCTGAAGCGGAGTGTCCCACTAGAGAGTTGAGGCGTCTGGGACTGAGGAGAATCTCACCTTGGTTGTTATTAAGGTTCTGATGCTTCCATGTCTGGATGGACAGCAGTGCCGACACCAAGTTATACTCATCTGGTAGACTGTCCACGTCTTCTCCGGGAAGGTCTGTGATGTAGCGGCAGAATGGACAGACCACTGCGTTCGGAGAGAATTCTCCTAAATTGAGGATTTTTGCAAGGCACTTGGCACAAAGACAATGGCAGCACTCGAGGACCTTGGGCCGTCGACTTTGCAGGCTGTAAGCACAGTAGCAGATCTTGCATTCCATTTCCTCTGTGTTGAAGCCACCCACCACATCCTCCGGGAACTGTCCCATCATGTCTCCTTCTTCTCAACGCTTTCTCATCGGCTGGTTGTAGTCAAAGCTGTGTGGGAACATGGTTGCGAGGCAGCTGTTGGGCCTCTCCTGGTTTCTGGATGGTGTCCTGTGCAGAGCGGAGCATCGCCTGTACTGTGCCACGGTGGCTCTGGACGGGTTTGTGCTGAGGAACATTTCATGCACTGTGTGGAAGGGTGGGGAGAGGTCACCACCAAAAAGATAACTGTTAACACAGCAGTAGAGAACAAACACTGCAGCAACAAAGCAGACCCTGTAAAACCAGGGCTGGAATTTTCTAGCCAGGGCTTTTGTTGCCACTGAAATTCAGTCCAATTAGTGGCTCCACACTTCTTTCTGGTACACAGTGCTGCTTTTGCTTGCTTGATGCAAGATTATTCCAAACAGAAATAGATATTTGTCTGAAATCATGTTAAGTTCGGAATTATACAATTATATAACATATATTACATTTATTTAAAACTTGTCCCAAGCTGTATTTTTGAATACCAGCCAGCTCAGAAGTACACAGTTCACTGTGTAACATCAAAAATTAGGTCAATGCTGTTCACTGAGCCTGTCTCTCAAAGGCAGGTATGACTGAGATTTTACCATGTAAATGGGAATTGGTACTTATTTCCAAACATACTGTATTTTATATATCATGCTCAAATCATTTTAAGGCAAGACACTATATAGGCACATTGTTTTTAATTTTGGGATATTTGGCTTTTCATAATATGATGTTTCAGACCAGAGGAAAGAAAACTACACTAAACTTTTAGTTTTTTTGTGTGCATTTTATCTGTTTGCATCTGTAGATTTCAATTTCAGTGCATATCTTTAAAGGCTGTTTTGTCAAAATTTATTTTTTTCTTATGCATTGAGCCAGAAATCTCCACTTCATTGCACTTTCACAACACTGGCATTCAAAAGCAGGAGAGATGAGGGCAATTGTAACACTTCATACCGTCCTGATATTAACTTAATGATAAAATAATATAATTAAATACAGGAAAATTGCTTTAATACTTATTAATGTAGTTTTTGCCTTAATATGATAGTAATCTTTAAGGCTGTCCGAAATGATGTGTTAAAAATCCTTTTTACTAAGATATATTGATCAGCTGACAAGTCGATCACCTGCTTAATTTCTGTGCAGTAATGTTCATAACAAGACCCCAATCTAACAATTTGATAGTGTTACTACTGGCTTTGACCTTGCAGCCAAGATTAAATGTCAATCATGTTTTATTTTCTGAAATTTAGATTTATACAACCTAAATAAATAAGCTTTCCATTGATGTATGGTTTGTTAGGATAGGACAATATCTGGCTGAGATACAACTATTTGAAAATCTGGAATCAGAGGGAGCAAAAAAAATCTAAATATTGAGAAAATCGCCTTAAAGTTGTCCTTGGCAATACATGTTACTAATCAGAAACTCAGCTTTGATATATTTATGGTAGTAAATTTACAAAATATCTTCATGGAACATGATCTTTACTTAATATCCTAATGATTTTTGGCATAAAAGAAAAATGGATAATTTTGACCCATACAATGTATTTTTGGCTGTTGCTACAAACATACCTATACTACCCCAGGCCAATGTTACAACTTCACGACATTAAACATCAGAAGAACGTAGGCCTAAGAGATGTTAAATGAATAATATTTTATATAGTCATTTTATACTTTAATATTATTTTATTATTATTTTTTATTTCCACTGCCAGTGGCTGTTTACAAGCACTATACAGTAATGTACACTGCCCCCTAGTGGTTAAAGAGCGTATAAAGCTCATTCATATTTTGTCTTCAAAAGTAATAAAATATCAGATTATCTACATATGACTGTAAAAGAGGAATGTAGGCTAAAGAAGAAATATTTTTCAAAGCTTCAGAATGATGGCTGATGATGAAGAAGAAAAAGATGAATTGAAGAAAACAACGCATCCTTTCCTTGCAATATGAACGAAATCAAACAAAACGTTGATTTGGCTGTGATTTGGAGCAATAAGCTGCATGCAGAGGTAGCCTGACCCGGAGCAGGTGGACAGTTCCTAACAGCAACCCGGGGCTGCCTCTGAGTGACGTCAGCGACCAAACAACAAAATAAAGAGCAGCTGGCAGCGCGCGTGCGGAGCGGGCTTTGCTATGGCTTATCAGGGCGGATGCGACAGCCTGGATGCTTCAGAGGTGGAGCCGGTGGGAAAGAGCGCCGGCGAGGCTTCCTCCAGATCACTCAGCTCAGGTGGAGGAGGAGAGATGGCGGAGAAAGGGGAAGAGCAGCCTTCGGGAGTCCGACACCCTGCAGACACGTATCCTCTGTGCCGCGTATCAAAGCTGATTAACTGGAAAAGACCATTATGGACTTCCGCTTTCTTCGCAACTACAAATCTAGCCTTTTGGTGAGACACATGACGCAGCATATTTTTATTACACGAGGAATGTATGAATGCAAATATCACATTTCCTTTAAGACATAGTGATGTTGGAGTTTAAATAAAATATAGCAGTAATGGGTCAGTCGTTATCGCTTTCCAATGCTCTACATTTCTCTGCTTAGTTAAGCCAGCAGGCCTAACTGTTTTTTTGTAGTCTGACATTTTCCTTTGACCATTTTCTCTGTAGGCTATCTGTGGTTGCGGTGCACTGCACTACAGCTGTATTGCTATTCGTACTGTGGTGGACCTTTTGTGCTAGTGACAGTTGTTTTTTTGCATAGCATGATACATTTTTGACTTTTTGAAACATTTCATATGCATTTTCCTGCATGCACAAAAGTTGTCAATGTATTAATGGCTTTTTTGTTGTGCCATGTGGATAAATATTGGATGGCTTTATTTTGGAGTGCAATTAGGAATTAGTTTCACGCTCAAAGCACATGATTTTACATAACTTGTAATTAGAATGAATAGAAATAATAATAACCACACTTGAGGATGTAGTTTTATAGTTTTTAAAGGTATGATGACAGATCTTATATCATTTTACAGCTTTTATATATATATAAAAACAAGCACTATACATATGAAAGTGACAGATAGATGTCTGTTTACTGTAACTGTGCACATGATTAAAGATGGGAAACCTGATTGTTGTTTTTTTCCATGCAGGTTTGTGTCCCTTAGTCCCTGTCGGGTGTTCAGCCTCATCTCCATGTGTGTGGCTCTTTTAGTTATAATACAGCTGATGAGAGATGTGGCTCTTTCCAGATCAAGAGGTGTGGGTTTGTTTAATCTCAGTATATTCTAACATGTGTGACTGTTGTTACTGTTGTCATGAGAATAGAAACAAATGTTGGTATGGTGTCCACCACCAGTGTAGATCCCATTGATGTTTATTTTCCTACTTACAGGAGCCGCTCTATGGAGGAGTATGACAAGCAGGTAAATTTAGAGCATGCACACCTATTCAAATTACATCTTACATTCACCAAGGCTACATTTATTTGGTCAAAAATCCAGTAAATTGTAAAATATTATTACAAGTGAAAAAAACTGTGTTCTATTTTAAAATGTAATTTATTCCTGTGATGGCAAAGCTGAATTTTCAGCAGCCATTACTCCAGTCTTCAGTGTCACATGACCCTTCAGAAACTATTCTAATAGCATATGCTCAAAAACGTTTCTTATTATTTTTGTTGAAAACAGCTATTTTGTATTTTTGTGGAAACCAAGAGACACTTTTTAAAGGATTCTTTAAGGTATAAAAATATTTGAAATAGAAATTGTGTAACATTTGAAAAAGTGCTTTTGATCAATTTAATGCATCCTTGCATTGCAAGTATTAATTTCTTAAAAAGTCAAACTAACCCCAAACGATTGAACTGCTTATTTATTTATTTTTTTTAATAAACTGAACTTGACAGCGATCACCATATTTTTTTAGTTTGAGAAACCGAGCAGCTTTTATGCCCATTAATAATTCCTTTTGCATTCATATGAGTTTGAAACAACATGACAGAATTTAAATTTAAAGCAAATAATCTACCTACAACAAATATGCAAATAGTTACTTTTCTAGTAGCTCTGAAAATGTGCTTGACTCAAAAATTTGAGGAGGGCACACATCTGAATGCATTTATAAATTTGTCTCAAGTATTTTCCATTCATCGGCTACAGTCCATTCTGTATCCACTAGAGGGCGTCCTATACCTCTTATTGGCATTATTGATGACATACAGCAATCCATAAAGCCTGTCATGTGAGTTTAGAGATGTCAGTGAAATCCAGTGCTTCTGTGAAAGAGCTGTTGTGAGATCAAGACTAATTAAGTAATCTAACAAAGCACTCCTGACCTTCTTGAAACTTAGAAATGTACAACACTGGTAACCTTTCTCATGCAGTAGTTTGAAGAGTGTGTCCAAGTGACCCAGGATTATATAATCAATATTTATATCAAATCTTTGCATATGAGAACATTCAAAGGTTGGCCTAAGTTTGTTAAAGTATTGGATTAGTGGAACGCTTGATGAATTTATCCAATACTTCTTATCAATGGCCTTCGGCTTTCCATTATTTTAATCCGGCTTGCGTCTTGCTGTATTCTGACCGAAGGTTCCCTGCCATTGTTTACATGCTTATGGTAAAAACAAATGCAATGGCACCATTGAGCTCCAGTGTGTGAGATGCCAGTGTAGTGATCTTCAGTGTGGTGTTTATGTAAGACGGGCTTCATTAAAACCTTGGGTACTTGACCAACAGCTGCTGGATTGCCTCAGTTTGTTCATTTCTGCCAGCTGCTGTTGATGTGAGTCCTGTTCCAACAGTTGTTTTCACCCGGACCTTCACTCTGACCCCTTTGTCCCCTGTCCTCCCATAGCTGTGGGATTAAAGAGCTTTCTGTTGTGCCCTACTTTGTGTTTTGTTTATTTCATAGTTACTTTATATTTAAAGTGGGATGATAGTAAGAGAACTAGTATCTGTTACTTTTTTGTTTTTATGAAGCTTCCAACAGAAGTTATATGGTAATTCAAATTTAGTTACTATTTCTTTGGTACAAATGTTTACACAATATAATGTACCAATATGTTTAATCTGTAGTGATGAAACGCTTTGTTTATCTGTACATTGTGACGTATGCACTGGAGTGGGTTGTTTTTTCCTGTGGAAGCATGTTGTGTTGTGAAACTTGAGTTTGTTTCAGACTGGGTGGCATGGCGTGTAGAATGACACGGCCATTTGTGCGCTCAAGAGTGATGGTAATACTTTTCTTGGATTTCCTCACCATTCTCATTGGGAGGATTTTGGAGGGTCCCAACCGAGAAGCCAATCACATCACAGGATACTAGCTAACAAAGGGTGTGTCTGGACACTCAGTGGCCCATTGGAGGAAGGCTGAGGGAGGGTTAGATGACTGTTTGCTGACCAACTGACCATGGTCCTTTCGTCACAGTCAAATGACCAAGTCATAATAATAGATAGAATGATATAAACAAAGAGAGAATATAAATAATAAAAATGACTGTTACTGTCTGTATATACAGGGGAGACTAGGCAAGTTTTTACACTTTTTACTCCCATTTTCTGGGAATGTAATTTTTTGAAAGTCAGGTTCTGTATATATATTTTGAAGTCTTGGTTAGAAAAAAGTTGTTGAACATGTCATTATTAACTAGGTAAAATGGTTTAATTTATGTTGTCACATGCTGGATGTTTAAGCAAACCATACTGGGGTAAGCAAAATGTAAACCATAAATCGAATATGAAAAGATAAAATATACAAAAGTAGCAAACTATTGATTTAAAACATGTAAATAATTATGAAAAACAATCAAAATGTGACAACCCGTCCCAAAAAAGACATCTGTGAAAATTAAATATTTAATTGATAAGTTGTATAATTGTATACAGTTTAAAACACAGGTAAATAATAATAATTAAAAAAGTGCCAATCTGCCCCAAATGGATGCTTATGAAAAAAAAACTAATTAATAAATTGTATAATTTTATAAAAATAGAACAAAAATGTGAAAACCTGTCTCAAATGGACATTTTATATACATATTTTTTAAACGCATGTAAATAATAATAATAATAATTAAAACAATAAAAGTGTGATAGCCTGCCCCAAATGGACATTTACAAAAAAAATACCCCTTGTCCTGAGAACATTTCTAAGTTCTATTTTCATGATGTATTCATGATTCAGACTCTTGTCTGAATGTTTGCTTGTGCAGTTTTATTTATTTGTTTGATATTTATATTGTATAATATTTACTTATATATGTTGTGCTAAAGAAGTTCTATATTTAAAATATAATTGACGTATAAATAAATGTAACCTCTCTTTAAATATGAGATTTTAAAACATTCACAATTAAACAGTAATTTACTATAAATCGGTGAGATTAACAGAGAGAGGAAACATTGGAAAGTTATTGTGATACCAGGGTGTTTTTTTTGTTATGAGACCCATGTTCCTGCATGGAGATCATTTTTCATTGAGAAAAATGTGCATAATTTAAAATACTCTTCTGAGAGGGTCTCATTCTGTGAAGAGGGTATTAAGGGGGTATTATGTGGAGTGCATGTGTGTGTTCATACCCCAGCACTGTCTGTCTGATGCCTGCTTGAGGAATGTTATGTGACTCTGGTATTTTTAGACCTGACCAGTTGAAATAGTGAAGCTCAGGCCTTGGTCAACATAAACACTAGCTAGTGTGGCTTCATGCGACACTTCATTTGTGACTCTGTCTGAACTCTGGAACTTATCACTGACACGCTCACCTTCTGACTTACCTGAACGCCTTTCATGTTGAAACCTAGAAATTTTGAGATGACTGCTGAAGACTGTGGATCAGCACTGAGGTAATAAAAATAAAAATACACTATTGAAGAAATTGGTAAAAAGACAGAAGTGGTTGTTAACTTTGAATACTACGAATCAGTGTTATGTGAATTATAGACTTCTAGATAGTTATGTGGCTAGTTTGTTTATATGACTTGGATATGTCTTTTTTTTTTTGGAAAAACATGTTATTTGAATCAAGTAATCTTTGTTTTAATCTTACTTTCATCGCAGTTAGGTTTGTCATGTTTCAAATAAGAGCTTTTTCCTAATTATTTCAAATGTCAGTCATACATTAGATGCATCCGAGGCTGTGTGGTCTCCATAGTGACCCTTGTTTTGGAACATTTGCTAGGGGGAAGTTTATGTCGATTGTCACAAGTACTTTATAGGTATTGATACGTGCATGTACACCACACAGCCATGGAACCTGTCAGTCATGTGTGATGAAGTGTACGTGAACAGGCCCACAGACGAGCTAAAAACATTGTTAAAATACTGCCTTTTACCCTTATTTTAAGAGGCACTATTGATTTTCAGTGGCATTCCCCAGCTGTTTGTTTTGGGCTATTTTAGTGCTCTGTCACTGGGTCTGTTTGAGTGTTAGACAAGTAGCTTTCTTTGTTGTTTTAGCGATTAGCATGGGAGTCAGCTAGTCGAGCGGTTTGGTTCTCAGAATCCAGTCTCACCTGTTGTTGGCATTTACAGAGACATTAGAGGCTTTTCTACAGATGTTCTTTGGTTTTAAAAGATTTTGCACTTTCTTGAGGCAGCAAACTTTATTTGGTTTTCACATGCAACATTTAGCAGTAGCAAGTATGCCATGCGGTATGATTTCAAATAGCGTTAACTATCAAACACCACATAGTGTTAGTCAGCATGTGGATTTCCCAAAAGATCTCATCTGATGAAATCTCTTAACACTTGTGAGCATTACACCTCATTGATCTCCAGTTGTCAGTTCTGGTCTGGGTTGGGCAAGCCTGAGCTCACTTTCTCTGGCACTTTGGCTTAGATGGTGAAATGCTAATGTGAGCTCTGTTGCCTCATAGTCACATGCCCCCCATGCGCTCTGTTTAATAGGAAACCTCCGGTGGGGAAACATGTCTGTGTAATGTTGGAGGTGGTTTATGACCTTTTTGAGGAAGCGGATGTGTAGGAGAGTTCCTAATTGCATGGGTTATGTGTAGCATGTTTTTGGGGTCAATCTGTTTGTTTGAAAGACTTTGTTCTTAAAGTTTTCGACATATAGACCTAGGTGGCATTGTTTGGTTTGTTTTGGAGATGGGAAATATAGGGCGACAGCTGTGAGGGGATGGGAATAGGGCGCATAATCACAGATAAAGGGCATTAACAAGTCACCTGTTAATAGATGCCAAGAAATTCCCCTGTTCTGAAAGTCATGCTAATTCATTCAAAGCCAAATGTTTGACCAACGAAATATTTACTTGACTTTTTACATGATGTTATTATTAGCTGTCCATGATTTATTTTTAAAGCTAACTTATATTATACTTTCCATGAAAGTGAACTTTCCATGTAACCTCATATGTGATTTAAGCTCATCAAAGAGTGCCAGTGGGTTCAAGGAATAGCGATTATGTAATTAAAAATGTGTTTGGCGATGTAAGCTGTCGGGTAAGGACCTAAATAGATTGATATGTAATCATATTTTAAAACAATCTTGGGTGAACCTTCAAATACGTGAAGCCAATTTTTTCAATGTGCAGTAATTCCCAGTAATTTATAAACCAGGCATTCTCAGGGTGCCTCCTTTTCAGTTATCTCATGAAACCATTTTAGATATAAGAATCCTTTTGTACATTTCTGCAGTCATCACTCAGACTGTGAAGTACACAGTGTCTGTTCTGCCTTCAAAGGCGTACAGTACACACTATATAGCTAAAGCTATATACACTGACATCCATTTATTAAAATGGACTAAGGTCTACATTTTTATTTAATTCTTTCCATCCTCCATGAATTTACATGTCGTGTATAGTCTATAGGCATGTTGTCATATCACCGTTCCAGAGGTTAAGAGGCCACTACAAATATATAGCAGCATGTGTGTTCAACAGATATGCAATGATAAATAAAGACGTTTATATTGTTTAATTGAATGAATGAATATGCGCTTTTTCAAAAAGGGTCGACTTTACTTCTGGTTCAACTTTAATAATCATTTATGTTACTGGTCTTTTAATTGTAGCTGGGAGGTAATTGATTCTATCCAGGAGGGCAAGTCTGGATCAGGATCTCCATTCACAGACTTCTGGACAAGCCTCAAGCTCTTCATTGAGGAGACCTCCTCTTTTAAGCAGCAGAATCCAGGCAAGGTATGGACAGATTAAGTTTTTGCATAATGTACCCTTTTTTACGTTAAAATGTAGATTGTAGGTTAAAATTTGTATAAATGTATATAGGGAAACCACGTATAGGGGATATCATGTCAAATCTTAATTGTTTTCTACATTTTCCCCATTTTAACCACCATTTTGCATTCTAGTTAATATTTCATGATCTGACAGTGGTCTTATTAATAATTTATATCATCACTAATGCTGGTGCATCTAGTAGTGATGTATGTTAAAAGCATACTTTTAATATTTTATTTATGTATAGAAAAAAAAAAAAAAAAAAAAAAAAAAAAAAAAAAAAAATATATATATATATATATATATATATATATATATATATATATATAAATTTTAAAATTAATAATATATTTAATACAATTTTTCAATGTAAAGAGCTCCAAGAGCTCGTAAAAGCTGCATATAAAGTGATTATAAAATAATTAACTTAATAATTTAAATTATATTTAAAATAGATTTAGAGTATAGTATGTCACATCAGTTTATGAACTCTTCAAAAGTATTTTGTCAAAGTAATTTGTGTCTCATTGCAGTTCTGTCTGCTGGTGTGCAGTATGTGTTCTTTTCTGGCAATACTTGGACGTTACATTCCAGGGGTTGTTATTTCATACATCTTAGGTAAGTGCCAAATTAGGTCCTACACAAAAAAAGATGTTTGTTAATAGTTAAAAGTCTTTCTACAACTGATTGTAACCATGCTACTATTGGCTAAGGTGAGCATAGCCTTTCCTTGATTTACCTCCAGCACACTCGAGAACATCCAACAGTCTGTTCGTCATGTGATCG
Organism: Barbus barbus; assembly: GCF_936440315.1. Taxonomy (NCBI): domain Eukaryota; kingdom Metazoa; phylum Chordata; class Actinopteri; order Cypriniformes; family Cyprinidae; genus Barbus; species Barbus barbus. The sequence continues at coordinate 12,999,629 of NC_136754.1, forward strand.
TGGATTCCTAGTAATGAAACCATGACGATATTCCCACTCAGTCTCTGGTTTCTCTTTCTTCCTAGCAGTCAGCAGGATCATAAACACTGGTAAGTGTGACGCGTACATTAATAGTTTCTACATCTGTTTACTGCAGTGCTGGGCATTTTTCTCTGGCCTTTGGTGTCGTCACATGAGTTTGGGATGTGGTTGGAACCAGTTCTACAGAAACTGGACTTTGGAGTGGGCGAGTTTCTTCAGAAAATAAAGGAGAATCATGGTACGTCTCAAATACACAACTAGAAAATTACTGAATGTTACATGAATTACAGTGTAGCTTGGCCCCCAAAATACATTTTAGTGGAAATAAAGCATACAAATTAGAAATGTTTCCTGGCAGTTAAAAAAGCTAAAAAAATAAAGCTAAATGTTAATAAATAAAATTTGAAAATGTTTTAATAAAAACGATAATATATAAATAATACTAAAATAATGCTCTATGGGAGCTCATAAGTGACTGATTTGGAGCGCACCACATTAACATGTTGCTAAGCTAACAAGGCAACACACTAAGCAAATAAAACATAGTTCACACACATTTTTTACATTTTTCAATTAAACTGAAGTATTTTTATTGATTCTGTTTGGTTTTGAATGAAATCTTTAATTTAAAGTCATGGCTGATTTGCATTCTTCATATTCCTTTCCCGCTGAAGAGAAAAGGATACTCCAGTCACAAGCCAAGAGAGAGAGCATTGAAGCAGATCTGTCTGCACTTTTCCCCAAGGTCAGTGAGCTGCCACACAACTGGCCAAATAACTGTTACTCACACGCTTATCATGTGCCACTGAAGACTGTGAGGGCTTTAGGATATGACGATAATATAATAATATACATAATATGTCCATTTTCTGTCTGTGTGTGAACTGATATTGAGTATCTAATACAGATGGACTCCACCGTGTGCAAAGAGCTGTCTATATCCGACACAGAGGTCTCTGAAATAACATGGACAGACAATGGCACCTTTAACCTTTCAGAGGGACACACACCTCAGACAGACAACTCTGAAGGTAAAGCTCTTACCTTTTCCAGAAATATCTGTATGTGGGTGATTTTCCAGGTTGAAATATAGTCTAAATATAACAAATGATACAGATAGACCTTTACATAACAAAAATCCTGCAAACTAACTGCCAGAAACTGGTGTGTGTGTCTGTGTGTGTTTTATATTAAGTATATATAAATGTATTTTATTACACCGGAATCAATTAGTCATCTGCATGTTGTGATTATTAAAAAGGAGATTTAAGAATCGAATGAATGTCAGGTTTCTATGTTGGAAAGCTGTTTTTATGTATTAGAGCGGTTTGTGTATTATAGCATTACAATAAAAGTATGTAATGTCTAAAACCTTGATAACTTATATTGTTTTGAGGCATTCAATAATAGGTATTATACCAAATTGTATTCCAGTTGAATGTGTATCTCATTGTTTTTTTTAAATGGGGGCATTTTCTATATTATTTATTTGATACAGACTCAGACCGGCGAAGTGACGAGGATGTCTTCACCGGTGGTCTACCAGAGTTTCCCTCCTTGGACAATGGCTTGGGAACAAATGGAGATGACGACGAAGACCTGAGCATTGGGATGCCCACCCCACCAGCCCATCCCAGCAGGGTTGGGTTCACACAGTCAGAGGAGGAACCTGTGGCCCAGGCCCTGGAGGTTGTGCAGAGGCTGGCTGGAGACGTAATCACGGCAGCAGTAACCGCGGCAATGCAGGAGCGCCTGGAGGCGGCTGTAGCACCTGCGCTGGTCCAGGCCCTGGCCGAGGAATCGGACAGCGAGGCGGAGGGCTTTGAGTTGTTGGACCAATCAGAGCTGGAACAGCTGGAAGGCGAGTTGGGGCTGGACCGCTCAAGCCGTGCAGAAACGTCTAAACCTAGCAAACCCTCTTCAGGCTTTCTGTCCAAACTACTGGGGCGCCAATGATTTTATTCAGAGGGGTTCCGCTTCCCTCTGTGATGGGATGTGGGTGGGAGGATAAATGTCGGGTTTACAGGGAAAGGTCCAGAGTAATGAAGGTATTCCATTGTTTTACTTTGCTGGTGTGATTCAGTTGTTTTACTATAAAAACAAAGTCATCTGTGGAAGGAGGCTATTTGTGTATTTCATGGGGAAGGGGATTATGGCTGGTTTTGGCGTAGCTCCATCTCAGTGGGTCATCGGAGGAAATAGTTTTCACAATGTTTCCTGTCAACCTCCAACCCGCCAATGACCAGAGGGTTATGGACCAGAGTAAAGTCATTCGTTTAGATGTTAAAGGGCTGGTCGATGCATATTTTGCTGCCATATATTTTTAATTTTTTCAACTTCACATAATTACTTATAAAATAAAGCTTCATGGCCAAAGAGTAAGGGCCTCCCACTAAATGACAATCACGATGGCACTAATAAGCAAACATGACAAAAATGTATTTTTATTTGAAATATTTTTTTCTAATTTTTTTTGTATTTTTCATGAAGGATTTTTGAAAAGCTGGTGGTGTTAGTGTAATACTTTGCATGGGTAGTCATGTTTTAGACATTTTTTTTTTTCAATTTGCACCTTCTTTTATAGTGAACCAACTAGGCATCAAAGTTGAACAGATTATGATTTAGATTCATATGAATATTCATCAAATAGTGCTTAAAGGCATGGTTCACCCAAAAATTAATATTCTGTAATGTTGTTTTAGACGGCACTGACTTTCATTTTATAAACAAAAACACTTCCACAGAATATTATCTTTTGTGTTCCACAGAACTCACATAGGTTTAGAAAAACATCAAAGTAAATAATGATCATTTTTGGGTGAACTCTTTCTCTTTAATGTACAAAAAGACCCTTAAGTTGTTTTTAAAGCAAAAGGAACAAAAAGTAAAATGTATTTAATCCCCAAGAACAATGTAGAGAGAAGACAATTGTATTTTTAGTCAGTCTTCTAAATCAACATATCTCTTTGGGGATCATTATCTGCTTTCTGTGAGAAAGAGAGTAGTCTTTTATCAACTGACCCATTATTCATAATTGCCTTTTCATCAATGTAAGTACAGACGCACATATAACCAAGACTGTTTCTGTTCACAGTATGGTGCTTGGTGTGCATCTAAATTGAGTTTTTCTAACAAACTTCTGATGTATTATGAATTTTGTTTTGAGATGTATCAAACGCTTTCTGTAACACATTGTCTGAATAGGAATTTCTGCCAGTCACTATAATGACTGCTATTCGAAAATGATTCTAATCCGTGTCAGTTTGAGCATTTTTTTTAAATTTATTTAAATATATTATTTATTCCTATATATCTCTCCTGTTAGATTGCTGCCACGCACATATGATCGCCTTATATGCCTGTGCGAGTTTGTCTGTCAGAGCAGAAGAGAAGAAGCAAAATATAGTCGTATAAACAATCTTCAGAATGTAATTAAAACAGTACAATTCAAAATTGTGGTTTTTGTCTTTATTCTGAATGAGGTTTTGCAATGGAAAATGTCTTAAGTGACTTTAAAACAATCCTAAATGAGGTCAAAACATTCATTGGGTTCAAATTTCACATTAAAAAATTTTTTTTCTTCACTTAAACTTATATATTATATTTAGTGATAATTGTATATAAAGCAAATGGTTATTACTTCTAGTAATTAAGGACTTAAAAATTTGACTTTTCATTTTGTAATAGTAATTTTGGAATGAAAAAGATATAACTAATGAAATTGTAATGATAATGTGTATTGTTAATTGTCACCAAATACATGATTAAATAGATTTATTCACTATCATTATATAGGTACAAGTTAAATATGAGCTGTTTTCACTGTTTGTAGGTTTACAGGTAAAGGGGAGGAACAGTTTTCCTCATAAATCTGACACTTAAACAGCACCCCATGATTTACTCGTAGTCCACCTGTAAAGTGCACTATCCATACATCACCTAAACGTTTCCTCAAGTCAGAAGAACAAAATAAAGTCATATTTCAAATGCGTATGATTTATGCTCATCACTATGCAGGGCTTCATCCAATGGGCATGAATTAAAGTGAACTATTCATTTTTCAAGACTAAATATTATGACAGCTTTTTATGGAGAGATGTTTATAATTACTTAAAGCAGATAAAAAGAACAATACCAACATTTTCAGTAACATTCAGTCTGAACAAATGTACAGGATGCAACATGAGTGCCTGTACAGGTTATAGCTAAACATACTGAAACCATTAAAAAGAAACTCTTCCATAATTCTGCATCTGGTGGTACTTTAAAAGATTCAGGCGCAGCAGGAGATGTTTTTACTACCGCAGAATTTCTTTATGAAGTGAGTGGCTTAATGTGGTGTGATTTGTGTCTCAGGGCTAAAATAAAAATCAAACAAGCCACAAAAAATTTGCCACACATTCATTTGCTCTGAATGTTCTTCAAAGAAAGAGAAAAATGAAAAAAGATTGTCAGTATATGACAGACCTACTGTATTACTTTGCTTATCACAATATAAACACAGAGAACCATATAACAAAAGGTTTCTTAAACATATTATTTGTATTGCTTTATCTTAATATTTTAATATATTTGATTCATGTCACCCATGTCACATTGAAATATGTGAAGTTTCAGTTACTTGTCCTTTCTTGCATGTAAATTGCATGGTGTCATACACACCATTTCTGTTTGCTTTTTTTCTTACAAGAAAACAAGCCTGAATTCTTTCTAGAAAGGCCTTTAGTTTTCCATAAAATGCTGTTGTTTACAAATTGTGTTGCTGGTTGGGAAAAAGCATGGCAGAATTATAGTTATTTCATAGTTATCTCATTGACTGTATTTAGACACGTAACCAGAAACTGTCGATTTGTTTTGAACACCAGCATTTTTTTAACATTTGAAAATAAGCTTGAATAGAGAGTTTGTGATATACTTTTAAGAAAAATACCACTTGGTTCAATATTTTGATATTCACACATTTTTAGGTGTTACTTAAGTCTGAATGCATTTTGGAGCCATTGTATGCGTGGAAAGAAATGAAAAGTGCTCTGCCCTATTTCCAGGCGAGAAGATGTGAAAGCTGGCTTGTCTCAAGTCTCATAAAACTCTACAGAGACATACAGGTGAACTGTGAAAAGAGAAATAAAAGAGTTTTACCACCTTGACCTTCCAGCCACACTCATTCTGTCAAAAAGTCAGTTATTTCACTAAAGTTTGTGAAATAGGGCAATTAGATGTTTGTGGAAAGATAAGTAGACATTTGGTAAATATACTGTAGATATGCTAATAAAAAATAGCTTCAGTGAAGAACAAATAATTTTTTTGTCTTCTAAGTGATTTTTAAACTCTTCCCTGGCGCCAGGTGTTCCAAAATTCTGAGCGCATGTCACATTCTTCTACATGTGGTATGTTGAAATTATGAGGCCATATCGTGTTTGTGTGCTCAGCTGCTTCCAGGTTGGATTGCAGGTTTATGTGCTATGTAAAACACCTGTTTGCAGCAAGCCTGAACTTTAATTATATGTGTAACAGTGGACATGCTGATCTGGCCATCCCATCGTCATGATGAATGTATCTTAGTGGACACTATTAAACATTCAGTCACATACAGTACAGTATTTGCAGAAGAGCTGCATGTTGGAGATGCCGTTTCTAAACCATAAGCAGGAAGCCACCATATAGCTTCGGCTATAGAGTTTTGCAGCTATATATGGTGGAAAGGAATCACCTGAAATGATATTTGACAGGCCATCATTCTGACGTTCTTGTCATAAAAAGTAGTCGGGATCGTTAACCCAAACGTGATTTTTTTATAGCATCCTGTAACCTTCTGATCTTCAGTTGTCTTCAGCTTCTTATGACACTTTCTGCTTTTCCTGTGGAATCTTTAGCGAGTGTGAAGAAACTTCCAGATAACACCTTCAAAAAGCTGCTGACAGGAATCTGCTTGTTGGGGGGAGTTTTTTTTAACAGCACGAGTCTGTTTTTTTAATTAGCTTACATTACAGTTTTCACTTTGCCATATAGACTTAAGCCTAAAAATCTTGAATGAGGAAGATGATGAGGGTATTTTAACAATATTGTATAAAGGTTTCTTGATATTTCACACAAAAATGAAAGTTTCGTCAGCATTTCATCCTCCACTTTTTCCAAAACTGTACGAGTTTCTTGTTGTTAAATGATGTTTTCAGGTTAAGCATATTAAATAATATGTTTGCCTAAATAAAACTAATTTATATGAAGAACTTTTTAGATTAATTTATTTAAAAAATAAAATTAAAAAATAAGCATAAGCAAAGTATATAAACAGAGAATTCCATAGAGCTTTACTTTATAAATCTGCATAATTCTGAGCAATACTGAGGATTCAGAAGTCATATAATTCATATGGCAGAATGGGGAGGAATGAAGGTCATGTTTGTGTCTCAGTGGTAGATGTGGCACCTCATTCATCAATCACTAAAAAGGTATTTCTTTGATTATTTCTGCATCCCTCCAGCTCCCTCTTCCAAGTTGGATCTTGCTGCTTTTCTTCCTAATTACAGGATTCTCATTGGTCAATGAGCTGATTTTGCAAGAGCCAATCCCAAAAAGGCTAACAGCAAGCTCCTGACATCTGACATGCCTTTTTTTCTTATTTCATGGAGCGCCTTAAAAATGTTGGCGTTCGCCACAGCAGTTCAGAGGGTTTGGAAGGGGAGTGCAGGGGTTGTGTGAAGAGTTCAGTAAGCCCCTTCAGAGCCCACCGGCAACTTAGGAGTATCTTCAAACATTTCTACTAGAACAGGTAAGTGCTTTTGAAGATCTCTTTTCTCATCCAGTTGACTGATTAAGACAAAATATTCTTAATAAATTAGGTGGAGGTATGAGCACTGGGAAATCTATCTATCTATCATCTATTTGTTTATTTGAAAATCTTACATGGATTTCTATATATGTTGTATTATTTATAATGTGTTTGTCCTCCCTCCCCATCATTGCACAATGTAAAAATTAAAAATTAAAAAGAAAAAAACAACAACAACACAATTTGGGAATTATGTAAGACGATATTCATAAAGGCATTAAAAAATTGCAGGGAAAACATAAGAAATACTTATAAATCTAAAAAGTAAATAATTTGGACTTTTATTGTTCACAAGAACAATAGAATGTGAATTGCAGTCTATAAACTAAATTCTACAACAACACATTATTTCAAGTTATTGGTCATTTTAAACAAATTATGCGTTTTTTAAAAGATAAAATACTTAAAAGTTCATTATTATTTAAGAATCAACTATTGAAAACCCCAATTGGCCAACCATTATTTTGAATATTGGTTGGAAATGTCCCTGATATGTATCACTCTCTCAGTTTTTGTTTTCAGGATTCAATTAATCAAGAAAAATGGCCAGACTAACATTATCTGTTATATTCTGTGGAATGGCTCTTGCTACTGTCTTTATGCCAGGTGAGAATCCATTTTGATCAAAAGAAAATATTCTGTTATCCTGAATATTTAGCACAATTCAAACTTTGCTCAGTGTAAACACCGTAGTATTATAAAGTATGGACCAAATGAAGCATCCATCTGTGAAACAAAGCGCATCTGGTTACTATTACAGCAGAAACTTCACAGTATTTACTAAACCAGAGAAAACAAATGATCATTGTGTATTGTTATTCTTTTTTGTGAACACCTTTGTGAAGTGATTTCAGTCAAACAGTTTCAATATAACATAGACCTTGTGATTATCAGCTAACTGTATATTTTCCAGGAGCTATAAACATCTAAAGAGACCAACCGGAGATGCAGATATATGCCACAAATAATGTTGCATGTACAGAACATTTTACATCCTTCATTTTATTTTACAGCAGTGGTAATTATGGCAGTAGCCTGCGGGCTGGTTCCCCAATCTCTTTGTACTTTAACAGGTACACTCGCAGGGGGTCCCGGAAGTTTAAGTCCCATTTTAGAGCACTTAAAGCTCTCAGAGAGCCGAGACAGAGCAGTAATCACTAGAATAAGACACAGGCTCCGCTGACGGGAAAAGTGCCTGCTGTGTGCACTCATAGTCGGTTGGCATTTTCCTTCATTTCAGAAGTGTGACATTTGGTTCTTAACAAGTCAATTTAATTTTTTCTTTCTTTTGTTTTTTTTTTGCATTTTTTATTAATTTTTTTATTTTTTTATTATTAACGTCTGACACAGACTTTCTGAATGCTGGTCCTGTAGGCCACAGCGAAGAAGAGGATGGTGAGTTGGACTTTTTTGTGCAATTATATCATCAGCTATTCTGTAAATGGCACTGACATCAAAGCTCAGATGTGAGATAATGCCATTAAACATGAATCATTATGCTGCACACCTGCAAAATGGCAGTGGTTCATTGTCTCACATAAAACTTCTCGACATCTTGGCCCCAAAATAGAATCTCCTTCTTCTTATTGTCATTTTAGGTTATGCATCATAGTTATGGACTGTGACACACAGGCAAAGCAAAAATGAAGAATTCAATCAAATCATCACAGAGTTTTCCATATTTTATAATAATAGTGAAGTCGGCAAAATGCTAAATAATAAAATACACTATTGTAAGATTTAAAAAAAATAATAAAAATAAATAAATAAAATACTGAGATGTTGTCTTAAATATTATTTAAAGGGATAGTTCACACAAAAATGAAAATTCTGTAATTAATTAATTATGTAATTAAATGTCATTTCAAACCCGAAAGACCTTCGTTTATCTTTGGAACATTATTAAGATTGTTTATATGAACTCTGAGAGGGTCAGAAAGATCTTGGATTTCATCAAAAATATCTTAATTGTGTTCCAAAGATGAACAAAGGTCTTACTGGTTTGGAACGATATGAGAGTGCGTAATTAATGACAGAACTATCCATTTAAATGATGCTTAAATGATACTTACTGTTGTCATGTGCTGGTTCAGGTATAGAGGACACTGCTGAGGTGAAGACAGACAGCAAGTCATCACTGAAAAAGCTGGTCCGTAGCAGGAGGAATGTTGCCTATTACAGAAGCCTGCCTGATTTCTGGGGCTGGTATAAGTACTTCATGCAGACCAACAACCAAGAAGGGGTGAGTAGCCTTAAACGAAAACAGAGATTGCTAGTCAGGGTCAAAATCTTTTTGATATTTTTCTGACTTCATGTAATTGTCCTAAAAATAAGTAAACTTTCTTAAGAGCTGTTTACACAAGATTGCGACAAGAGTAATCCAATTAGCCCAGTTTTGTTTCTCTGTGATTATCTCCACAGATTGAGGACATGGATCGCATGTATCTTGTTTACCTGCAGAACAAGCACAGAGTAGAACAGGGACGCTCCTACAACCATTACCTCACTCACCTGAGCGAAATTTACAAAGCCTGTGCCAACTCGGATGACCCAGACTGCATTGCAGAATCCACCAGCAAACCCAAAGCCAAGATGGTCATGCCTGTTCCTGTGAGGCAAGCTACTGTGACAGTGTGCAACCCTTACATTGACCCCTACTGCCTCTATGCTGTTAGACCAAAAGCTGCAGAAGAAGAGCCTTCACCCGCCCCAGAAAAGGTCCCTGCTCCGATTCTGTCCCCTCTACTCCCTCTGCCTCTGAAAACCCCGCCAGCTTACTACTACGCTCCGGTCCTTGAGCCTTTCTTGTCGGCTGAACAGAGGGCGGAACTGTTGCGTATCTGCAATCCTTCAGACACAGAGTGTTTGCAGTACCACCTGCGCGCTGCTTATGGCTACAGGCCCTCACTTGGACCTCTGCCCTCCTATGGTCACCTTGGATGTGATCCTACCAAAGATCCTTACTGCCAGCCCAAGCTGGTGGCCAGATCACCTTCAGGTTTGTTTCATCTGTACCCCACTTGTAACCCCGCCACTGACCCCCTTTGCGTCACGAATGTAGTTGCACCTGCAGCCCAAACAGGTGGGAACGCAGAAGCACCTAAAGAGCGGTTTTGCAACCCTTTGTTTGAAGAGGGCTGCAACCCCTTTACAGCTGCCAAACTAGCTGAACTCAATAAGCCCGTCTTGGAATATGCGCCAAGACATGAGCCTGCGCCTCTCAACCTGGCCTGCGACCCTCGCTACGATCCGTATTGTCTGATGGGTGGAGCCGCTGCGCTCAGGAAACCCCCTCCGGTTCTCCCGGAGTTCCAGACCCGTCACCACCTGGGCATCCGTGGGAAGACAAAGGAAGGTTATGACTGCTACATGTTCTACGATAAGGACTGCACCCCGGTGGAGAGCCAGGACTTGAGGGCAAGTGCTGCCAGTTCTAAACCAGACTGCCACCCGTACGACCCCAACTGTGGTAAGTTTACCCCTCAGCTGTCCACTGGAGCTGAAGCAGCCAAGAGGGTCAAAGACGGCATCATCGAGCCCCATCCGGACTGTGACCCTGAAATCGATTACAACTGCCGTCTGCGCCGGGCAGAGTCCGCAAGTGAAGAACACAAAGATCAGCCAACCCAGCAAGAACAAGCTCTCCCTGAAAATGTGGCCCATGAGTACCCAGTTCCACGATTCGAGGACTTCCTGAGAGGCTATATGGGTGGCTACAAGAAATGAGAAGAAAAAACTGGATGAGAACTTGCAAATTCAATCATGTAGCATCAGTTTAGGTCTGTGCACAAGAAGCAATTCAGGATCATCCAGGAATAGTTTTTGCATTGATGTTTTAGTAAACATCTATGTCTAAGGTCTTATGGTCTATGTCTATCATGTCTAAGGTCTTAATTCTGTCTGAAATGTCATGTTTGGAAACAAATCCATATATTTGGGGGTTTTGTTAGTGGTAATGTGAAGCAATATATGTATTTATGTATTATATAATGTAGGGTTAGGGTACCTGAATAATTCTTACTGATGCATAAATCTGTATGGTAGTTTTTCTCTAAATTTGTTATGTGAATTCTTGATATATATTTAATGTAGTTTCTACTTTGATAAAAACAATCTTTCTTTTCTGCATTTTATGTTTAATATTTTCAGTAAAAAATAAATGACTTGAATTAAAGATGGTGTTTTTTTTAAACATGCATTAACATCAAAAACATCACAATGGCTTCATATTTCAGTGTGATTTACATAAAATGACAACACCATTTGACAGATTGGTATATTATATCTATTACAACAAAAATAATGCATTGAATTATTAATATAATTTGAATCACGCAAATGAAGAATAAACACATAAAGTTGATGTGTTATGCAATGGCAGGCTTTAACCTAAGGAGAACAAGAAAATAGACAAAAGAGCTCAAACTTTAAAAAGAGATATTTTCTAAGGGGAAAATAAATTAGTCATTCACAACATACAATATACAACATACAAGTTACGCAGATATACATTTATTATTTTGAACCTATATGCCTGCTGTAGACAGAGAAAAAGGTTTGTGTGGAATAGAAATGTCATTTATTCTAAACATCATATAAAAACAGATTTAACATTAGTACACAATACCCGATATTTAAATTATTCACAACAGCATTCGGCCAAAAGATCCCTCAGGCAGATGAAAAATGAGTGCACTTGATAACTGTTTTAAAAGAGCTTGGCATGCCAATGTAGTAACACTAATGACTACTCACACAGACAGCAAACATGTTGAAATATGCATTAACTGCAAGTGCAATGTAAATATGCCACTCTCAGAAGGTCCCTCAGTGGCCAAATCTAACTAAAAAAGGAACATATGAAGCATACAAAATATACCTAATACTTGGATTACCCAACACACTCTCCCAGAGATACACGGCAGATTTTATTGACACACTTCATTATGACGGGCAATTTGAGTGCAAGAAATCAGCTGGGATATGTTACCCAATTGCAGACTCAGCTGCTTCGCATTTCATACCTCTGGCACGTCTGTTGTGGTTCTTTCCTTACTGTCTAATTGGCCTTAGGTGGGCTTTGAGAGGGGATATAGCAAAGGCTACGAGGCTTTGAACTGTTGCTTAATGCCTCAGTCAGCATGAGTCCGGTTTGTGCTGACTGCATCTCTCCATGGCCTGCATACCTGCGGGACCAGCTGAATGTCATTAAGTGGATGGGAAAGGGCCCAGAATGGTAATGAGGGTAAATATGTCCTCTGCATAAGCAAACAGAAATTAGCAATGTACTTCTGTGCGCTGTATTCAGCAGTGCTGCAGAGTTTCTCATTTTAATTTGGTCAGTGAGTGAGTTTGTGTTTGAACTGCATTCTTGAAAGGGACTGTGACGAGATGAGCAGAAGATCTGGCCTTGAACAGAGATTTCTATACAGTGATATGTGGCCATTGAAAAGTTCTAAAGTTTAGCTATTCTTCCCAATAATGAGCTTGTAAAATAACACATACTGCTGTTTGACAAATAAACTTTGACTTTGACTAATGTTTGGCCCTAAAGGAGCTGCGTCTGACAATGATTTTCAAACCAGATGTTAGTCATATATCTACAGTCCTAAACCTGCCCATTGCAAGTTGCATAATGTACTGAAGGTTGACGAAACAAGAGATGCCCTAGTTACATGAACAGTTTTAACTACTTTAAACTCTCTGGGTGACATACTTACAGAACATTGATGACAGATTCTTTGTACTGAGCTTCAAATGAGAAGGTACATCTTTGCCTTGCAGGGAAACCTGCAGAGGAAAAAATAACATCAATATAAAATGGCATGACTTAAGTATATTTATACATTCAGGTGTGTCTGTTCCTATAAACGCTGGAATTTATTTACAGCTAAAGTGTTAGAGTTGGATTTTAGCATAATAAAATGTTGTGCTTACGGAGGATGAAGAAGAAGAGAAGATAGTCAGCACTGCCGCACATAAGATCATGTACACAACCTCCTCATGCAGGCTCTGAAGTATGCGATGACATGGTGCAAAGGCTTGACAACCTAAGAGGAACATTTTAACTGTTGGGTCAGATGGAGTTGTCTGGTACACTTCAGGTTATTCTCAAAGATTTAATTTAAGATAAAGTTGTAGTTTTGTTGCTCCTCTAGAATCTATAAAATGTTAGACAGTCTGAATCACTGCAACACATGTAATTTAGTAACTGAATCAGAGACCTGTGATTGGAAGAAATTACATCCTGATTTTCCTAAATTCCATTTCTTACTGGGTTTAAGTGAAACAGTATAAAGTCATGGTCAGAATTATTGGCATCCTTGGTAAATATGAACAAAGAAGGCTGTGAAAATTAATCTGCATTGTTAATCCTTTTGATCTTCTATTTAAAAAATTCACAAAAATCTAACCTTTCATTGGATAATAAGAATTTAAAATGGGGAATATCATTATGAAATAAATGTTTTTCTCTAACACACATTGGCCACAATTAACAGCACCCTTTTATTCAATCCTTTTTGAAACCTCCATTTGCCAGTTTAACAGCTCTAAATTTTCTCCTATAATGCCTGATGAGTTTAGAGAACACTTGACAAGAGATCAGAGACCATTCCTTCATCCAGAATCACTCCAGATCCTTCAGATTCACAGCTCCATGTTGGTGCTTCTTCTCTTCAGTTCACCTCACTCATTTTCTATAGGGTTCAGGTCAGAGGACTGGAATGGCCATAGCAGAAGCTTGGTTTTGTGCTCAGTGACCCATTTTTGTGTTGTTTTTTAGGTTTGTGTTTGGATTATTGTGCGGTTGGAAGATCCAGACACGGCCCATTATAAGATTTCTAACAGAGTCAGTCACTTATTGATTTTTTATCTGTTGGTATTTGATAGAATCCATGATGCCATGTATCTAAACAAGATGCCCAGGACCTCCAGCAGAAATATAGGCCCACAACATCAAAAATACAGCAGTATATTTCATTGTACACATGGGGTACATGTTACAAAAGAAAAGAAGAAGAAAAAAAAAGAAATATAGGCTCACAACATCAAAAATAGAGCAGTATATTTAATTTTTATCCCTGTGTTCACCAAACCCATCTTGAGTGTTTGCTGCTAAAAAGCTCAATTTTTAGTTTCATCTGACCATAGAAGCCAGTCCCATTTGAAGTTCCAGCCGTGTCTGATAACTGAATATGCTTGAGTTTTGGATGAGCTAGGAGAATTTTTCTTGAAGCCCTCCCGAACAACATGTAGTGATGTAGGTGCTGTTTGACCATTTTTTAAGGTTTTCCGACCCCGAAACTCAACCTTTCCCCACAATTCTCCAGCTATGGTCCTTGAAGAGTCTTTAGCCACTAAAACTCTCCTTCTCACCGTGCATTAGGACGATATAGACACACGTCCTCTTCCAGGCAGCTTCATAACATTTTATGTTGATTGTAAATTCTTAATTATTGCCCTGATGGTGGAAATGGGGATTTTCACTGCTCTAGCTCTTTTCTTAAAGCCACTTCACTAATTTGTGAAGCTCAATTATCTTTTGCTGCACATCAGAAATATATTCTTTGGTTTTTCTCATTGTGATGGATGATTAAAGGAATTTGGGCTTTGTTTTCCCTCCTATTTATATTTACATTTATTCATTTAGCTATTTATATTTCTGTGAAACAGGAAGCCATGGCTGGATAATTTCATGTTCATAATCCCCCTGGAGTTCTCAAAATTGTAAATACGAATGGGAATATACTTCAGAGATATTTTACTCATAAGAATTTCTAGGGGTACCAATAATTGTGTCCAACATGTATTTGAGAAAAACATTTATTTCATAATGGCATTTTCCCCAATTTTCAATTGTTTTAGTTCAATGAAAGGTTAGATTTTTGTGATTTAAAAAAAAAGAAAAAAAGATCAAAAGTATTATAATGAAGGTTTATTTTCAGAGCCTTCTTTGCTCATATTTACCAAGGGTGCCAATAATTCTGACCACGACTGTATGATCAGTTTAAATGAGCTTTTTAAATGCAATGCAAGCAAATAGGCTATGATTAAACCTTTTTAGTTGTAAATAAAATGTAAACAAACAAAAGAATTGTAGGCTACCTTTCTTTTTGTAATTTTGTCGTAAGAAATTAAAGCAACTGCACGTAGTTTTTTTTTTTTTTTTTTTTTTTTTGCAACTTTGGGTCCCACATGGCCACATGGCCAGATTGTCCTATTGGGCATGTGCACATCAATATTAATTAGCCTACCGTATTTGCATTTTGTAAAGTTAAGTTTATGGTTAGGTGTAGACATTAATAAAACACAAGCTCACTAAACCAGAACACAACGCCATTAGACGTAGCCTAAAGAGTTTCAAGGTTAAAAATCAAAACACAACAAACAAACAAACAAACAAACAATATAACAGTAACAACAACAAAACTTACATACAGAGACTTATATGTCATTTTTGTGTCCATAAACATTATCACAGTGTCATTTTGACCAAATCTCTTATGTTTAATATCATTCTGAGGTGGAAAATAGATTTAAACTGCTTTCTCGCTAAGTGTAATTTGATCAGATACCAAGTGTTAGCTAGCATAAATACAGGCAATCTTAGTTTTAATAAAAATCAACCCCTGGGGCATAAAAGTGCCCGAAGTTGAAGAAACACCCAGCTATATAAAGCAAATGTAGTTGTGGATGAATGGATGCAGTATGGGCAGGTGTCACATGATGCAGTGAAGCTGAGATCTGAGCGATCCAGCAGCTCAACTCTGCACTCGCTCTCCATCTCATCTGATGCTCGGTCTCTGTGATTGGTGAGTAGCTTCAGTGTTTCAGCTGCTGTCTTTCGCGATTCTTTACATCGTTGTCAAATGTTGAGAAGCTTGTCCTCATGTATTTCCTGAGGTAATTTTAGAGGTTTATTTTTCAAAGAAGTGATAGGTTCTCCCTTTAAAGATTACGTTTGACGTCTTTAAAATATTAATATTGACGTTCATTTTAAACTATAATTAGCCTATTTATTTTATAAGCAAAGCCTGTAGCCTATAAAAATGTATTTTCAGTGCATGCAAGATTAATGACTCTTGAGTTGGTTTCGAAGTTTTCTGTACAGCCTCTTGCTTGTTTTATTTTATTTTGTAAGATAGTAGGAATAAAAAGGTTATTGTTGCATAGGAGCTCAAATCTTTTTTTTAATCAGATGCCAAATTAAAACCTTAAGTGTTCCCTTTTTCTTTAAAAACATCTACTGTATGTTCTTGTGATTTAAAGGACTCAAAGCCCAATAGCTACACCTATTTGAAAAACCTATGCGAAATGAAAAACCTTTTTAATCTGCAATGTGTATAATGGCTGCTTTTGTCACTTCATTTATTTAAATCTGTTGCATTTCACAGTTGGTCGGTCTCATTCACTGCATCT
Organism: Barbus barbus; assembly: GCF_936440315.1. Taxonomy (NCBI): domain Eukaryota; kingdom Metazoa; phylum Chordata; class Actinopteri; order Cypriniformes; family Cyprinidae; genus Barbus; species Barbus barbus. The sequence continues at coordinate 13,015,899 of NC_136754.1, forward strand.
GTACATATTGCTATGATTGGTCTTGACCTTATTAAAATGATTGGTCTATGAGGGGATATTATTGAGAATTAAAAAGCTAAACTTTCTGCAAAGTTTGAAGAAAATCACATGACTTTCACAGAGTTGCCTTTCATTTTATTCAGCCAGTTGTAATATTCCTTTTGTACAAGCACAGCAGGGGCAGAAGCAAAATAATCAGTCATATCCTCAACTAGATAAGATGCTCACAGTCTTCCTGCAAACCCATTTTCTTTAATCAATATTGTTCTTTTAGAGTCGAGAATGATAGTGTGGAAGATGTATGTTATTCTGAAAAGAATGATTTACTATTCAGAATGTGTCAGTCAAGGGACAGGTGGGGGAAGCCAGCCGTGAAATATCCTTTCCGCAAGTAAGGCTTATCTCTCATTGGGAATTCTAGAAGGGAATTCTACCATACGTACCTGGACAGAATTCCTGAGTCTTCCTCAGAACTTCTCTCTCTGAAACCTGAATACAGATTAAAGTATGTTTATTTATATCATTTATAATTTTTAATAGCAGGAATAAGCCGTAAGTATCATGCCGTATGCTTCTGATGGCAGATAAATAACTCTATCTAGTCAGAGATACCTTAAGCTCCCATCCAGGACATCTCTCCCAGCAAAGTTTTATTATGTAGACACCTACACAGGATGAAGGATCCTCTTTCTGTAGTCTAATTGAGAATAAAAACGTTATGACGATTGCATGAACCACCCAATTTTGTCATGTTATTTCAGAAACGCAGCCTATTAGGCTTCACACCGAAGCCAATTTACTGTCTGGTCGTCAAGTTTCACATGCTCTATTGCGATTTAATTTCTTCGGTTTGTTTGGAAGTTCATTGTAGATAGAGAATGAAGAGATGGAGTCTGCTCCTACTCAGAATATACCATCATCTTCAGACCTCACTGACTTTGGCACTGCAGTAATTGTACCCAGCAGGCTACGACCCACTTAACAGTGATTAAATCTTCCACAAATCTTTTCATTTAGTGTTTGTAGGAGTTTCTCGCCTGTTCAAAATATTTTGTTAAAGGGAGAATTCACAGATTTTCAATCAGCTTTGTATTGTTATGGCAGTATAAGTAAATGAACAATGTGCATTGTTTTTCTGTGTTACCTGCACTAGTCAGCAAAAGCTGAGTGATGTAAAATGTATCATCTGGGGAACTTTTGACAGCTCCAGGGCTTTTATGAAAACTACAGACCATATTTCCACATTTGTTTTTTATCCCTGCTTACAGATAGTCTGATCAAGTCAGGTGCATTATGGGTGCTGAAGTCTTAGCACAAGTTTTGTTTTCCTTTTTTGAACTAATTGATAGTAGGCCTCAATGATCTGAGCTTACACACCTTATTTTCTGAATGAATTTAAAATTATCCACAAATAATGGTGCTTTCTCTCAAAAACTAAGGTACATAAACTAAATACAAAACCTATGCTAACTCAAAGAAAGGAAGTTGATAATGCTTGAATCTATGACTTGTTGATAATATAGCATAATGAGAGATTGACAAGCAATTTAACCAAATTACACAAATTAGGAAAAAGATTTTCGTCACAACACAACAGTTAATAGAGTCATCTTGCAAGCAGTGAATTACCCCTTTACTGTTATTTGTGAGTTTGCTTTTGGATATTTTAAGGGATGTTTCGTTTACAATAAAAAACACAATTAAACCACAGGGAAATAAATAAATATATTTAGTTATATGTAGTTAACAAAAGAACACAATGTTTTCTATTGCTTTTGCGATTTCCATAAGAACATCATAAACATCAACTGATCATTCATTATGTCACAATGACTGTAGATGTGAATGTTTAGTGTAGGTGAGGTGTGCTGTAAACTGGATTGGTAGAAGCTCTTGTGATGATTTCTCTCATTGTTATTTTATGTATTCTGTGTGAAGTGTTTGAGAGTTTTCATACAGAAACTGTCATCTGGACAAGCACAGCATCAGGAAAAGCTACTGTAGTAGTCTATATAGAGTTATACAGACATACACAAGTTTAGAATCAAAAGCTGCAGTAGATAAATGCAACAATATTATCCTGTTTATTACAAGGCCATATAAATAAATACTGTATGTGGACATAATAAACTGATTTGAGTTGGCAATTTTATAATCTTGCCTGCATGTAAAAAATAAAGTCTGTTGCAATGTTCAACAAAAGAATCAGACACAAGATAAACAATAATTTATATCTAAATTTAGCTATTAAAATGTATGTACAATTAATGAATGAGATGTTTTTAATAGAGAATGAAGATGGCTTGATGCCACATTTATTTGATTTTGATGGTTACGTACATTCACCCTTAACCAATAAATCTAGGAGAAGTGTGAAGTACTGTAGCGAGTGTTTGAATGGGGAATGTGTAATAGAATAACAGACTGTGCGAGGGCTCAGTGGAGCTGGTGAAGTGATGGAGTTTGAAAGGGAATAGAAATGTCATGTCCAGTCACACTGTCAGAGCTCTGCCATGCCTGTCAACCTGAGAGAATGAGGTGAGGTTATTGTTAACACAGAGAAACAAAAGGTGTTCATGCATCAGTGATTCAGTAGGAACGATGAGAGCAGGATGCTGGTGTTGCTGAGGATCAGTCAGAGCGGTTGACTCACTGTCTCACAGATGAAATAGTTATTTTGTTTCTAGTGTGTTGAATGGTAGATTTGATATAAAGGAATCTGAGAAAGTTGCATTGTTCCTTCTCTATAAAAAATCAAGCACATTTCTTAACCCCAAATAGTTATTTTCTAATAGTTTAAAGACTTTAGTTTAGTCATGAACTTGGTCAGAACTACAGAGCCAGTTCATATGTCATATTTCCTAGTTTAGTCTAGTCTTGCCTTGCCTGTTTTCCTGTGTGAAGATCTTGCCTGTGTATTTCGTTTTGCCCTATCATCTTGCAGTGTGGACTTTGTTTACCCCTGTCTGGACTATTGTTTTTGTTTACAGATTACCCCTTTGTCAATTCCTCTGATTCTGTTCGCCCATTGAAGACCCACACTTGTCCTAGGATTACTCTTTGTCTTGCCTGTGTTGTACCTGTCTGCCATTGTCTGAACCGTTCCTCCATTTTGACCACGTCTCAGAACAAAAGCCTTGCAAATGGATCCACACGTCTCACGTCTCGCCCCGCAACAACTAGTAGTCAGAATTTGGTGTTGAGGGGAGGGGCATCTTCATTCTAAAGAACATTTGATTGGACAAAAAGCTGGAGAGTGCAGGATGAGTCATGAATATTTTTGTTTTGTTTTCCTTTCAGTGAAAGACTGTACATTTTTAATGCACATACCTGCTAAGGGTTTATTTAGTTAAATTTTAGCATATAAATTACTGTTCAAACATTTGGGGTCAGTAAGATTTAAAAATAAAAAAAATAAAAATTAATAAAGATAAATAATTTTATTTAGCAAGGATGCGTTTAATTTATTAAAAGTAAAATGAAACATTTGTAATATTACAGATTTGTATTTTAAATAAATGATGACCCTTTGAACTTTCTATTAATCAAAGTATACTTAAAAATCTATCACAGTTTCCACAAAGATATTAAGCAACATAACTGTTTTCAACATTGATAATAATGAGAAATGTTTCTTGAGCACAAAATCAACATAGGCTATGTATTAGAATCATTTCTGACGGGTCATGTGAAACTGAAGACTGGAGCAATGGCTGCTAAAAATTCAGGTTTGCCCACGAATGGAATAAATAATATTTTAAAAACATATTAAAATATTAATGTATACAGTTAATTTAAATTGCATTCATATTTCACAGTATTACTGTTTTGCTGTAATTTTATTCAAATAAATTCAGCCTTGGTAACCATTGGAGGCTTCTTTCAAAAACAAAAACAAAATCTTACTGAACCCTACTCTCTTGTGTATGAAGCTTTAAAGCTAACGGACTTGGAGTAAATGCCATAAAATTTTGATTTCATAATTGTAGATGAATGTGGGTGTTTCACTTTTGAAACAGTCACACCATGATAAAGGTGTTTTTTTATATTGAGTTAAATATGTAGATCTTGTAGAACAGAGCTCTCCAGGGATCTCTCCAAAGCAATTCTGCAGACTCAGTTCCAACTCTGCTCCAATGCACCTTCCTGTAATTTTCAAGCAACCCTGAACACCTTGATTAGCTTGTTCAGATGTGTTTGTCATAAAGTGTATGTTAGCTAAATCCTTGCCGACAATGATTTTGCCCTATTGGTTATATTTACCTTTAATATATGCAAGAGATTCCTGAAGAAACACTTTGTTATCACTTGCAGTGACAGACAAGAGAAGCCTATCAGAAGCTTTTTTTGAGTGTGAACTTCACACGTTTCAGCATTCTCACACCCTAGTGCTCCTCACAGCTCATCCTGACTCGTGTCTCCTCTGGTGTCAACCCAAGTGCTGCCCCATCAGCCAGATGTACAGGCTCTGCATACATGAAAAGTGTGTTTAAAAAAATATTCTGACTGGATCACAAGATCACCTCATATAAATAGCACTACTTTTTTTTTTTTTACTTTTGCTCCATTTATAGCAACTGCAGTTATTAGCAATAGTTTGTTTTGGGAGGAGGGTGTGAATGGGTGGAGTAGGTACAGTATCTGAAAATAACTTTCTTTCTTGATCATAAACTTTTTATGTCTGTTGCTATGGAGATGGGTTAGGAAATGAACAGGTACATGTAATGAATGAGTCTGCTGAAACTCCATTGTATAACTCAATATATGTACTATACATGTGCTTTGAAACTAAGTCAGCTCACCCTTTTTTTTTAGGGGCAGTTGTGGCCTAGTGGATAGAGAGTTGGACCGGCAGGGATTGTAGGTGGGGGAGTGAATAACCAACACTCTCTCCATCCTCAATACCATGACTGAGGTGAGAGCCTTGAGCAAGGCACTGAACCCCCAACTGCTCCCCGGGCGCCGTAGCAATGGCTGCCCACTGCTCCGGGTGTATGTCACTACTGTGTGTACACTTGGATGGGTTAAATGCAGAGCACAAATTCCGAGTATGGATCCCACTTCCCTTTCCCCCTTTTTTATATAATGTAAAACTAAATAATAGTTATTAGATAGTTTTGTGTATCTTTTCACATCTATTCAATGAAATTATGATGTGCACTGTGTATGCAAAGCAATATTCTATACATAGTCTATAGACAGAATGGAATAGAATGTTCAGAAATCTTAGCGTCGAAGCACTTGTATTTGCAATTGAGATGACTGGGAAAAATTTCCCAGTTAAACTAATTAACCCTATGTAATTTTTCCCTTTTTTCCCCTTGAAATATCAGTTTCAAAATCATTTTGAAGGCACACTGACTTCTAAGGGGAAATGCCCACTGCTCCGGGTGTGTGTTCACTGTGTGTGTGTGTGTGTTCAATGCTGTGTGTGTGCATGTTGGATGGGTTAAATGCAGAGCACGAATTCAGAGTATGGGTCACCATACTTGGCAGTATGTCACTTCACTTCACTTCACTTCACTAATAAGGCAAATGGCTTATTCAAGTTTTTTTTTTTTTTTTTGTATTTACTGTAATTATGACAGTGCTGTATTTACGACAGTAAATTCCACTCAACTGTAGGGGGCTCAAACATCAGCAGCCAACGAGCTTGCTGCTCAACATTCAAATACTCGACTAGTGCTTGCTGTAACCCTCCACCTTCCCCAGCTCCACCTGTATAGATCTGCTGTGGGGTGATTTCATGCATGTTCTACACGGGGGTTACTTCATATATGTTATATGTGCAGCAACATGTATTTCCTACATGCTCAAAGCAGCATGTCTGTGGATGTTTTGGAAGTAGAAAGTCTTGGTACTTGCAACAGCAGTGTAGTACACTGTAAAAAAATAAATCCGTAAAAAATAAATAATTATTAAAAATAAAAAATCCTTCATCATAAAGTATATTGTGCTCTATTTTTACAGATTTTTTTAGAGTGCAGATGCATTCCGCCAAGACCAAAAACATTAACATTGGCATGAATATTACCATGCTAAACTCTCCAAGAGTTGTCAGGACAGAGATACAGTTACTTTACAATTGTACTTTACAATACAATTACATTTAAAAAAAATAGTTCTAGTTCTCTGATGTATGGCAAAAATATAAATGTTAAGGTTTCAAACATTTTTCTTTAATATTTGTTTTATGTGTGTTTCAGGACATCCTGAGAAGGATGACTGGGAAATCTCAAACCAGCAATATAACAAACAAGACAGATCCTCGCTCATTGAATTCCAGAGTGTTCATTGGTAACCTCAACACTGCTGTGGTCAAGAAAACTGACATTGAGCTCATTTTTGCCAAGTATGGGAAGATTACCGGCTGCTCTGTGCACAAGGGCTTTGCTTTCGTCCAGTATGCCTGCGAGAGGAACGCTCGATTGGCTGTGGCTGGTGAGAACACTAGGGTGCTGGCTGGACAGGCCTTAGGTAAGTGAAATTTATTTCTCTTTTTATTTATGTAAATGATTGGAGTCAAACAGGTGATTGAAAATGAAAATGAGGAGGAAGGTAGAAAGAGCAGAGCAGGAGAAAATGAGAAAAGGACAGAAAGACGTGAGATCTACAGAGACAGTTCATCTTAGGTCATAGCCGTTCCCATGGCTACCTGGTAAATATTCATCATCCTTTATTAAATATGAAACTCCTGCTGTCAATGTTGCAGCAGTGGTTTGAGTTGAACTCCGATGTGTCTTTTGTGCTGGACTGATTTTTCTTAAAGTTACTGTGACTTTTTTTTTTTTGAACTGTTACATTTTTTTCCCAGATGACTTGATCTTCGCTTGTGAAAAATATTAGATGCTTGATTTTATACAGAGCTGAGCATTTTTAAACAGTTTTTTTGTTTAATTTCATTAAAAAAAAAGTATTCAAATGGCTTTGGTTGGTTTTAGATGCTTTTAGGCACTTTCCAGTTTGTCATTTGAGAAATCATTGCTCCTCATTTTAATATAGCTATTATAAATAAGTAGTAACCAAAGCAGCCTTGTATTTTTTTAAATAAACATACAGTGATACATACATACATACATACAGAAATGAGAAAACAGAATACATACTGTTAGTTCTACAGAAAGAACTGGCACCTGTAGTTACCAAAATAATTCTCTTTAAAAAAGTCAACATTTTTATTCACAAAGCAACAGGAACAACAAAGACAAATGACATTTTGAATGGGAATGTACATTGGGAAATCAAGCAGCCCTTTCCTGCAGAATTAGCAAGGCTACGCTACTGATTTGTTCCTGGAAAGTAGAAAATCATTAGTTTTAGGAATCTATCCTAACTATTTTTTCTATGGTGAGTTCATTTTGTCTGTGAGTCATATTTACAGTGTTTTATTGCCTCCCTATGTTGACAAGAGGAAGTACAGGTGAAGCTAAAAAAAGCTCAAAAAATGTGACCCTGGACCACAAAACCAGTCATAAGTAGCACCGGTATATTTGTAGCCATAGCCAGCAATACATTGTATGGGTCAAAATGATTGATTTTTCTTTTATGCCAAAAATCATTAGTATATTAAGTAAAGATCATGTTCCATGAAGATATTTTGGAAATTTCTTACCATAAATATATCAAAACTAAATTTTTATCTGTACTATGCATTGCTAAGAATTTAATTTGGACAATTTTAAAGGCAACAATTTTCTCAATATTTTGATTTTTTGCACCCTCAGATTCTAGATTTTCAAATAGTTGTATCTCAAATGTGTCCTACCCTAACACACCATACATCAATGGAAAACGTATTTATTCAGTTTACAGATGATGTAAAAATCTCAATTAATTTAACTGTTTTCAATGCTATATGTTTAATAACTGAATGTGATGCAGTGTGCAATTTTTGCAGTGTTTGTTCATAAAATGTCATTTTACTGAATAAAAATAGGCCAATGTCAACCACTAGATGGCAATATAAATATACCATAGACATCCATGGCACTGCAGTGGCAAAAACAAATCATAACAAATGCTTATTGTGGAGGATTTATTCATAACTCTTGACCCCATTCAATTCATGCATATTGCTTTTACTCTAAAGTATAGCAGAATCTAAAAGTACTCCATAAAAATACTAAAATCTCATAAAAAACACCATTTGATATCTGTCTGATTATTTGAAGAACATGCACATATGAATAAACCATATTGTGTCAAACTTAAGATTTATGTAAGCTTCAAAAGAGAATGAATCAGATATAGAACCTTAAAATTCTCTAGCAATTTAGAATCTCCCAGACCTCAGTATAAGACTTTGCAATCATTATTTTCTTTAGCTTGTCTTAAAAGGCTTTTATAAGAATATCAGTGTCACAGTGTGTATTCATGTCATGTATAATTAGTTTTTCTATATCTGAAACCCTCTGACAGATATGACAGAGCCTGTCGTTAATTCAAAGGAAAAGGCATATTCCTGCATGAATAGCTTCCGGGCTTATAATGTCAATAACTACCAAGAATTTTCAAATGAATGACAGCAGCTGTGGGATGCTGTTCTTTTGATGTACAACATGATCCAAGAGCAGAGACAATCTGAGACAAGACTGTAAACTGTTGATATATATTTTTACTAGCCATACATTTATCCATGCTGTATATGTTTGTAAAATATATGTATGTTCTCATACAGTGTATATGGTAGATAAACAAAAATGTTTTTTTGTAAATAATGATTTATTGATTTAATCTGTTTGTATTGATGCAAAACCACAGTATTTATTGAGTCTTGATTAGATTTCTTTCATATTTCTATTGCATATTTGTCAACACCCCCGTTATGTGTCGGTGGTACAGTCTGGAATGGTGCATGCCTGTATGCTGAACTCTATTCATTCAGTCTCTCACTGTGTCACTACGGTGAAGTGAGTTCAAAGGAAAGGAATCATTTATTCCTCAAAATATAGCATACACAACCTAATGGACATGTACAGAAGAACAATGCATAAAGGGAAGCGGAATCAGAGATGTAAGTATTTTACAGACAAATAAGTTCCATATTTCAAGTGCTTTTAATACTGGATTTGCAACAGAATCAATAAAATATAAATATGTATAATAATACTTTAGCAGTCTTGTAAATTAAAATGAAGGTTTTTAGGAAATGTTAGTAATTACATAATATTATTGTTCTGTTTTTCTTGTTTGATATATTAAGTCTGTTTAAGTATTAATAAATACATTTAATAAATGCAATTAAAACATACACATGAAACATTTGTTTGTAATTAAGCGCAGGGGAACTCCTGTGGAAAGCATCTTCTAAATGACCAAATGTACTTATATGTTGTAAAAAGTGATCAAATATGCAGCTGTTGCCTTAAGGAGTTATTTCTACTTTATCTCAAATTAAGTTTAAGTAAAAAAAGAAAAAAAAGAAAGAAAAAACTATTTTTTTGTTGTTGGTGCAATCTAATATAGTTGTTACATTTAAAAATATTAAAATACAAATATATTAAAATATTATATTATTTAATATAATAATATGCAATAATATCATAAAATAATATTATTTATAATATTAATTAAAAAATTCATTTTCAGTTAATTTCAATGCTGCCAGATGAAATATATTTTTAAGATTATAAATCTTTTCTTTTTCTTTCTTTCTTTCTTTCTTTCTTTCTTTCTTTCTTTCTTTCTTTCTTTCTTTCTTTCTTTCTTTCTTTCTTTCTTTCTTTCTTTCTACATCATTTTGGTCAACCTTGTTGAAAGCTTTCAAGGAGGAAAATATAAGAATCTTGTACTAGTTAAAAAATGTTGTGACCTCTCTGAAATGATAACCTGCCTTTAATTTTTGTCAGAGGGTTCAGTATGTGTTCTCCACATTAGAGTACAGGACATCACCTTTTTTTCTCCTTGACTACAGAATTTACTCCTTTAACTTTTTCATACTCTTTGACTTACTCCAGAATATTTGAAATGCATTAAAATGTTAATTAGTCATTTATTTTTTGACTAATTAACATTTTCAGAAACACAATTTCCCCAGAAGCTGTTAAATTTGAATGCGAGTTGCATCTGTTCATGATGAGCATCCATGTTTTGTGTGTGTCTAATCAAAGACGGCACATCAAAGTTACAACGCAAAGTTTTGTAGCTGTGCACACACAAGACTCCAGGGATAATATGCGGCACTGAAAATGAATATGATGTCCTCAAGTGTACAAACCGTTCCAGAAAATTGCGCACATCAGTCACCGAATTACATCATGCCACAAAGGAATGAATAAAGGAAGTGAAAGAGATGTTTGATAAGTAGGTCATGTATGGAAAACACTCATTAGTGAAAGAGATACATCAAATACCAGAGGTGTCTGAATAATATTCATAGGCTGTAGCTAAAACAGAACTATATGAATTATGTGTCTGCAAAGTGATTTTCTTTGAAAACAAATAAAGTTCTTGAAATTCTTTCTTGCTTAGTCAGGTATCTTGAGTCACTTTGTTTACTGAGGTTTATCAGAACAGATATTTCATTTAGAGTTTAGCATTCAGGCAAGTTTAGGCATAAGACTTCAGTTATGTCTCGTCAAATGAATCACTCAGAAAACTCTTTTAAGCTGACAGCCAGACACATTGACATTAAGCAGAGGTCATCACTAAGAGAAATGCCAATCTTTTCAATCTAAGCCTGACAGAACTCTGAGAGAACAGCATACTGAGCAGAGGAGGAGGCCTGTTGGTAAAGTCAGATTAAAGTATTGATATGGCTCCACGTCTGAAATATGGTGGTATTTTAGATGGTCGGCACATATCGAGTGAAATGTCTGGCGTGTCGTGGGACCATCCACTGATTATTGGATGATTCAGCCTGTTTTGGATCATATTGTCTCCCAAGAAACCATTATTAAGATCTCACAAAACCATTATCGAGAACATAAATGACTTGCTTCCCCATTAATGTCTTCAAAGAGACTCAGTTGTTCCTGTAACTCAAACAGTAGAGAATTGAACTATAGTGTCAAGTGTTTGATTTGCCAGGGAATGTATGCACAAAAGAAATGTATGGATTGAATGCAATGTAAATGGATCTGGATAAAACTGTGTGCCAAATGTATTCATGTAAATCAGTACAGATTAACCATTGTGTCACCGTTCATCATCTGAAAGTTCATTGTGATTAAACTAATGGTGACTTCCTTTTGAACATCAAACACAAAACAATTCTTGACCCCATTCGGTTCATGAACCTTTGATGCAGATTACTTTACCTCAGAAGTATACGAGAACCCAGAAATACTCGAGCAGAATATTAAAATCTCATCTTAAACCTTCTGATATTTGCTTGACTATTTCAAAAAAATGTATTGTGTCAAAAGATTTTTTTTTTTTAAACATAATAAAAAAGAATAAAAAAGAAATAAATAAATAATTAAAATTGTATTTATAATAATATTATACAATATATTTGGATAAAAGCATCTGCTAAGTGACACTTTAAATATAGTAATATATAATAATAATCTTTTTTTTTTTAGTAAATGATGAAAGAATTTTCATTTTTGTATCAACTATCCCTTTCTATGTTTTTCTAACATTTTAGACATCGACATCAAACACATGAAGAGAACTTCTTTTTTAAAAAAGATTTTGTGTTAACGTAAAACTAATGATTATGTTTCCATGGAAAACGTCCGCTCTCATCGCAGAAGGTTAGCTGTAATTAGAAACTGCTAATTAAAGAGGATGAAACAAACCTGATCTTCCCGATCAACCGTCCCCCCCCCCCCCCCCCGCTTCTCAATTGCTACGTTTGAATGTATTTTCCAATATATTCATTCAAATGTTTTAAAACTTCAATCTCATAAATATATTCAGAGCGTGACTGTCTCCATTTGAAAGGTCTGTATGCTTACATAATGAATTTGGCTCAGTCAGGCAAAGACTAATCTAAACTCTGAAAGTGCACTATACTTTTCTTCACAGATTTAGTGCTTTGTTTTGTGTTTCATCAGAGTGAAGGCTGAAATTGCTTGCAAATGTCTTAAAGCCCCGAATTGTGATTTAGTCAGGCACTCAGTCAGCCCGTCCTTCTGGATAACGTGCATCAACGTGACCTTGAAAGGCACTCAGGAGTGATTGTGCATCTGTGTGTGTGTGTGTGTGTGTGTGTGTTGAGGCTGTTGCTTTGATAGCTTCTTTCTTTCTGATGAGACAGATGAGAGCCATCAGTCATTTATTCTGTGGCATAATGCCTATGCACTTTCTCAAGGTGCAGAGGCTTTTCTAAGTCCATTATATTCACCAGCCATTGTTAGTCATTCATTTGAAGGAGACTATGATTAAAAGGGAAAGCATTACTGTTTTTGTACAATGTCCTTTGCTCTTCCCGCAGACATTAACATGGCTGGAGAACCACGTCCTTACAGGCCAAAAGTGGGATCCAAGCGACCTTTCTCCTTATACAGGTGAACCACCTAAATTGAAAAAAAGAAAAAAAAAATCAGCATTTTTTCCATTGTGATCAGTAGATACGAAAAGATTGAAATAACATTTTTCTCATCTTTTTTATTTATTTATTTATTTATAAGTGGCTATGAATTTGATTATGATTTCTACAGGGATGATTTCTATACCAGGTATGTTTATGCATTCACTTATGCAAATGCATGAATTCAAAGCTAATCATTTTATACAGTTACACTAGTGTTTTAGTTGAATTGGTAAGATCTGTTCTTACAGGAGCTTTGTAATACGTTTTTGTTAATTAAATTTTTTGTTAAGATCCACCTTGTCTTGTATGACCTTTTCTCTGTTATGAAAAACTGAGGTAAGGTGAAGAAAAAAATAAAAGCTAAAAAGTAGAGGAAGAGCTTCCCCTAATAACCATAATTAATGTAATTTTATTGGTTTGACTTCGATCCTTTGCTCAGGCTAATGATGAGCAGTCCTCTCCTGTGAGACATTAGCTGAATGTCAGAAAGCTGCTGGGTCGTTAACTGAGCAGCGCAGACACGCCGGTCATCTTGCCTCTGACATTTTCATGTGTTTGCTTTCACTCCTCATTTGGCAGAGCTGAGTTTTATACATCTCCATGGAAAATATATGTGTGCTAATAAGCAAAATTCCTTCAGTGAGGTTATTTCAAAATATGCAGGTAAAAGCTAATTATGCTCATCATGTGTTATCTCAGGGGAGAGGGACTAAAAAGTGATCTTGCTCTTTTGCATGTAGACTAAGACTATTCTCTTTATATTATATCTAGGTTAAAGTGTAAATGATGCTATTTTACATTTTAATAACAATAATAAGTTTAATAAAATAAGAGCTTGATACACTTTTTAATGATTAATAATAATAATATAAAATATTTTTACAAATATTTTTCTTTTCAGAATTTTTGACATTCATGGGAGATTAGCACCATCCCATCGGGCTATGATACCTATCAAGCATTCCCGTTTGGTTGCACTGTCAACACGCAGGACAAAACACTCTTTCCAGCCAAAGATGTCCACCTGCTCTTCTTATCTAAGAACGCTGTCTTCAGGTGCCTTATGCTCTATGGATTTGTCCATCATTCAATTTGTCAAGTCAATATCATTTCAATTTCCATAATCATATTTTTAGCACCTAGAACACTCTGCACTCTTAAAAATAAAGGTTGTTTATTGGTATCGATGGTTCCACAAAGAACCTTTACCATCAATGGAACCTTTTTATTCCACAAAAGGTTCTTTACAGTGGAAAACAGTTCTTTAGATTATTTTAAAAAGTGTTTTAAGAACTGTTCATCGAAAGGTTCTTTGGGGAACTAAATCTGGTTCTTCTATGGCATCACTGTGAAACCCCCCTTTTGGAACCTTTATTTCTAAGAGTGTGTAATCAGGCACCTTTAATGTCCATACAGTTCATAATCTACTTCCAACCATAACCATTTTAAAACTAAAAATAATATTTTACAGCAATGAGCTGATAAAACCACAGTGATATATATTCATCCTCATCATTGTTTGTTTGTTTTTATCCAAGTGAAATCCGATCAGCTCCTGATAATCAAACAAGAACTGTCCCAGATAAAGATTAAGATCGATTCCTTACTGGGGAGGCTAGAGAAGATTGAACAGAAGCAGTTAGCAGAGGCAGGTAAGAGGATGAAATGAACATTGCTGTCAGGGTAGAGGCCATGTTGGCAGGAGGTAGATTAAAAACACTTGTCTTCATCACTTTCAGTGTCAGTACAGGAAATCGAAAACAGTACCACTCGTGTCTTCACACACACACAAAACTTGGACTAGGAGAGGAAACATCCACATACCTGTGCCAGTTTGCAGCCGTGATTGCCAGAATGTAAAAAATAGATTTTTTTAAAATTTATTATACCAACCTCCTGAAGTACTAAAATGTACATTTTGTACCTATGTTGTACCTTTATAATATGCTGACCATCAAAAAAAACAAACAAACACAGGTGGTCATGGGAAAGCCAAGTAGCTTTTCCACAAACTGAGGTTAACATAGAAGGTCCACAGTGTCTTCCATCCAAATACAAAACACCATATATTATATAATATGGTGATTAAAGGAATAAACATTAATTTAACAACATTAGACTTAACAAAACCCTCATGTACAAGAAACATACTAAAAACATTAGTACTAAAAACTAAATACTAAAAAACTAACATACTAAAAAACTTTTTTTATGCATGAAAAAAACATCAAATATGCAGTATCTCACACATAAATCTGGCATTTTTTTTCTCTGTAAATGATAAAATGACTTCTTTTTCATGTGAAAATTTGACAGTATTTATTATAAAATGACACTAAATGGCCTGTTAGATTTATTACATTTTGTTTTTACCACAGAGAGTAAGGGAATTTACCATAAACTAATTAACAGGTTTTCACTATAGCATATTTACAGTCTATTACCATTAAATTCAATAACTGTAGTCATTTCTACAGTTTATGTTTTCTTTAATATTCACCGTAGCTGTTGGCCACACTTTAATCTCATTATCTCATTCACCTTTCTGTCCATGATCTCAAAATTGTGTAGACGCCCACAGGAAGCACGAGAAGGCCTATCAATCTCTCTATAGCGAGACAGAAGAGGATGTGGATCAGGAACATCATGAGGTAGTGGGGTCTTGGGGAGTGACTGATGAAGGTGATGACGGATATAATGATAGGGCTAACAGTGAACTGGTGAGCTGTCATTGAACTCATCTGAATGTGAAATGACATTTGTTTTTATTTGATATATCAGCAAGACCCATTTGTATAGGATATAATTGTGTGTGTGTGTGTGTGTGTGTGTGTGTTAAATCCCAGATAGAAAACCACATATCTGATGTAGACAACTGAGCAAGGTTTGTACCACCTTTATATTTAAAATTATTCTCTCTTTTTATTCGACATCATCAAAAAAGTATATTACCTCTGTCTTTCAAGACTTTTGTGAGATGTACTGATGTCATTATCGGTGATTCGAGACTCTCTGCTGTCCATGTAAGAAGAATATAATATTGTGCAATTTATTGCTCTCTTTATTTTCAGTCAGACTTGAGCATTCGTAAGCAATGCCCTGTAAATTAAAAGTCATTTTAGCCATTCATATCTACTGATCTCTGTGAAATATCTCATCATTTGACCTTCAGTATCCAGCAAACAGAAAGTCCTCTTTTGCTTCATTCAGTGTATAACCAACTGTTTCTTGTAAAATACTTAAGAATGTATTGTGTATAGCATAAACAGAAATTCTGTGATATTTCTATATTTAAAAAAATATAGAAATATTTTATTTTCACGTTTTTCTGTCTGTAGGACTGGGACCAGTACACCTATCAAGTTTACTATTTTTTGGAAGATATTCAGATGGAATTGTTCACCCTTTCATGTCTATTTATTTATTTATATGTATTTTAAATTAATTCAACTGGTCATAAATGTACATACTTGAGTATGTATAGTCAGACAAAATGAAGGATGAAAACTGTAACTTAATATGTAAAATAATTAATGTATTTTATCTAGCAAATGTGATCAGTTTCTGTGTCATTGTCATAAAGGTTTACAAATAAATGAAAAAATGAAACTGTATGTGCATTTGATTTTTTATGGACATTAATTATGTACAGAATTAAATAATGTTCATTGAATGCACATTTATGTATATGTAAACTATAATGAAATGATTTATGTCTCGCCCATTATTAGGAACATAAGCTCTGTTTACATATCTATTTCTTTTTTATTTTTATTGTAGTTTATTATAACTTATCTGAAAAGTGTGGTAAAATTATGTTTGTGTTGTTAATATTGTGTGACGCATTTGTGAAATAAAATCGACCAGACATCAATTGTAGCAAGTTTTTGACTTTTGGGTATTTAGCTTTTAAGACTCAACTGAGCTCATTTGAAACTTCTGTGTTAGAAACGAAAACCGTCAATAGGAAGTGACTTCGCACCCAACTATCTTGCAATGGAATGCAAGAAGTTTAATTGCTAATGGACAAGAGTTTAAGAAATATATAGCAAACCAAGAGAATGGTCCAGATATAATATGTATACAGGAAACTTGGCTTAAACCACAACTTACTTTTATAATTCATGGTTATGTCGCAATTCTGAGAGATATACATGTAGGAAATGGTGGTGGGGTAGCAACCTTTATTAAACAAGGAATTGGGTATAGAGCAGTTGAGGATGATAGAGAAATAGAAGTTGTGGTGGTGGAAATATGGGAAGGCTCACGGAGTATTAGAATAATTAACTTTTACAATCCATGTGATAGGTTAAACAAGGATACTCTAGAAATTATTGGAGGGGATGGGAAGCAAAAGGTGGTGTGGTGTGGTGATTTTAATGCTCACAGTTCGTTATGGGGAAGCGCAAAAACAGATAATAATGGAGAGATCATTGAAGACATGCTAGATTGGGGAGGATTAGTTTGCATTAATGATGGCAGTTATACTAGAATTGATTTATCAAAGGGAAGACATTTAGTGTTAGACTTGACAATAGTTTCTGAAAGCTTAGTTGGAAAGTGTGAATGGAAAGTATTAGATCATAGTACAATAGGTAGTGACCATTTTCCTATTTGCAGTAAAGTGGGAGTAGATATAGTTCAAAACGTGGGGGAAAGAATGCCAAGGTGGAGGTTTGAATCAGCTGAATTCAAGCAAAATGAAGGAAATAAGTAATTTTATGATGGATGATGTTTTTAATAATAAAATATGTCAGGTTCTTCAGAGTTCAGCTGTAGAAGTAATAGGTAAGAAGAAGGCTGGCAGCAGGAGGAAAGCTGTGCCATGGTGGAATGAGGAATGTAATGAGGCAATTATAAGGAGAAATAAAGCCCTTAAGAGGGTAAGAAGGTCACTTAACTTTAATGATTTAGTTTATTATAAAAGGGCACAAGCTATAGTGAGAAGAGTAATTCCGACATCTAAAAGAAATTATTGGAGAGAATTTTGTAAGCGAATTGGTGAAGACATTGAAATTAATGAAGTATGGAGTATGATAAGAAGGATGGGAGGGATACAAAGAGATCATAACATACCTGTTTTAATACATAATAATAGACACATTTTAACTGAAAGTGGAAAAGCAGAGGTGTTGGCAGAAACTTTTGTTAAAGTTCACAGTAACTTAAATCTATCAGAGCACTTAAGGAAATATATATAGGGATCAGATATTAAGTAAATATCCTCATTTATTGGAGGATAAAGGACCATCTGGATGTACATTGGGTTCAGATTTTACCTTGTATGAATTGAAAAAGGCACT
The DNA here is from genome assembly GCF_936440315.1 of Barbus barbus. Taxonomy (NCBI): domain Eukaryota; kingdom Metazoa; phylum Chordata; class Actinopteri; order Cypriniformes; family Cyprinidae; genus Barbus; species Barbus barbus. The sequence goes on from NC_136754.1 coordinate 13,033,683, forward strand.
TGAAGGGGTTAAACAAACTTCTCCAGGTAGAGATGACATTTGTTATGAGATGATAAAACGTTTATCAGAAACATCGTTAGAACTAATTTTGAGCCTTTTTAATAAGGTTTGGGAGTCAGGAAAGTTACCAGCTGACTGGAAGCATGGGATCATAGTGCCAGTTGCTAAACCAGGCAAGGACCATATGCAGCCAAATAACTACAGACCCATAGCTTTAACATCTAATTTGTGCAAATTGATGGAGCGTATGGTTATGAGTAGACTTGTATATGTCACTGAGAAGAAAATTTTTGTATCACCATTCCAAAGTGGATTTAGGAAAGGACGTAATACAATGGACTCTATAATATGCCTGGAATATGAAATAAGAAAGGCTCAGGTAAACAAGGAAGTTATAGTTGGGGGATTTTTTGATGTCGAAAAGGCATATGATATGATGTGGAAAGAGGGACTTTTGATTAAGTTAGATAGAATGGAAATTAAAGGAAGAATATATAATTGGATCAGGAATTTCTTGTTCAATAGAACTATACAAATAAGAGTGGGTACTGCATTTTCTCAGATACATACAATAGAGAATGGAATACCTCAGGGTAGCGTTAGCAGTCCAATTCTGTTTAACTTAATGATTAATGACATTTTTACAATGGTTGATAGTGGGATAGGAAGATCGTTATATGCAGATGATGGTGCGTTGTGGAAAAGAGGGCGTAATGTTGCATATGTGGAAAGGTGTATGCAGACTGCTGTTAATAATGTAGAGAATTGGGCAAATTAATGGGGTTTCTGTTTTTCTGTAGCAAAATCGCTCAGGAGATATGTTTTAATAAAAGAAGAATCAATCCTACAGTTAATATTAAAATGTATGATCAAGAGTGGGAGCAAACATCAGTTGTTCGATTTCTAGGAATATGGATGGATTCGAAGTTGAATCCATATCCAGAAATTGGTGGACAAATGCAAAAAGGCGTTAAATGTTATGAGATGTCTAGCAGGAGTTGATTGGGGAGCTTGCAGACAGTCCCTTAAAAGAATATATTGTGCTCTGATAAGATCGGCTATTGATTATGGCAGTATGGTATATAGCTCTGCATGTAAAACACAACTTTTAAAATTAGAGGCAATACAATCACAAGCAATGCGAATTTGTTTTGGAGCTTTTAGATCATCCCCATTATCAGCAGTTCATGTAGAGATGGGAGAGACATTCGGAGCATAAATGTCCATAAAGGGACATTCGGATAATCATTCAGTTAAAATGGTGTTGAAGGACTGTCGGGAATATGAATTTAAAAAGTTATCAATCTTTGGATGGAAGGCCAATGAGGAAGCAAAGAAAATGGGTTTAAGTGACATATATTGCCCCTACTGTGGCTAGGTCAGCCATTCCTCCTTGGCTTTTCCCAATGCCTTTGATTGATATCCAATTGCATAAAGAAAAGCATAATAATGAAACAAGTGTATTAGAAAGTTTAGTTGTACAGAAATATTTAGATTTTACTTATTATAGTGCAGTACAATTATACACTGATGGTTCAAAGGATCCAGACTCTGGGAAAACTGCTGTATATATTCCTCTATTCAAAATTAAAATGTCAAAAAGAACTTCAGATCATATTTCTGTATTTGCTACAGAACTAATAGCAATCTTATTGGCACTTCAGTGGATAGAAGAAATACAACCAACAAAGGCAGTAATATGCACAGATTCTCTTTCAGCACTAAACAGTTTGTCAAGTGGAAAATCATTAGCAAGACAAGATATGATAAATGAAGTAATACAAAGTCTTTTTAGAATAAGACAGTATGGACTTCTGGTAAATTTTGTGTGGGTACCATCACATATGGGTGTGAAAGGAAATGAGGAGGCCGATCATCTGGATAAACAGGCATTAAATCATTCTCAAATAGACATTGAAGTGACATTAAAACAGAAATAAAAGGGATAATAGCGAAAGAAGTACACGAAATATGGCAGAATGAATGGAAAAAGGGCGCAAAAGGTATACATTTATACTGTATACAAGAGAAAGTTGGTTCAGAGAGAAGAAGATTTGGAAACAGGAAAGAGGACGTTTTAATAACAAGAATGCGCATTGGACATTGTTTATTAAATCAATGCTTATATAGAATAGGAAAACATGAGAATGGAAATTGTGACAAATGTGGGTTAACAGAAGATGTAGAACATGTACTGATAAAATGTGAGGCTTATGAAAGAGAACGTTTCCAACTAAGTCAAGCTTTAAGATATTTGGAAATAAATGATTTGTCAAGCCCGGTTTTGTTAGGTGATTGACATAATCAATCAAGAATATATCGCGAATTAGTTGTTTATTTAAAGGAAACAGGATTGATTAACAAGATATAGGATACCGGTATTTCTCTTGTTTTTTTTAATAAGTAGCCTTTTGTTTCTAAACTTTCTATTCATTTTGCGCTTCACACTCCTTTCCAGTAGGTGGCGGGAATGCAGCTTTTTACGTTGGTTTGCCAACCGCCATTAAATCCTAAAAGAAGAAGAAGAAGAAGACTTCGCACTCGGCCGGAAGTAGGAATTAGTAAGCGGGACTTTTAATTTCTGCAGCGGTAAAAATATAATGGCAATCTTTGAATCCTTCGCAGGCAGTTAAAGTTTACTACAAGTCAGGTAGGTAATTATAACATACATACATATTATTTATAGTGTAAAGAAAGAGGAAGTTATCGTGAAATCAACAAAAAATAATCAAAGGCTATCAGAAGAACTGACTAACGTCACATCACTTTGCATTTGAAATGAAAGCTATATTAAAGCTTTACCTAGCAATAGTTGTATACAACCCTGGCAGCTCTGCATATCTTTTAATAGAAGAGCTGGCCTGTGATTAACGTAAATTATATTACATAATCAGTCTGGGCTTTGTTTACATCGTGTGTTGTGTTGTCAAGTGTCTAAAACTTAACTTCTGTCACTTCGTCGCCTTAGTTCTTATTATCGGAATTAAAAGACCCAATTTAAAAGTTACTTTAGCAGCAATGTAAATAAACGTCTAGCTGTGTGAAACAGTAACACGTTATGTTGTTGTTAACATATTGTTGTTACTTATTGAGTCATGCAACACCCCAGAGGCCTGCGGGTTATTGTGGGCAGGTTGATAACAGAAACTTGTTCTCAGTGTGTCTGTAGCAGGTCATGGCTGTTGGAGAGCTCTGTCTAATTGATAAGGATATTTCAAGGTCAGTTTAACCCATTGTCCAGTTTTACAGCAGAAGTGCCTGTTAACAGACTGTATTTTAAGTACAGTGTGTGACTGTGACTTCACTGAAGAGTTTCATTTTTAGTCTACTAGAGGTCCCCCTGAATCCCAGTATTTCATCTCTGAATCTTCACTGTAATCGCCTCGCTAAGATTGAGGGCTTGACGACAGCATGGCACATAAGACATCTGGACCTGTCATCCAATCACATCTGTCATATAGAGGGATTAGCTTCCCTGTCCTCACTGTGCACCTTAAACCTGTCCTGCAACTTAATCACCAAAGTAGAAGGTAAAGCTCACTTTTTTAGGGCAGAAAATGTGGTAAATGTTTGTAATGCCCTGTAGTATAATTTTAATGGTAAAATGAACGCGTGTCTGTTTTCAATTTGGTCTTAAACAGTTCCTTCTTGTTATTACTTCTAATTGGGTGTCTTTGGTTTGTAATCTGTCAATACATGGATTTCTTTCAGGACTTAATGGACTAACAAGTCTCACAAGACTGAATTTGGCCTACAATCAAATAAATGACCTAACTGGTAGGTTAGTTTGCATTCCCATCAGTGTTAATTCTTGAGTAGTTTGTTTTTGCTCTCTGAATTATTCAACATTCAAGATAAGAAATGCCACTAACATTAAAAAGTCTGGGGTTGGTAATTTTTTTTTTATATAAAAAGAAGCCTCTTATGTTTACCAAAGCTTCATTTATTTGATCAGAAAAACAACTTTCAGATAAAGGATCCACACTCACTATATCTTCTTAATGACTTGTAATTTATTTTTATTGTGCTACAGAGCAATCAACAATTAAATGTTTCGCCAACAAGCCTTCTTCAGTGAAACATACATTTCCCACATTTTTTTTTAAATCTGAATTTTTCAGAATATTATTAAAATTTAAAATAATTTTATTTTGATATATATAATTATTGACTATAATATAAGTATTTCTATTTTAAAATATTTTCAAATGTAATTCAAAGCAAAAGTTGATTTTTTTTTTTTTTTTTGTCAGCCATTACTCCACTCTTCAGTGTCACATGATCCTTCAGAAAATCACTCTAATGTGCTGATTTGGTGCTCAATAAACATTTCTTACTATCAATGTTGAAAACAGTTATGCGGCGTAATTTTTATGAAAACCATAATACATTTTTTTTTAGGATTTGTTGATGAGAGAATTCAAAAGAACAGTGTTTAATCGAAATGGAACTATGTAAAATTCTTGACACATTTTACCAGTGCATCCCTGCTGAATAAAGTATTAAAAGTATTAATATAAATATATTTATTATAAATATAATAAAAGTATTAATTTTTAATTTAATTTATTATTATTGAACCCCCAAATTTTGAACAATAGTGTAGATCACAGTTGGACAACTGTGTATTCACTCACTGCTCTATGCTTTCAGGTCTCTTGTATCTTCATGGAACAGAGTACAAACTAAAGTACCTGCAGCTCCACAGCAATCGTTTGGATAGCATGAACCACCTGCTGCAGTGCATGGTGGGACTGCAGAATCTGAAAGATGTTACTCTTAGCAAGGATGGTGCACAGAATCCAGTCTGCTCACTGCCAGGTTTGTAGGAAAAAAACCCTGAAGGAAAATCAAGAATTTTTTTTTCATACAAGCAAACTGGTGTGGAAAATCTGAAATGGCCTAAAAGGACCAAAAAGAATATATAAGATTTATACATTTTTTCACTAGTATGTTCTTCCTTTGTTTGTAGGCTATAGAGAGATGGTTCTTCAGTCTCTGCATCAAGTCACTACACTAGATGGAGTAGATCGCATAGGAAATCCATCTTCTTTAGCAGAGGACAGTCCTATGGATGTTCCTGGTCTTGAGGACTTTCTTGAGTTTTTAATTTCATCAGACGCTAGTGTTAATGGAGAACTGGTAAACTATTTTAATGATCCTGTTTATTTTCTCAAGATCCTCAGATACTTATCTGCTTTTAGACTGAGAATGACATTTGAATCTTCTTGAAGTGGTTATGAGACATGTTTATGTTCAATGTGTTTTTTTGTTATGAAGGCAAAGTTAGATTCTCCTCTCACTACTCCGCGGATCGATGAAGTCCTGACCCAGTTTCGACAACGAGGTGGAAAACCAACTGCAGAAAATCAAGAAAATGAGCAGCGAATTAAAAAACTAGAGCAGCAGGTTTCCCATCTCATTCAGAAGGTAAAGAAATGGAAAATTGATTACTACATTTCAGTTACTATTAATTTAATCATTAATGGTCACTAATTCATAAAAATAGCACGTTTCCAAAGTTTATGAAATTGCATTATTCTAAATTGTACATTTGAATTTAGGTCCCTACAGGGGATGGCTTTAAAACAAACAGCACTGTACCTTCTGTGATACATAAAGCAAAAAGAGACACCGATCAGACATCAGAGAGTGAATGTGACAGTGCAAAAGAGAACCAACGGCATTCCAGAATCCTGTTTAATCCCAGAGGCTCTTCAGGGAAAAAACTGACAAAGGACAACAAACCCAAACAATCTGACTGGTGAAGTAACTTGTACACATTCATATTTATAAATGCATTTTGTCTCAAACTGAATTTCAAGTGCTTATTGAGAATTTGGATGCAAGTTGCACAAACACATCTCATTACAGTTTACTGGATTTGATTAATAATGTAATTTGCTCCAGCACAGTGCTTGCATTGTGTTTTGAGAGGTTGCAAAATATTTACTTGACGCATTCTTCCTCAGTACTCTCTTTTTTTTGTAAATCTAACTTAATAAGGTTCAGAATCATAGAAAAGCGCCGCACTTTAGACAAAGGCTTTGCAGTAGTTCAGTAATCAGGGCAGTTTATAAATTGTCCTTGCTCCTCCTTAAAATTGCTTGTACACATGAATGATTACACTGTCACTAAATTCAGTTTATTTAACTTAATCAAAACTTAAGCTGCAATAACATGGAGCTTTAGAGAGAGCTACTATTGAGAAGTTACAGCAATAATCATTCAATACATACACTAATGTACCATTAAGTTAGCATATATGTGTGTGTATGTATATGTGTATATATATATATGTATGTATGTATGTATGTATATATATATATATGTATGTATATATATATATATATATATATATATGTATGTATGTATGTATGTATATATATATATATGTATGTATATATATATATGTGTGTGTGTGTATATATGTATGTATATATATGTATGTGTATATATATATATATGTATGTATGTATGTATATATATATGTATGTATATATATATATGTGTGTGTGTGTATATATGTATGTATATATGTATATATATGTATATGTGTATATATATGTGTGTATATACACACAACCCGAATTCTGGAAATGTTGGGACGTTTTTTACATTTTAATAAAATGAAAACTAAAAGACTTTCGAATCACATGAGCCAATATTTTATTCACAATAGAACATAGATAACATAACAAATGTTTAAATTGAGAAATTTTACAATTTTATGCACAAAATGAGCTAATTTCAAATTTGATGCCTGCTACAGGTCTCAAAAAAGTTGTTACGGGGGCAACAAATTTTGAAAAGATTCAGCTGGGAGAACATCTAGCTACTAATTAAGTTAATTGACATCAGGTCTGTAACATGATTAGCTATAAAAGGGATTTCTTAGGGCCTGTTTACACCTGGTCACTTCATGCATTTTCTCTGATCGGATATTGTTAAATATCTGTTATATCTGATTTGTTATATCTGATTTGTTAAAATGTTTCCATTTACACTTGGCCACATAAATGTGTCTTCGCAAAACGAATATAAATCCGTTCTTCAATTCCTGCGCTACATGCAAATTTAACGGAGTTCACGTAAATGAAACCAATACATATGCGCTGCATTTTATTAATTGTCAGCTAATTTCAATATCAGAGACCACAACAAGAGAGAGCGTGACATCAGCACTGGAAAGATAGGTTAGTCTCACTACTTTTAATGAAGATGATTGTGTGTTGAGCGTCTGCGACTTACTTTGTTTCATTCGCAGCAGATTGTGTGTCGGCTTGCTGAAGAGATACTCAGCTACTCATCTGCGGTGACGCTTGTTCCATTAGCGCTGTCATATCTGACTATGCCATGTAGCCTATAAAATGCTCTAATACATTTATTATTTTAATATTTTGGGAGGAGTAAAATTAGCATATGTGATTTCAACAACCAGATGCATTTACACTTGTCCAGTTTCGTCCTGAAGTGGTTTGAGCGATCGGATTTATATCCATCTCGAATGCGTTTCGGAGGGCATTTACACCTCGTCTTTTTCATGATCGGATAGCTATCCGCCGTGCCATCTGCAGATGCCAACTCTATCATGCAAAAAGGAAGCCATATGTGAACATGGTCCAGAAGCGCCATCGTGTCCTGTGGGCCAAGGCTCATTTAAAATGGACTGTTTCAAAGTGGAAAAGTGTTCTATGGTCAGATGAGTCCAAATTTGACATTATTATTAATGGCTAAAAAGGAGGGAGACCTTCTAGTGTGTTATCAGCATTCAGTTCAAAAGCCAGCATCTCTGATGGTATGGGGGTGCATATGATCTTTCATCTATAGAGGACATTTGGCACATCATTAAATGAAAAATACGACCACAAACTCAAGCAGCTGAAAACATATATCAGGCAAGAATGGGACCAAATTCCAACACTAAAACTCCAGAAATTCATAACCTCGATGCCCAGATGTCTTCAAAATGTTTTGAAAAGAAGAGATGCTACACCATAGTAAACATGCCACCGTCCCAACTATTTTGAGACTTGTAGTAGGCATCAAATTTAAAATGAGCTAATTTTGTGCATAAAATTTGTAAAATTTCTCAGTTAAACATTTATCTATGTTCCATTGTGAATACAATATTGTCTCATGTGATTTGAAATTCATTTAGTTTTAATTTTATTCAAATTTAAAAAACGTCCCAAAATCTCTGGAATTCAGTTTAGTCATGGCCAAAAATATCAGCATCCTTGGTAAATATGATCAAAGAAGGCTGTGAATATTAATCTGTATTGTTAATCCTTTTGATCTTTTATTGAAAAAAATCACAAAAATCTAACCTTTCATTGGATAATAAGAATTTAAAATGGAGGAAAATATCATTATGAAATAAATGTTTTTCTAAAATACACGTTGGACACAATTATTGGCACCCCTAGAAATTCTTAAAATAAGAGTAAAATATCCCAAGTATATAAGTATATTCCCATTCATATTCACAATTTTGAGCACTCCGGGGTGATTATGAACAAGAAAAAAAAAGGTCAAACAACACCTACATCACCACATGTTGTTTGGGAGGGTTTCAAGAAAAATTCTCCTAGCTCATCCAAAAACAAACTCCAGCATATTTAGTTATCGACTGGACACAGACACGACTGGAACTTCAAATGGGACTGGCTTTTATGGTCAGATGAAACTGAAAAATTAGCTTTTTAGCAGCAAACACTCAAGATGGGTTTGGTGAGCACAGGGATAAAAAGTACCCCATGTGTACAATGAAATATACTGCTGTATTTTTGATGTTGTGGGCCTATATTTCTGCTGGAGGTCCTGGACATCTTGTTTAGACACATGGTATCATGGATTCTATCAAATACCAACAGATAAAAAATCAATAAGTGACTGACTCTGTTAGAAATCTTATAATGGGTCATGTTTGGATCTTCCAACTGTACAATAATCCAAACACAAACCTCAAAAACAACACAAAAATGGGTCACTGAGCACAAAACCAAGCTTCTGCTATGGCCATTCCTGTCCTCTGACCGGAACCCTGTAGAAAATGAGTGAGGTGAACTGAAGAGAAGAAGCACCAACATAGAGCTGTGAATCTGAAGGATCTGGAGTGATTCTGGATGAAGGAATGGTCTCTGATCTCTTGTCAGGTGTTCTCTAACCTCATCAGGCATTATAGGAGAAAATTTAGAGCTGTTAAACTGGCAAATGGAGGTTTCAAAAAGGATTGAATAAAAGGGTGCCGTTAATTGTGGCCAATGTGTGTTAGAGAAAAACATTTATTTCATAATGATATTTCCCCCCATTTTAAATTCTTATTATCCAACGAAAGGTTAGATTTTTGTGATTTTAAAAAAATAAAAGATCAAAAGGATTAATAATGCCGATTAATTTTCACAGCCTTCTTTGTTCATATTTACCAAGGGTGCTGATATTTTTGGCCATGACTGTGTTTATAAGTATAACAGTGGTCTTGAATTTCCTCCATTTGTACACAATCTGTCTGACTGTGGATTTGTGGAGTCCAAACTCTTTAGAGATGGTTTTGTAACCTTTTCTAGACCGATGAGCAACATCAACTCTTTTTCCGTGATCCTGAGTAATCTCCTTTGTTCATGACATGATTCACTCCCACAAACATGATCAGACTTTTCTTTGAATAAAACAGGTCACGTACTGACATTTGATAGTCATTGCACTGACTGAAAACACCTCTGCACAAATGGACTCTAATTTCACCTTTAAATTAACTGCTAACTCCAAGAGATTCACATACTTTTGCCACTCACAGATATGCAATATTGGATCATTTTCCTGAATAAATAAATGACAAAGAAAATATTTTAGTCTCATTTGTTTGATTGGGATCTCTTTGTCTACTTTCAGGACATGTGCAAAAATCTGATTTATCTTATATATATATATATATATTCCAAAGTTACATAAATATTATATATATTATAATATATATCATAAATATTATATATATAATTTTTTTTTTTTTCTATAATAATTATGTACGTTTGGAATGACTAAGAATTTTTAATGTTCTTATTATACGCTTACCAAGGCTGCATTTATTTGATCAAAATACAGTAAAAACAGTACTATTTTGAAATATTATTCATATTTAAAAGAACCATTTTTAACATACTTTAATTTATTTCTGTGATGCCATAGCTTAATTTTCAGCATCTATTATTCCAGTCTTTCAGTAATCATTCTAATATGCTGATATGGTGCTCAAGAAACATTTCTTGTTATTACTTGTTATTATTCATCAAAAGTGGCAGTAAAGACATTTACAGTGTTATAAAAGATTTCAATCTCAAATAAATGCTTTTCCTTTGAACTTTCTTCAAAGACTTCACTTTTTTTCATCAAAGAATCATACAAATTTATCAAGGTTTCCACCAAAATATTAAGCAGCAAAAACTGTTTTCAACATTAATAATATAATAAGAGCCATCACTAATAACCGAGAAACCAATAATTCATAATAATTGAGCACTAAATCAGCATAGGAGATTGATTTATGAAGGATCATGTGATGCTGAAGACTGAAGAAATGACCGCTGAAGATTCAGCTTTGCCATCACAGGAATAAATTGCATTTTAAAATACATAAAAATAGAAAGCAGTTATTTTAAATTGTAATTATATTTAACACTATTCCTGTTTTAATTTATTTTAATATAAAATATATTGATTACATATTAAAGAACCTCACAGTCTTACTAGTCTGAAATGGCTTTTGCTTTCATTGCAGTGTGACAAATACACAAAAGCAGAGATCCACAAAGCAGGCTGTTGGCCCCCGTAGGAGGACATCAGTCCAGAGCTCTGGGTCTGTTGAATCTACAGAGTCAGTAAAAAAGGGCCCTAAAAGCATCAAAGCCAGTCCTAACAAAAGCTCAGCTCAAACTCAAGAGGAAACCTACAGGGTATGCAAACTACATTGCGCAGGTCCAACATTTCTCTTTATTAAGCTAAATGTAAATTTGCAAAGAGTAAAGCGCGTGTGTTTACATGCAGGCAATTGTGGAAGAGCGAGACCAGGAGCGGGAGCGGCGCTGGAAGGCAGAGCAGGCTGCAAAGAGACTTTCTGAACAGGTCAAGAACCTGCAGACTCGAGCCAGCGAGGAAAAGGACTTGCAAAGTTTTGCCTTACACACCACAGACAGGTGAGGGCATGTAGAGTCCTCTGTTAATATTAAGAAATATAGTTTTACTTTGTCTCTTTGTTCTGTTTTACTTTTACAATGAAACCAATGTGAATGAAATGAATGCAAATTGAGCAGCCTAATTAAGAGTCCTGCAGCTGAGAGTCAAATTAATATATATTTATATATTACCAACCAACACAATTAGCTGCAACATCTATTATCTCACTCATTCAAACACTCTCTTCCATCAAGGACACCTTAACAATCTCCAGCCATCCAAGTGTTTGGAGAGAATGTTTGGCTTGACGTATTGCACCTAATTGGTGTCAGCTCCAGCTGAAATGTTGGATCTGAATACACTTGAGTATAATTAAATTTTATTAGGAGTTTCCAGAGACCCTACTGCAGGGCCCTGTTATATGAAACTCTGCCTTCCCACCTGCACGGCAGTTTCTGTGGCGTGATGACGGCCCTGATATTGTGTTCTAATATTATAGCCCACGCGCTCCCCCTGGTGATAAATCGTAATTATAATGGAGATTAAAGTCATGGTGACAGGCACATGTCTGCTGCAGATCATCAATCAATCCTAATTGCCACCCCTGCAGCACTTTGCTGCTAATGACTCTCGCCTCACAGTCCAGTATCTGTTTTGTTAACTCTTCGTCTGCTGAGTATGTGTGAATGTAAATTAATGTAATAGTGTCATATATTAAGTTTAGTGTGTTATTCATTTATTATTATTGTGCAATGTATCGGAGATGTACCCGTGTGTAGCGGCAACATGTTGCACCTTGGTATCATTCAGATATTCTGTATTGTATTTGGTTTGAAAGGGTTTAGATTTTTTGAGTCATTTCCTTATTTTATCAGAGAATCCTGTTTTTTATTATTATTATTTTTTTTTATAGTTTTCAAAAAGCTGCACAGCTGTTTTCAACATTGACAATAATAAAAAATGTTACTTGAGCACCAAACTAAAATATTAGAATGATTTCTGAAGGATCGCACGATTCTAAAGGCTAGAATAATGGCTGCTCAAAATTCAGCATTGCCATCACAGGAATAAATTACATTTAAAAATTCTAATTCTCCAAAACATGGTGAAAGAAAAGGAATTTTCAAAGATATTGTGAAAAAGCAGCTCTAATCGGTCTTATTCCTTTAGGTTGAAGGAGTTGTTGTTAAAAGAGCGCTCTGATCGGGCAGCATTGCAGACTCGTTTGCAGGAGTTGGAGGAGAGATACAGGTCTGCGTTAGAACAGCTGGAGCAGGTGCACAAACGGGAAGACCAACACAAGAGGGTGCTGCGCAGTCTGGAGGACAGCATGACCAAAGCAGAGGCCCTCAGGGTCCAGCAGCGTGCAGAAGAGGTAGAACAGTTGCAGTCCATATCTTTAGTAGTGACGGATCCATAGCATGAACTGAATGTTCCAGTATGCTGTATAGAGTGGCACTGGTTCATATCTGAACCATACATCCAGTCTTCATTGATCTGACAAGAACTATTCCTTCTTGCAAGAATGCTTAGACAGTGAAATACTACTAGTCATCTAAAGGGCATTTTCTGTGGGATGGTTCCAGAAGCAGTTCCCAGATAAATATACAGGCATATGGCTGAATTGCAAACATGTTTCAATTTCTTTTTGACATTTGAATCCTTTGAATTGAGTTATAGGAATATTTACACCTGACCTTTTGCATGTGTTTGAACGGCTGCCATGAGAAAAACACTCTTCAAAATGAAATAGTTCTCTGTACAACATTAAAAGTGAATGACCTGCTATATTATTTCAGATGAAGAGGACTCAGGAGTTAGAGAATAAAGCATCTGCCTTAAAAAGGGAAGTTGAAATCCTCCGCGCATCAGCTCGACAGCACAAAGAGAAGATGCAGCAGTTGCATGAACTGTTGGCTTCTAGAGAGGAGATGCACAGGTACACAAGCACCACATGGAATCATGTCATGATCATTTTATACAAAGAGTGACTGCTTGAAAATGGTTCTGTTTACAAACAGGAAATTTCAACTGTTTCATCTTGCACCTGTTTGACTTTGTGGGACAGGAAAGAGCTTGCAACGCGGCTACTTCCTGGTGGAACTGAGTTTAAGGAGGCTGTAGCCAAAGAGGTGGTGGCAACAGAGCAGAGATTTTCTCAGAAACAGACTGATTTGGAACAGAAGATCTCTGATGCTAGGACACAGTATGCTGCTCTAGAGGATGAATTTCGGCTGGCTCTCACCATTGAGGCAAAGCGTTTCTCAGAGGTAAATTTAAATTCCGAGATCATTTTTAGTCTGAACAAAATAAAGAAAGATCTACAGTTTTGTTTGGATCGATGCTAAATTTGAACCCACTGGGGAGAACATGGTTCTTATTTGAAAAACTATTTTTAGAAAAATATGTCAGTCCTGAGGAAACAGAGAAAAACAGTACTGTGCAGTATTTAAAATCAGTACTGTTTCAGTATTATGTATGTACCATTTATAGCTTTTAGTAATATTTTGAATAAGCTTTAATTTTTATATATTTATATTGTTATATATTTTTACATTTTATTTTGTATGTTTTTTTGTCTTTTTTTTTTTTTTTTTATATTTCGGAATAGTTTTAATTTATTTTTATTTCCGTTAGTAAGTTTAGTGCTTCAATTTAAACTTATTTAACTTTTTTTTTTTTTTATCTAATATTTATATTTTATTTCAGCTTTAATTTAAAAAATGTTCAATAGTTTTAGTTAAGAATGCTGCCTAAAATGTCAGAAATTTTAATGACACAAGACTAGGGCTGTGCAATTAATCGCCTTCGATTTATGAACACGAAATTACTCTGTAGTAATTCCCGCTCCATTTGAAAGCAGGTGATGGCGATTAACTACTAATCAAGAAACCGGTTTTACTGACTAGATGTGCTTGATAATCGAATTCGATTAATTGCACAGCCCTACACAAAACCCAGATTTTTCTGACTGGTTACCCTTAAACAGTGTGCGTGTGTGTGTGTTTGTGATTTGTAGGTAAAGGAAGGGTTTGATCAGGTATCTGCTGAACTCCTAGATGTGAAGTCAAGTCTCAACCAGTCTCAGCAGAAAGAGAAGCAGTCAGCCTCTTTGGTGCAGGAGCTCACAGCTATGGTGAAAGAACAGAAAACGCGCATTGCTGAGCTCCTCAAAGCCAAGCGAGAAGCCGCCGCTGAGTTCAAGGTATGACCAAAAGATTTTACTAACAAAAATGTTCTTGATTTTGTTGTGTCCTTTGCAGATTTTTGTCAAATCATCACATATCAAATTTCGATCACTTTTTAAGTAATGCTTTATAAATAACATTATGCTCTGTTTTGGTATGCTAGACCCGTGTACAGTCATTGGAATCCAGGTTAGAGGAAGATAAACGGCTTAACCTACAGGTGGAGCTACTGAAAAAGGACAAGTCCAAGCTGCTCTCCCAGCTTACTGCTCAAGAGTCTGTCATAGATGGACTACGGGCAGAGAGGAAGATCTGGGGCCAAGAACTTGCACAGCAAGGTACTTCAGTAACTTCAAGAAAACTTTAAGAAAGTATAACCCAGACATAGCTCATTTTTGTATTTGTCCATTTATTTAGGTGCATCCTTAGCACAGGACCGTGGTCGACTGGAGGCCAGAATTGAGGTTTTGTTAGGCGAACTGGAATCGCAGAAGAAGCAGAACGAGAGAAACAATGATGCACTCAGGATTAAAGCTAAGATTGTTGATGACCAGACAGAGACTATTCGTAAACTAAAAGAGGTAAAGTCCTACTCACTCAAAAAACAACAACTATAAGCTAAGATATGAATTAGATCAAATAAGATAAATTGGATATTTATTGTGGTTCAAATCTATCAAAATATGTGATTTACATCTGCTAATTTAATGCATTTAAGTACAAAATAAAATGGTCTAAGAGAAAAATCTCATGTGTAATAAGTGTCAGTTTTCATTGCCTGGCTCACTTTTCTCTGACATATTGCTTCTATAGGCATTGCTGGAGCGAGATGAGCAGATACGTAAACTTCGTGACGAGACTGTGCAGGACCAGCGAAAGCTGAAGCAGCAGCTGGAGGAGGAGATGGCCTCTGCAGTGGAGCTCAGAGACACCATGGAGCAGCTCAGTATCAGGAAGGAGGAGCTGAAACAACAGCTCCTTGATAAGGAGGTGGAGCTTGATGAAGTTAAAGAGACTTACAGGTATGGAATAACACTGATTAAACGCAAACATCTCATGGTTCCAAGATTTCACCCAAACTTACTGATTATGGACAGTATGCCATTGTTTGAAAGGATGTATGCTGATGTCTCCCACCATCACACAGTTGCTTAGTAATATGTTAAATATTTTAAATTTTGCAGGGCCTCAAGTAAAAAATGGCAGGAAAAGGCAGAACTGTTGAACAGGCTTGAAAGCCAGGTGAAGCGAATGAAGGAGGGTTTTGATTCCAAAGAGAAAGCACTGATAGAGGAAAAAGACAAGGCTTTACAAGCACACCGGTATGGGATGGGCAGCAGGCCCTAATTTGGCCAATGAAGTATATACAGTAGCATACATTTAAAAATTTTGTAAAAAAAATTTTTATTAGAGCGGCAGTGGAGAAGCTTCACAGTGTGGATGATGCCTTCCGTAGACAACTGGAATCTCTGCAAGCTTCCCATCAGGCTGAAATACTTCGTCTTGTGAATGACAAACAGAAACAAATAGAAAAGGCCAATCAGAAGGTATTACTGCCACTAAAGTATTTATTTATATGTATTGATTCACTGTATTGTCATTCATATTGTTGGCACATGCAGGCAAACTGCTAGACTAAAGTGAGCAGACTCTAGAATGAGTTGTTTTTCATTTAATGTCTTGATGAATTGGATGATTGACTGGGAGACTGCTTTCTCAAGAACATTTATTTGTTTATTTATTTTTAACCACAGGTGCTCCAGGTGGAGGAGGAAATGCGTCAGCTGCTTGAGGAAACTGAGAGTAATAAAAGGGTAATGGAGGAGAAAATGAGACGCCTCACACAAGTGCTGAAAGCCTTCTAACCTCCTATCCGTCACAAACCAAAGACGAAAACTTGGAAGATGCCTTTTTCAAGACTTAAGTCACTGTCTCTCAGGCTGGCTGAGAACATATCCTGAAATTATTGTACTTCTGAGTGTCTAGCCTACTGTATTGCCTACTGTTTTTTGGCTTTATGCTTTAAATTCTATAGAAAATCGTCAAAACTGTGAAACTTCTTTTTTTTTATCACACACACACACACACACACATATATATATATATATATATATATATATATATATATATATATATATATATATATCTTCTAAAACTTTTGTACCTTGAGCATACAGCATTATATACTGCTATTTTTTATATACTACAGGCCTTTTGTTTAAATTGTATAATTAAATTATAATATCCTTGTTACGCTGTTTGTTGTGTAATTTTGGAGGATTAAATTAAATTTTAAAAGTGTGTCGAATTCTCAAAGCATTTCAGTTGAATGTACCTCTGTTCGAAGTCGAACGCTCAAGTGGAGACGTTGTCATAGTAACGGTAATCCAACGTCATTTCCTCTCATTTAAAAACCCTCGAGCCATCAGTAGTAGAAGTGTAGCCTGAGGTAAATAAGTGCAAGAGATGATTGTTGCTCCCGCTCACCGTCACTAACAAAACTGAAGTCGACCTCCATACCTCTGAACAAGACAAAGAGGGAGTTTTTGAAATATATCCTTAAAAACACCTGGCGTTTGGATGGTATGGCTGAGTCGAACAGCGCGAGTTTTCCTCACTCGACACCGAACGGGTCCAGTCGCCATGAGAAGAGCTTGGGTCTCCTCACAGTCAAGTTCGTTACTCTGCTTCAAGAGGCCAAAGATGGAGTGCTCGATCTCAAAGTGGTGGGTTAAAATACATTTACAAGTGGCGGAATGAATGAATGAAACTCGACAGGTTGTTCTGTGAGGACGTCTGTCAAGAGTTACACAAAGAAACTGTACGTAATTTACCTGAGTGGACTTTCGCTGTCCTGTGAGGCTTTTACTGTCAGATTAGATATAGGTTAACAGAAATACGAGCCTGGCTCGTAGTTAATTAAAAGTGTTAATGGGCGAATAGATATGGCGTGTTATTGTGACAGAGGGGATTTTGAACAGAAACCCGTGGGATTCTCTCACGGCAGGTGTTTAAGGTTACCTGACGCTTGAGGCGGCAGAGACGCACTATTGGATACATTATTCAGTCGAATCACCAGCTATTTTCCGCTCATGTGGAGCAACATAGGAGCTTACACTCTTAAAGAAAAATGAAGTCCTTTTTTTCTATCAGCAAATGGTGCTTAACATCCAGAAAATGCTTTAAATAAGACACACACGCACATATATACAGTGGTGGCCAAAATGATTAGAACACTAGGATTTTCATCAGCTAAAAATGGGTTTAAGTCAGTTATTTCTGTCCTTTGCTGTAGTGTGTCAGTAGGAAATATCAGTTTACATTTCCAAACATTAATTTTGCCATTAATTGTAATAATCCAATGAGATTTTTGTTTGCACAAAGAATCTGACAACAGCCAGTGCTCCACACAGAGATCTGATCTTAACATCATCCAGTCTGTTTGGAATCACATGAAGAAACAAAACAAACTGAGACGGACTAAATCCAGAAGAACTGTGGCAGCGTCTCCAAGATGTTCTAATAATTTTGCCCACCTCTGTGTCTGTGTCTGTGTGTGTGTGTGTGTGTATAATTTTTTTAACCCTGTCTATTTATTGTGTGTAGTTATTGATAGACTTATATTTTCCACTCATTAATTAAAATTTGATCATTTTGTTCATGCAGTAACATATTACTACCATTGAATGCATAGTACATTTATGTAAAAAAATGTTATTTATTTGCAAACAGAAATGCTATTCTGGGCTGTCTTAATTTAAGTAATTTTCCATTTCTTTTGTAATGTGACTTGTGCGGTAACATAATAATAATAATAATAATAATAATAATAAAGTTATATTAGCTTATAATTAAAATGTCATTTTTTTTTTGCAAACTTGTTTATTTATTGTTTTAGTTATTGATATACTTATTTCCAATTATTTTTTTCAAATATTAGATCTTTTTTCATGCATACTATTGAATGCAAAATACATTTTATGTAAAAATGGAGAAAATTACATTATTTCTAATGCAGTAGATTTGTAAGGCAACATTGTAGCATCATCATAATTTAGTAATTCAGTATGTTAATAATGAAAAATAAAAAATAGATTTTATTACTATTTTTTTATAATTTTTTTTATTTAATTTCAGTTCAAAAAATATTTGAGAATGTTTGCCTCTGCTTTAAAAGCATCATGGGACACCAAATTGGAATTTTGTTACTTTCCATTATATTCCCACCAGCTGTCATAAAGGGACAGATAATGGAGATATTATGTGAATTTCGGGCACACGAGGTCATTGTGACCAGTGCTAGCACACCTGCCCATGCTTATCATGATGGCACACTTACTCGTTGTAAACTCTCCTGATAACTGTCAAGGGCTACTGAATTATGTCAGCCCAGTTTCCAAGTATATATCAACCCAAGCTATTGTTTGGTCCCCTAAATAGGCAGTTCTTCTTATCTGATTGGATGACCTCTGTAAATAACGTTGTGATTATTTTCATAGGCTGCAGACAGTTTGGCAGTCAAACAGAAGAGGAGAATCTACGATATCACCAATGTTCTGGAAGGCATTGGGCTCATTGAAAAGAAGACCAAAAACACAATTCAGTGGAAGTGAGTACAAAGATTAAGGAAGTTATCAATGTGATACCAAATGTTTCTGCTTAAAATTTTATGAGTATTGTAATGTTATGTGCATTCTTCGCATGCTTGGTGTGCATACTGTACAGTTGAGTCGTTCTCTAAAGCAGTTGCTTGTCTTAATTAGAGGGGAGACTTCAGGCTGCCAGCCTCAGGAAGTTCTTGAGCAGGTAGAACTTCTCAAGGCAAATATTGCTGATCTGGAGATTCAAGAGAGAGAACTGGACATGCAGAAAGCGTGTCTGCAACAAAGCATCAAACACCTGAATGAAGACCCCTCCAGCTGCAGATATCCTTACTCACAGTGTATGAGCCAGAATTTTTTCTTTTTTTTTCTTTATTCTCGTCTGGTATTTTTTGGTTGGTTTCCCTGGTAATTAACAGTCCCAGAAAAAGGCCATTGTAAAAGGAGTGCACCTAATTACATGTTGAGTGCTATAACCTGCCTTTCTTTGACTATGAGGTGTTATTGTTGGGTGTTTGAGTGGCCCCAGTCCAGTTTTTCCAGTCTCTAGTCTATTGCGGGTTCATGCTAGAGTTTCCTAAGCCTTACCCCACCAGTTATTCCTCTTTGGATTAAAATGGTTTATGCAAAGTTCAGTTTTTTATCTCAAAACTTATAATGTCATGGAACAGAGCCTCTTAAGGGAACATGGTGATAAAAATAAATATGAGATTTGAGGGGAAATTATATATCAATCCTTTTGCCTTCTCTGAAAAAAATATTGCCTTGCCTTGAAAAAATAGTGTCTGTTTGATAGAACACAACAGCATTGAAATAAAAAAAAAGTCTCCTCAAATTTTGCTTTCGGTTGCAAAGATTCTTGGGAGAACATAAAAGCAATGAATTACAATTTTTCTTCATCTCATATTGTTATGCTTTTGCATTTTCTCTCTCTCTCTCAAAACAAGAAAGCGTTCACCCGAGAAACTTTGCTTGCGATTGCAAAACCATTGAAATATAGTTTTTCCTCTCACCTCATACTTTGTCAATCCTCAGTTTTGTGTTTTTGCAAATGAATGCATGTTTCTCAGGAGAATGCAAAAGCACTGAATTATACTTTTTTTCCGTCTCATATTTTAATGTTTTTGCTTGCTCTCGAATAAAAAAATATTGCATTCCCCTGAAAAGTTTTGGGTTTGCTTGCAAAAGCACTGAAATATAGTTGTTGTTTTTCTCCCACCTCATGTAATGTCTCTGTATCATGGGTACATTTCTATGTGGAAAAATTTACAAAAGGATTAAAGATCACTTGGTACATATTCCTGAGCATTGTATACATACAGCTACGTGACACATGAGGACATATGTGATGCGTTCAGTGGGGATACTCTTTTAGCTGTCATGGCACCATCAGGAACACAACTGGAGGTCCCAGTGCCTGAGATGGTACGTTACACCAACCTTGAGCATGTTCACCATTTATCCTTGAGAATAATTTGAGTGAATTTTACATTTATGTATATATTTAAGTGTTTGCAATTTTTGGTGGTTTATAATCTCCATGCCTTTTTTTGTTGATTCAGGGCCACAATTGTCAAAAAAAGTACCAAGTGAACTTGCGAAGTCACTCGGCTCCCATCCAGGTGATGCTGATAAACAGAGAGACAAGCTGCTCCAAGCCTGTTGTTGTCCCCGTCCCACCTGTAGATGACATTTCTGCCATGCCGACTCCTCCTAGTACTCCAGCAGGGCTGCAGAGGTTCCCCATCTCTTCAGCAGAGCTCTGTGACCTAAAGCGTGGGCCGCTCAAAAGCCCTGCTGCAGAGCACCAACTCACACCCTCCTCCACGTCCCCCGACATGCACATGGGTACTGCTTTTTTCATACTGACCCCGTTCCTTACGGTGTGATTGATTTTTGTACCACCAGTCATTCTCTCTGCATATTAAAATAGGATAGGAGAAAATTTTTCAACAATGAAAAAATTACATACATAATCCTTTATGTGACATTTATATACAGGAGTTGAACAAAATAATGTGAACACCTAGGAAATAATAGGCAATACTTCTTTTTAAAGGTGTTTACCACAATTTGTCTTTAATGCAGCTTCCAATCTTTTGGTGAATGCTGGCTTTGTGAAACACTCTGTGGTAGGTTTTTATGGAGACACGGTGTTTGAGGTGAATATTGTGGTTTTCTGTCACTTTGTAGCAGTAGTTCTGTGCTTTTAGTGTTTGGTCCCTATCATTCACTTTTAGTTTTCCACCACCATTCTTCACTGATGCAGTCTTGCAATGTTTTGTGTACACAGTCAAAATGGTAAAGACTGATGTTCTTAAAATACAAAAATAAATGGCCCATTAAGTATATAGACACTTCTAGTACACAGGCTTCCATGATTTGTTGTTTTTGGAAGTCTGACAAATCACCCATTTCACACAGCACTTGAACTGAACACTGCTGAACACAACTTGTACTACTCTGATTTGCAAAATGGAGTATATAGATGAAAAGATAAATAAAAGATTATTTGTGCAGGCTACAGTGAAAGACACGCATTGTTTTTATATTAACCGTAATAATGGGTGTTCACATTATTTTGTCCAACCACTATATTTATGATTATACATCCATATACACTACTGTTCAAAAGTTTGGGTTCAAAAAAGTCTTACCGATCCCAAACTTTTCAGCTGTAGCGTATATTAGAAATTTTATACAGCATTTGAATATGACTGATTTTTATTAATATAGTTTTCCTCTTCTCTCTCTTTTTTTTTTTTTTTTTTTTTTTTTTTTAAAGAATGCAACTCTGAGTCCCCTGTTAGTCAGTGTTTGTTGATGCAGGGGTCTCTAGGCGGTCCTGAAGAACAGCAGAGGGAGATGGAGGGTCAGGATCTGCAGTCCATGCTGGAAGAAATGAGGGATGAGAGAGAAGGTGACATGGATTCCATTGTAACAATATACAGTTTTTCCAAAATGGTTAAGTTTAAAAAAGTTATTTTTGTATTCAAGTAGAAAATTTACACTTGCCTTTTTCTTCTTCCTCCAGGTGTTTCTAACCTCATTGATGAGTTGATGTCTTCAGATGGTAAGTTCTTAAAAAAAGTTTTCCAGTCATTTATTTGCGTCAGTGCTGGCCTTCTGCACAGGCCCCTTGTGGTCACATAGAACAGCTACTTTTGGTTATATTTGTTCTGACTTGAAGCAGTTCACTGCTGTCTTTATCAGTTAATCATATAGCTAGCAGTGCAGATAAATCTTTTTAATATGTCCTGACCAGAGGAGGATGGGTTCCAACAGCTGAGTGATGGTTCCTCTCAAGGTTTTGTTCTCCTATGCATGCCAGTTTTTCCTCAGCACTTTTGCCTCTGGCTTGATGTTTTATGGCATTGATGTGTGTTATGCAACCTTTATTATGAGTTCATTTATTTTGTGAAAGGTATAAAAAATAAAATTGGAAATCAATTGTTTTTAATAATCACCAGAAGTATTTGTATGCACTGAAATGAGAAGTTTTTAATGTAAAGTGTTAACTTGTTATGCTATACAGTGAGAAAAAATATTTGATCCCCTGCAGATTTTTTACGTTTGCCCACTGACAAAGAAATGATCAGTCTATAATTTTAATGGTATGATTATCTGAACGGTGAGAGAGAGAATAACAACAAAAAAATCCAGAAAAACGCAAAACATGACATGACATGGCATACCTGGTGGCCTACCACAAGAAACGTCTGACCTCTGTGACTGCCAAAAAGGGTTTTCCCTCTCAGGGGGGATTTTGTCCCACTCGTCTTTGCAGATCCTCTCTAAGTCATTAAAGATTCTAGGCTGACATTTGGCAACTCGAACCTTCAGCTCCCTCCACAGATAGTGTAAAATATACACTACAGCTCAAAGGTTTTGGGTCAGTATTTTTCAAAAATGACAGTGAAGACGTTTTTTTCTTTTCTGTCTTCTTTATTTTATTTTCATCAAAGAACCCAAGATATGAGAATTTCATTTTTGAGAATTTCATTTAATGGTCACATAAATGCAGCCTTGGTGAGCATAATAGCTTCAAAAACATCTTTTTTGACCCTAACATTTTTTAACAGTACTGTATATCTCTATTTATTTAGTTAGTAAATGTATATTAGATAAACCCAAATCTGCACTCTTTGTGTAACTTTGTGTGTGTGTGTGTGTGTGTGTGTGTGTTAGTTTTCCCCCTGTTAAGACTTTCACCCAACCCTGGTGTGGATTACAATTTCAACCTTGATGACAACGAGGGAGTCTGTGACCTTTTTGATGTGCAGATTCTTAATTATTAGAGCATGATTCACGCCACACCGGTCCACACTTGCTTTCATAGGACAATAGCGGAGGTAATGAGCCCCCCCACACACACTGCCAACGGCTGCATTCCTGCCTCAGCGTCTGCTCCTTGAACCTTGGATTGCACTCAGTTTCACATTCATTTACATTTCGTCCTTCGCTTGGGTTCTTAAGTCCTAAACAGTGTTGTCCTGTCTTCCCTCAACTGTGACTAGTGTTTCAGAGGAACAGACAGGAAAGATAATCCCCTCCCACCTGTACTTTAGACACTTGTATATCTATTGTCTTTTTGTTTGATACAGTTATTAGTTTGCTTTCAGTTTTGTGACTGCTCATTGTTCCTAATGAGTGATGGTGTAATTCATAGGGGTGAATGGAGGGCAGTTGAATGTAATTGAGGAATTAAAACCACCCAAACATGACACACTAAATTTTGGTTGTACACTTGTTGGAACATGTGCCTTACGATCATCTCTTTGTTCATTATTTTTGTCCTTTCTGT
Organism: Barbus barbus; assembly: GCF_936440315.1. Lineage (NCBI taxonomy): Eukaryota > Metazoa > Chordata > Actinopteri > Cypriniformes > Cyprinidae > Barbus > Barbus barbus. Next base: position 13,057,448 of record NC_136754.1, read on the forward strand.
GCCATCCTGTCTTATTCGTCACGATACGTTATAAACAGTTCTAACTTGATCTTTTTCTCACACATTGTAAGCTGGAGCTCTACAGTTTGACATGAAAATGTATAATATAATTTAACAGCACTCACACAGACATTCATTTGAATGGCTCAATTGTGTGTCTAACTATTTAATCACAACACTAATTATTTGTATGTTGGTTGTTTTGAAGTCCATTGATAGAAACACTGTGACACTCATCTGTGTATATTTATATTGAGTTATTGTTTGTGTTTGTTACTGACTGCCATGTTGGAATCTCACTATGCTGTTCACCTTGCTGTGAAAAGCTATTTTTTTTATTTATTATTGTTTGTGTAGAGGCAATCCTACCTAATTTAAAAAGTGAACGAATATAATTTGAAACTTATAATTAAATTGTAGTGTTTTTGATTTAGAGGACAGAAAAATGTTAAACTGCCTTGGATAATCTTTGTTTATAGATTCCACAAGATTGTGCCTTACACAGGTTTTTTTTCTATTGCTGCAAGTACATTTATTTTCTCTGTATAGGTTTTCTAATCAAAAGAGCAATGTTTTTGTTCTGTTGCACTTTTTTTAACCAAAGTTTTATATATAAAAAAACACTTGCTATTGCTCAAGTATTGTGATCATTTATGTTTTGTGTGGAATCTCGTCTTGGGAGAAGAAACCTATTTGTTTGTAACACTGCAATATATCACACATGAAGCATTCCTTTGGGTTGTGTCACAATCTCTCCATTTCTTTAAGTTGCTCAAGGCCTCAGTTTATATTTTCAGTCTACAGCAGCTCTGCATCTTTCTTTTACTGGTAATTTCACATACAGCATTTGGTATTTTAAGGAAGAATTTTTTTAAATGCTTTTAAATATGCCAATTGTGACCGTAACAAACCAGAAGGGGGTAGCAAAAACTTCCTTTTTTTTTTTTTTTAAACTGGCTGAGTAAAGGCGAGTTTTACTAATTGTTACACCTTATAAATCCTACAGTATCATATTTCATACATGAATTTCTAAGGCCTCTAAATTACCAATGGGATCAAAACGTTTTTTGTGCATCTCCCCTCTGATTGATAGTTCATACTTTTTAGCACAAGGTTAAACAAAGGGTTAGATTTAGAAATAGTCTCGTCTCTCTAAAGGTCATTGTACTTTATAAGTATATTTAGATTTATTACCTCTATATCAATACGTGTACATTCAAAGGTTTGGTCACAACTAGGCCTACTATATTTTACACATTTTAGAATTGTCAAAACCTTTTTTTTTTTCAGTTATACCAGAAACTTATTATTCACAAAGAATATAGTTAAGCAAAATGACAAAAACAAAGTAAGAGTGTGCAATTTCAATACTGTATAAATAGGCCACATCTGTTAGACTGTATATGCAACATGTCTTTTCAAAACTCCTATTTTAAAAACTACTAGTCAAATCATACTTGCTTTTAAATGCATAATCCATTTGCATCCCTTGATGAAGCATCTTTTGAGAAACAAAACATTCGGAATCTATGAGTATGGTGAAGGTCCGATGGATTTAATTTGAAATGTTTTTTTGCAGCTGGTGTTATGCACAGATGCTATGTCACCCTTGTGACCCATAGCAATTAGGCAAGATTGCTGCTCTGGTTCTCCTCAAATTCTTCAGAACATATTTGAACATCCTGAAATGATACATTTCTGTAGGATTGAAGAATAAACTGCATGGAACCAAATAAAAATGAAAAAGCTGAAAATGTGCACAATGTAGCCTATAGGCTATGACAAACTAAAAGATTACGTCGGTGAACATGATCTTCTGTACAGAGGAACATTCTTTTATGATGATGCTAGGTCCATAAAGAATTTGCCTCATCATTTAGTTATGAAGTTTCATGATGAAAAATCACATTCTTGTTGGAAATATGTTGATGTATTTAGCTTGGGTGGTTTAGAGGGCTTTTGACCACCAACCAGCTAAACGAGCCAAGACCAGCCAACCAAAAGGCAGTTTTTTTTCCTCCAGCAGACAGTGAGAAAACATGTCAGACACAATGGATGCAGCATCTGTTTTGATGGTAAATTTGCATAAATTAATTAAATTATTATTTTTGTCATGTAGGCCTACAATAAAACTATTAAAAATGCATAAAAAAATACGACTATAGATACAGGCTATATAGATAGATAGATAGTATGACAGAATAATATGATAATGATATGATAATATGAAAAAATTAAAAAAGAAAAGTACACGCATACACATTCTTTCCTCATATATAGATAGATAGATAGTACGACAGAATAATATGATGATATGATTCAATTTACAGCTGCTTAATCAAAAAAAAAAAAAAAAAAATTAAAAAGAAAAGTAGCCTACACGCATACACATTCTTTACTCATCATTTTGTGGAAGTAGTATTTATTTATTTAAAAGACGCGGATGCCGCACCACAAAAAGTAATTTAGCCTACGAGTGTAAACTCTATTAATCATTTTGTAGATGTAGAGTTGAAATCTCATAAAAAAAAAATAAAAAAAAAAGCCATGCGACATTGCCATCTTGCTTCGACCAAAGTTTTCTGAAGTCACGTGTAATGCGTAAAGTAGGATTTGAACTCACCATCGATCCGCTAGTAGTCTTCTTGTTCTGTTTTGTTTTTCCGTTCGTTTCATACAAACCAAAGGCTACAGAAAATGTACTTTGTACAAACGCTACTATCGACATTTTGCATCTCAGCTTTTACTTCAATTATAGTTTTACTCTTCTGGTCAAAATACTACCTTATGCCTTGACTAAGAAGTAAATCCCTGCTCTTTCACTTTGTGTACATAGGCTATTTTGCAAAGGCACAGATGGTGCAAAGCTCCACATGCTGGTAAACATCTACTCTAGTTTGCTCAAATGGAAAAAGTGCTGGTCTCTTGAGACTGTGAATGAGAATTCAAGGAGATATCCACTTCTTGTTGCTCTCTTGCATGTGCCAACCTCCTCCCCCTGTCTCCAAAGTCTTTGGCACACTTCAATACATGCTGTCTGAAGGAGGAACCGACGAAAGTGTACAGAACAGGATTTAGACAGCAGTGTGTCAGTGCCAGGCTCTCAGTGACCTGAGTAGCCCTGTCCAGCTCTTTACTAACCCCACAGTGAGTCACAAACGTGTACATGATGTCCATGGCCCTGCAGAACTTGACCACGTTGTAGGGCAGCTGTGTGACCACAAAGACTCCCACCATCACCAGCAGCACACGGATGGACCTCCACTTCCTCCATCTCCTCTCCTGAGGCAGCTTCAGTAGGGCTCGGCCTACACCGGTGTAGCAGAACAACATCACTAATAAAGGTAGCAAGAAGCCTATTACAATCTCCACCACTTCCAAACTAGCTTTAGCCTTGAGAGCCATGTCTGTTGGATACATTGCGATGCAGCTTTTTTTATGAGGAAGCTCTCTGACTGTTGAAAACACCAAATCAGGGACGCCAAGAAAAAACGCAATGGTCCAGACCACCAAACAGAGTTTTTTGCAGTGCTTCTTTTGAAAAGCACATGTAAAGCCTATGCTTCTGGCTCCTGGCGTCAAAGCCAAGTACTGATCCATGCTGATGTGGGCCAGCAGCATCATGCTACAGGTGAAGTTGATGGTGTAGAAGGCAGATACGAGTTTACAGACGGTGACCCCCAGTTCCCAGCCGTGGATGGCATCAGCAGCCCAGAAGGGCAACGTTAGTAGCAGCAACAGGTCTGCCACAGCCAGGTGAAGTATAAATGTGTCAGTCAATGTTTTCAGTTGCTTGCAGTATGCATACACCGCCACAACCAGAGCGTTGCCTGTTAAACCAATCACTAGAGATAACACAAAAACAGCTGGGAGGAAGATCTTTGCGAAAGAGCGCACGTCGCCCTTCTCACAGATGGTTTGATAGTCATCGTAGCTGAAGTTGGAGCTGTTGTATTCGTACTCGGGGTAGTCGTAATAGTGTACCTCTGAGGTCTCCATTCTTCTTCTAAAGCTCTGAAAAGTAAAACAATGGTTTCTTTGAAAGCTTTTAGATTTTTATATGCAAAGAGACATGGAAATGATCAAGCATTCTCAGATTTACAGATAAGGAGTTGATCTATTTTCATCCAAAAAAGCAGAGAGAAAGCAGATGGCTACCAGACAGGATGTTTTATTGCCACAGGCGTGTAACAGCACCTTCATTCCGAACATTCCCTCTCCGCTTTTATCAAATGCCCTTTTCTATGCATGCTTAAAATCACAGATAAACCGAAAGTAGAGATGCTTATCAGTTAAACATTGTAAATCCTTTACAGATTTCCTGTGTAATCCCACATTTGCTTAAACAAGTCATAAACTTTAAAGTTTCTCTTTAAACACTCCCTCTTCCAGAGAAGTGCAATTTTCGTTTCAAATAAATAAAGTCACATGAATGCATTTCTATGAGATTTTTACATTCAAATCTTAAACACTCATTCCAGAATTTTTTTTTTTTTCACAGATCAAGCAGCTTTTATATCATACTATAAATTATTTAATGACTATAAATGAGTGTTATTTCAGTCAGGCTTGAACCCAAACATGTTATTTTCAGTAATTTGGAACATTATATATATATATATATAGCAGTAATCTAATTAGTTAAAAGCCAAACATTCCTTTATTTTCAAATACCAGATATGCACATTTTAGTACAGTTCATGGCAGTTTATCTTTATGTTCGCATTAGATGTAATTGCATGAGTACTGTTCAAGACTTATCTCCCAAACAATGCGCAAATTCAGCAACTAACATCTGGATCATATTAAACTTCTAACAAAAAATAAAATAATCTTCTAAAACTGATAATGCCATGCTTTTCTTACCTCGAAAGACTCAGGGTTTTGCCTGAAGGCAGAGTAGAGTGTTTCTGTCTGCTCTTCCTGTGAGAACTGAGTCTGTTTACTGTGACTCATGCATGCAGAGCTTTGCTCCCACACCTAAACATAATGTGAACATATATCTGTTCTTATATGTGGTTCCAGCAGCTGTCCACAAAAATGCTGTTAAAGTCTTTTTTAAAAGATTATCAGAGAGCACATCACATAAAAGTAATGCACAACAACAACATATTGATTTGATGCAAAGTTTCTTTGCGTAAGTATATATTTATTTGTACACACTTTATTTTATTTAAAACTGGGTTATATTTAATTTTCTGGCTTGGTCTGGGTAATTGAGCTGCTCATAGGCCTATTAATTTTTAGAAAAAAGTGCTGTTGACTTTGTTTGTAACATCTGCACTATTGTACATACCTGTGTAAGTGCAAATTATTGCTTTTGCATGGTTGCTTATGGTTACCGTTTGGGGCTCAGTGTGAAGGCAATGTTACACTGGCCTTGTGTGATCTCATACAAAATGATTTTTTCCCAGAACATTTTAGATTCTTAAATAAAAACAAAGTGAAACTTGCAGGAAATAGTTTTATGTTATCATCAAGGATTATGCAGATAAGGAAGAAGGGGTGTTGCTTTTCTATTTACTTTGGACCGCCAATGTGTTTTGACAAATGTTTTGACAAATTCCAGGCACAAAACATAGGCCTACTATTTTGTATGCCTTTTCAGGCTAGCATCTTTTCTGGCACATTAAACTGGCAGAACTACTCAAATACAAAAGAGGAGTGATAGTTATGCAGTTTATAGCCCACAGAATCTGTCAACACACATAGACTAACAGTATAAACATGTCAGTTCCTTCACAAAAAATGCACTACAGCCAAAACTTGTGACATTTCGTTTTAACAGAAGCCAAGCTGGTCTGAGGGCTCATCTCTTGGGTAAATATTGCCCCCTAGTGATATCAGCAAATAAGAATTACACACGGGTGAGAATTCAGTAAATACATTTTATTTTCCAAAGAGATTATTACTTAACCAAAATATACTTGGAAAAGAAAAGCTATACGAATATAAATGATTATCACAAGCATAACCTGAGCCTGAAACATGCTTTATGAAACATGGTGATATATTCATTTTTTCCTGATTCAGGGAACCTGTAAGGAGAGAACCCACAATAACATCTGTTTAGTACCATTTTTCCTTCATATTATGTAAATACGTTGCAACATGTTACCTGGGAAGGAGCCTTGAACGCATATAATGCTTTAACTTTTTCATTCGGCATCCCTTTTGACTTTGGCAGTCTGCTGGCGCTGTTTTAATTGAGGTAGGCAAATGATGAGTTCATAGTAAAGCAAGTCAGTCTATTTCTAATATGTTTAAATGGCATGCAAACAGGCTGATCAGAGGATAGTGAATACCGGTAAAACTCCACTGCTTGCTAAAAGGCTCTGACTTCCGGGACGCTTTTTCCGTTTGTTATTCCTGCTTTTTTCTTGTCTCTTGGTGCGGTGATAGATGTGTATCTGAGAAAAACAAAATGAAAAGCAAAGTCAATATATTTTTAGAATATAAAAATCACGTAACTGGTGAAGCGTGTGTTGATAATTGTCCATAACTCAACATTTTTCTCCATTTACAGTACATCTAGCCTATATTTTATTTAATGAACTGACAGAGGACGGTAAATACCGTTGGTTCTGCACTGTCTCCTAAAGGAGTGAGACCTCCTGGACGTGACTGTTTTCTCTTATTCTTGCTGTTCTCCTTCAGATCAATAAAAAAAGATTGAAAACATTACATTTCTGGTGACACATTTTACATGGCTATCTCTGCATTGTGCAACAATTATGAGGCAGAGCTGCAGATTATATTTTTGGCAGATGAAATCTTTGTGTAGTTATTTGTGACAAGCAGGACCACTGGCATTTTAATGGTTATCAAAGAGAAAGCTTAATTATGGTTTGATTATCATCCAAACCCCTTAGGGGGTTTATTACATTTTGAAAAAGCTGCAGCTGGAAAAATCATCTCAGAAGATTGCGCAAAGGCACACGTTACGTTATTAGATGTGTAGCTACTTACACTCGGTGGCACAACAGCTACAGTCTTTGCTGGTCGCCGTACTCTGTACATCTTGCAAAAGGATTGTTAAAAGATAAATGACTCAAAGTAAGCAAAACTCTAAAATAAACATATGAAAATCATACATAGATCCTTTATTCAGTTTAAGCACTAAAACGCCTTCCGAAATATCTGCAAAAGAATTTCAGTGATGCCTTGGACGTACTGTGCATACCATTGAAATGATCTTGTGTCGAGTAGGGAGAGGACCATTAACGAGATTGTTTATCTTTACAAAATATTCATCTGCTATTAATAACAGTATTTAAAGCATAATTACTAATGAAATTAGGTTACAAATAAGCCACTAATGCAATTTGTCATTTTGCAAAAAAGAAAATATGAATTATATTTAGGGAAATGCCAAAATAAAGATGTCTCTTAAACGCATTCTTACCTCAGTGTGACTGACCTCAATAAAAATACTACCAGCAAAGTTTATCCCTCACCTCAAACTGATGAACCTCTGGCTCATCAAGGTGAAATGGCAATTCCATGCTTATATCTTCCTCGACTTCTTCTCCATGAAGACTGAAGATGAGCAGGCTGAGAAACAACAGCCCTAGCTGCACACTACTCTTCATCCTGATGCTTTCTGCAGTCCAATTGCACTTCATCTCTGCTTTATACTCCTATTTAATCACTACCAGATGTTCAAAAAAGGGGCAGTAACATTTTCCCTGATGCAAACATTTTCAAACACACTTGCAGGTTTGAACAACAACCCAGCTTAGATATATAATGATTTGCTAATACTTAGACACATGATGATTAATCATGAGTGATTTGTATGGCCGAGGGGCAAAAAGAGAGGCCAGTGTACAGTATCTCATAAGGCTCTTGTTGTGTTTTGCCATTCAGTTTTCATTTTTACTATTGATTTATAACTTTGTTTGCAGTAAATCAGATGAAAGCCATTGCATAATAAGATTTTTTTTTCCTGAAAACAAGTGAAAAGTGATCTTGAAAAAAGAATATCTTTCTCTTTCGCTTTGAGGATTGAGAAATAGCAAGAGCGAAGAAAACTCAGGATACTTTCTTGGCCATTGTTTCAAACCAGCTGACTAGATGTACATGTGACTAAGCTTAAGTCGAAAACTGCTAGAACATTTACTTGCCTTAAAGTGTAAATTTGCAGATCAGTGACATGAACAGCACTGGTGGGACAAAAGATAATACTTAAAAAAAGGAAAAAAGATAACAGATAACGTTATTGCAATGATGGCCCACAAGTGCATGTGGGACTGGGATTAGCATCAACCAAAACAGGATCATTACAAGTCCCTTCTGAAACCAGTCTAAGATTGTTTGCTGGTTTTAGATGGTCTCACAGTATGACTAGCTGACAAGTGACAACACTTTGAATAACTGTGAAGATGAATTTTGATCTGTGTTTTACTATCTGGGTAGTCTCTAAATTGGTTATTTCTGTTGGTTGCTACCTGCATAACAACTTGTTGAGATGCTGAGAAAAAAGTGATCTAAAAAGACAGCAAAGAATGCAAAATGGCAAGGCAGCATGTAACAGACAAAACAATTGAACTCTTTTTCTATGAAAATCCTTTCCCTATTTTGACCAGCCTATTAAAACTTGGTTGTAAATCTCTCATTATACTATATTATCAGAGAATTTTGGATTCAGGTTTTCTTTGCATAGGTTTTGTATTCCTTTATGGAACTGATTGGTCATATTGAGCAGAGCTTATACACCTCAGTTTTTGAGTTTTATTATTATTACTATTATTTATCAGAACACAAAATTAGGGTTACAAAGGCTAATATAAATCAAGCAAAATAATGTAAATCTAATATCTATCAAGCAATACGTAAATAAATGCTTGTTTTATGTCATCATTATTCTGTAGCCTATATTTAAGACAAAAGTTTAAAGTGTTTGAATTAATTCAAATCAGTGCTATCTGGTGACTGCATTTAATTAATTTGTTTAGTTTTACAGCTATGCAACTGTGGCTAAAACAACAGCAACGTTTAAATCTTACATTCCCTTCACTCTCAGTATGGTATCAGTGTTCAGTACGTCCAAAAGTGGAATATCAGCAGCACCGTTGCAGCATTGCTGGGCTCTGTGAACCGGAGGTTGGCAGATTTTAGGTCTCGTGTTTGTAAATGGCGTGAGACCACAGCAGGTACACGCGCTCCTTTCCGAGCGTTTCTCTTCAGACGTTCTTGATTATTTTTTGTCAAACTTGTTAAAAGGTTATCTTCGAACATTCCCAAAAGACACGGAAAGTCGACCGTATTGATCTGAAGCGGTCTGCGGACATTCATAATGAGTTTTTCTACAAATCTTGACAGCTTGGCAGTCGCTGGTCGAAAAGAGCTGATGTAAGCGACTGAGGCCAAGACGCGACGGTAAGTGCCGCATCTAAACTATTCTTCCCAATGTAGCAATTGTTTGTCTCTTGTTTGGTTGATTTGTTGTTTATTATAGTCAAATTTATATAAATGTGCCTGCATGATTAATCAGAACAGAAAATAGTCTATTTATTATGACTTAGAGCTGTCTCATGTAGAAATAGACCGGTTTCTTCTTTTATGGAAGTGGTTTATCCAAACTCAATCAAACTCGACGTCCACTTAAGCCGTCACAAAGTCTGGTTTAAAGGGAAATTTTACTCGAAAACTAAAGTTTTGTCATCAATTACACACCCTCATGTTGTTCATTTTCTTCTGTGGAGCGCAAAAGGAGATGTGAAGCAGAATGACATGTTCAGTCACCATTCACTTTCATTGTATGGGAAGAGATTCATCGAAAGTGAATGGTGACTTGAGGCTGAGGTGAGTAAATGATGACAAATGTAGAACTGTCCCTTTAAATGCATTGCCACCTTCTGACAGATGAATTGTAGTTATACCTCATGGGCAAAAGCTTTGTGTTTGCTTTCACTGTTGGCTCAGCAGATGGTTTCGAGGTTTCTGAGAAAGATTTGAAGAGTTTTACAGTGTGCCTACAAAAGGCTAGGTTTGTTTTTTTAAACTATTGAGGACACCAGTGTTATTTTATTATTATTTATACATTGTTATAATATTTATTAATGTTTTGAAGAAGCTTTTATTTTTAGCCTAAATGTTTTAATATTTTTATTAATTTTATGTGCTTTCATTTTCTATACATTGCAGTGTTTAAGGCAAGCAAATAGAAAAATAGAAAAGTTCCTTTTTTTTGTTGTTGGTTTTTTTAATGTCAAAACGTCTACAGCAATTAAAATTAACATTGTTGGGGTTAAATCCCAGGGCCCTTATTTCAGCAACAGGCTTATTTAACAGCCTTATGCAACAGGGTTTACTTTGGACTTTTCTCATAATACACTGTATTATGTTGATTTCATAATGAAAGAATGTTATAATTACAAGATTATTTTGTCTTCTGATTTATCTTATAGCTTCCATTATAGAGTTTAAATATACAATAGCTGGCATCTGTAACTTCAAACACGTTATGGAGCCAGTGGCGCAGTTGGTGCCAAGTTTTGATATTATTAATGACTCTGCTCTGCTTCTATTACTGTCCTCAGCTAACAGTCAGGTCAGGGCAGGTACCTTATTAGCTCTCCAGAGGTAAAGGATGGGGCGTAAACTGGATCTCTCTGGTCTGACGGATGTGGAGGCTGAGCATGTGATGCAGGTGGTGCAACGGGACATGGAGCTACGCAAAACGGAGGAGATGCGGCTCAAGTGAGTCTCATGCACACTTCTGTGTCTTTGTAGTATCCCTTTTAGGACTCCTCCTGCTCAAAATACACTACTGTTCAAAAGGTTGGGGTCAGTAAGAATTTTGCTTTTATTCAGCAAGGATACAGTAAATTAATTAAAAGTGACAGTAAAGATATTTACATTCTTATATAAAAAATAAATAAATTCTATAAATGGCGTTTCTTGGCTCATCAAAGATCCGGAAAAGCCAGCAAAAATGCTTCAAGCTTTCCACAAATAAATGAAGCACTATGAGTATTTTCAACATTGATAATATATGTTACTTGAGCACCAAATCAGATTTTATCATCAGATAAATGTAGCTTGGATGAGCGTAAGAGACTTTTTCAGAAACATTAAAAAATCCTACCAACCATAAACTTGAACTGTAGTATATGTCATTTTAAAATGATAATGCTAAATATGTCCACATTTTTCTCATGAAAAGTTTGTAAATAAACTATTTTAGCATTGCCTTCCTGGTGATGTCACCCAAATGGCGTTCCAATCATTGCTAGCGAGTATGAGGAAGTTCCCATCATTTTTTGTCATACTTTAAAACAAAATGACAGGAAAGGCTCTCCCTTTCCTCTTTATCCATGACTCACTTCCCTGAGCCCACCATGAATATGGCTTTGAAGAAATCAGATTCTGACCTACAGATATATAGAGGCATTATTATTCAGGAGAGACAAAGTCATGCTGTATGTATCTTGGTCATAGGAGTCCACTATTTCTACCTTCACAGGTATTTGCAAATTAAAAGGCCCTCTCTGTTTACATATAAACAAATATCTCTTTGGTGTTCTAATTTGCTGCACTTCACAGTAAGTATTTGTAAGAAACAGGCAGAATACTTACCTAACCTTATCTGAACTGACTTTTAACTCTTTTTATGTAATACTATGTATAAATACATTGGTTCCCAAAGGACAGAGCATAATGCATATATTTAGTCTGTAATCTCTGTTTGACCTTCTTTATTCCCCCCTTTCCCTCATTGTTTTGTCTTTCTTTTTTTTTTTAAAGTGTGGCACATTGGCATAAAGAAGCACATTACTCATCACTGTACTTCGGAGTGAGAAAAACGCTTTGGTTAATGGCTTTGTTTGGCACCACAATTTTATCTGACTGACAGAGAAGCACTCTGGCTGCTCTAATCTCTCACACTGTTGTTGAAAAGGCTTGTTTGCTGGAACAGGAAGAAGGAATAATGGCACAAAAATTAATTTGGAAAAAAACAAAAACAAACAATGCCTAGTTGTTTCATGCTTTTAGGCATTTTAGGCTTTTCGGCACCTAGTTTGTAACTCAGAAACACTCGGACATTGTATTTAATGTAGTCACAAAAAAAGACTCTTCCCTTCAAAATCTGATCACAGGTTCTTACAGGAGACATTCTTTAAATGTTTGTTATTGGCTGGTGTGAAGATCTGTCTTGTATGTCCACTTGTACAGTAATTCAATAACTTAAGATGGATGTTATTATCAGGCAGACAAAGAGACATTGCAATATAATATTACAGTTTGCATTAGTTTTCCTCCGCTCCAGGAAACTGATTTTTATTTGTCCAGTTAAGAGCATTGAGATTGGTTAGCCTATATACTATGTTATTTTTGTACTATACAACTCTATATTGGTTGTCAGGTAATTTTGTTTCATACTTTTGTAGTTCAAATGAGTTAAACAGAATTTCTATTTGAATATTAGTGCTATTTCTTAAGCCCCAAAATTCTCTTTCACGTCCCTACAGAACCTTAAACCATCTCATTTTATGCAGACAGCATTTTTTTTCTTCTCCCAAGTGTGTTCTGCCTGCATGCATCTAGCTTTTCAATATCCTCTCCGACACCTGGGGAGCATCTCAGAATTTCAAACAGGACTGAGTGAGCTATCAGAGAATGGAAGAGCAAAAAACAAGATTATTAGAAAAGACACTCTGAATAGAGGCAGGAAAATACAGGGATTTAAAAAGTATTTTTTTTTTTCTCAGGAGATCCATCTTGTAGGAAAGCATCACTGAATTCAATAATGAAATGCCTTTAACTGAAAATTGAGTGTTTAATCTTATTATTATACATTACTGACACTCTGTCCTCCAATTTGATACTGTTAAGTGCTTTGACACAATCTGTATTGTTAAAAGCGCTATATAAATAAAGGTGACTTGACTTGACTATTTGTTTTGGCAAAGTAATAAAAAAACCTGGAAACCAATTAAATGCGTTATCATATATCTGTTCTTAAAATATTTAACATAACCTTTGTAGATATACTGAAAGGTGTATATGATGCACTATATACTGTCTCTTCTTCACAATTATATATATATATATATATATATATATATATTTATTTGATGTACTTTACAAATGCCCACTAGGACGTACTTAAGTACCTCCTGGGGTATGCAAAGCCCTGGTTGGGTACCACTGATCTAAATCAGACTTTGGAAAAAATCTTGAGACACTTTAGTCTACCATCTATCCATGCACTCATCCATGATTTTCCATTTCATTAAATCAAAGATTTCAAACAGATGGCAAATTCTGCCATTTTGCGAGGCCCCTGTTAATCATTACATGAAGGGGAAATGTAACGGAACTGCACACAGAACGTAGTGAATCTGGGCAGACATTTAGGCTTGTAGCACACTATTCAGTGGGTCATTTTGGCCTTATGCAAACAATTATGATAGGATTGCTGATTCATTTACACTGTAATTCATACTAAAGCTGTATGAATATTTGTGTGGCTTAAGTTTTAAGATGTTTTTGTCGGCATCCAAATCTGATTCCTCACAAGGGTTTATTTGAATTAGAGAACTAGTTTCGTCTCAGTTCTGTCTATGCCGAATATCCATGGAATGACTAGCAACTATGTATTTAACAGATTAACAAATCCTGATTAGGACATGTTTTCTTTCATTGCTCTAAAGTGAACCATTCCCAGCATGACCGTTTGCTGTGTGTTATTGTGTTGCAATAACACTGCTGATCTATGTTAACAAGATTGCACTAAACTGTATAACACAACAGCAGATTTGGTTTGAGATTGATCTCCCTTGTGTGTGTCCTCAAGCAACATATTCTTATGAGATTGAATTTAGACTTAATTACACTGTAACAAGGACACGCTAAAATAAAGTCTTACGTTAAATTTAAGTCAAATTATGAAATGCATTTTATTTTGTTAATGTTTATGAATTTTAATTTAAATGGTAAAAACCTAAACAAAACTATAACAAAACATTTTTAACATTGCATGTAAAAAACTGACATTTTCATGTTATTATGAAAAATTGATAAATGGCCAGTATTTGTCTAAATACATTCAAAACAAAACACTAAAAATGCTTTACATACATTTAGGGCATCACAACAACATAATGTAAAAAATGAAACAATATTACTGTTAAAATTTACTAAAAACAAACAAACAAAAAAAAACATTTACCAGTTATTAAATTATTAGTTTAAAAAATAAATGTACCTTTGCCATCATCTAATGCTCACTTCATCTAAGTGTGGAGGAAAAAAATCCACCAACTAATAAAATATATAATATCACTTGAGACACATCAAATATTGACCAGTAAAACAGTGTCATTTATATCAAACATTAGAAACTTGAGTGCATTAGAAACTTGAGTGCATTAGAAACTTTATAAAGGATACTGTAAAATGTATTATAGATACATACTGCATAACAGGCATGGGAAAAGAAGAGGATATGCTAAATTGTGTACTGCAGTTGCAGATTGTATCTAATTATATATAACCTGTCAATCACGATAGATACTGGTGTGTCACATGACTTAGTAAAAAATATTGGCATTGGTTGACCCCCTGTTCATTACACCTGTGCCCAGTCTGGCTATCTGGCATGAGACACTTAGTAGACCTTCGCTTGGATCTGCACCTACTGGCACAGGACGCCTCTGCTGTTCTCTGCCAACGGCTTGCTTTGTAAACAACAGACCATGTTTCTGAGAACTCGGTGGAAATGGCCTGCTGAGTATCCAATTATAAGTTCATTGGAGAGACCCCTGATGGGGTATCATCACCATGGGTGACTGTAGGGACATGAAATTGATCTTGTTCAGGTCTGTAAGAAATGTTCAGCTATTATCTTCTTTTGTGCTTTTTGGCCGTTACTTTAAATGCATCTTGCCACTGATTCAGTCTAGACAAACTGGTGGAAGGCTGTTCGTAATCTCTGGTTTGTATCTCTGTGGTCTGAATGTCACATTTAGAGATTAATCTACAAACTACATGCGTCTTGGATTTAGTGTAAGAGTTGTTTTTCACTGATTTCAAGCATATGCATGCACACAATGTCCCCCAAAGGGAGGTTTTGGCACAAATTTGTCAGAAAACAATTTCTGTGTGCACACGTAGATGCAAAAATGCAGTGTTATAAATTTGTGTTTGCCAAGTCTTGCATGTGTATTATGTCATTACAGCCTTTGTTTTCTTTCTTTTCCATTTTTTTTTTCTTTCCTGTCTGTCTGTTTTTAATCTGCTGAGATTATACTCAGTTCCCCTCTCACAGTATTCACTGGAGCCGATCCGTTCAAGCTGTGGCTCTAATCATTCGTAATGATTTCCTTTTGGCATTGTTTGGAGAGACAAAGTAAACGCCACACCTCAAGCAGAGATTTTCAATACAATGCATCCTTTCTAGTTTTTCATCTCTCTCTCCGCTCCTCTTTGTCTGCTCCTCTCTCTATGAGTCACAGGTTTGCTTTTATAACAGTATGTATCATGACACATTTAAAATTATTTAAATTTCAATAAAGTGTAATTAACTTTTTCCGCATTACTGAATAAATCAGTGTTTTTGAATTAATTGATTCAGATGACTCAGTGATTCATAAACACAGTGGCTACATGCAAAATTGCATAAATCGCATAATAGTTGAAAAACATTATGTGAACAGGGTAGTATGTCCGAATTCACAGCATTGTGAGTAGGGATGACCTACTATTTCCGGTGAGATTCTGAAGTATGCATTCAATAGACACTTTACTATCCCACAAGGCCACAGAGAGGATGTGTGAGTAGCAGTGAAGCAACACTGCAACTGATGCTAGTAGGTCACTTGATAATGACAACATAATGAATATAGTAGATCCAGAATATATTCATACTATATAGAACATACTTTTTTAATGGTCAGTAAGTAATTACTTACTCTCTGGGTAGGTACTTGTTTTTGGATGCAGCCACTTGTTTTGTTGTGAAATAAATCAGCATTTTGAATGAAACAATTCAGTTGACTGATCGATTTAATGAGTAGTTACTTGTCGCCACCTACTGGCATATCAAAGTAAGCTCCATGAAGATTTACTGGAAAAACACACCACTAATGCGTTTTTCTTGATTAAGATATTTAGTATTTACTTTGATTTAATCAATTGCCTTCTTATTGTACCCTATAAACCCTACAATTTTGACTTTTAATTCATATCCTAAAGGCACATCAGTGTAATTAAGCAGCATAAATCTAATGGACCTAGTCCAAACAAAATGTGTATGTGCTGGTTGCAACCCTCTATTAAATAGTGTTAGGTCTCTTGTCACTCTGCTAAATGTCAGAGCAATTTCACTCAGAATTGCTCTTTCCTCTCTGGAGGCTGCAGTACGGCTGGAAATACAGACAGATTTAAGACGTTGAAGGGCAAATGCAGCACATCTGTCAACATGCAGATGTCATGTTTGGTTACCAAGATGGCGCCGCTGACGGCAGCTATTGTGGGTTGCTCTCCAGTGTTTGTACTGTTTTTGTTTGTTTTTCCTGTTTTTTTGTTTTTCAAATACGATCAGTTTTACCAGGGATGACCTGCTAAACATTCGGTAGAACACACCACAAAATCTTTAACCGGGTTTGGATTTTTCTGACATTTTGCTGGACATTGTAGTTGGCGGAGACTTAGCTCTGGTCAAATGCTACAGGAGGCGCAGGCGGGGATTTCGAACGGCTTTGCCTAGCATCCATCTGGCGAATCTCCGCTCTCTACCCAACAAAACGGATGAACTCCTTCTGCTCTCCTGGACAAACAAGGATTTTTCTAACTCTGTTGCCCTGTGTTTCACGGAAACCTGGCTAAATGGCGACATTTAGCCTTTGGGGGAAGTCGTGGCCTAATGGTTAGAGAGTCGGACTCGTAATCGAAAGGTTGCGGGTTCGAGTCCCCGGCTGGCAGGGATTGTAGGTGGGGGGAGTGAATGTACAGCGCTCTCTCCACCCTCAATACCACGACTGAGGTGCCCTTGAGCAAGGCACCGAACCCCCAATTGCTCCCCGGGCGCCGCAGCATGGCTGCCCACTGCTCCGGGTGTGTGTGTGTGTGTGTGTGTGTGTGTGTGTGTGTGTGCGCGCGTGCGTGCGCGTGTGTGCGTGTGCGTGCGCACTCACTGCTGTGTGTGTGCACTTGGATGGGTTAAACGCAGAGCACCAATTTCGAGTATGGGTCACCATACTTGACAATACGTCACGACTTTTACATACCGGACAGCGAGATTCATCTGCCTAATTACCTGCCGATCAGAGCAGATCGGGACACGGAATCAATGGGGAAATCGCGTGGCTGCGGGACGTGCTTTTACATCAATGAGGTGGTGTACAGATGTAACTGTGTTAAAGAAGATGTGCTGTTCAGATCTAGAAACGCTCTTCATTAACTGCAAGCCGTTCTATTCGCCGCGGGAGTTCTGCTCGTTCATTCTCGTGAGTTTCTACATTCCATCGCGAGCGCACGTGAGCACAGCTCTACAGAAACTCGCTGATCTGATCACAGAGAGTGAGCAACAACACCCGGACTCTGTTTTAATAATTCTCGGGGACTTTAATAAAGCAAATCTCTCCTGTGAACTAGGGATGGCTCGATACCATAATTTTGGCTTCGGTACGATACCAGAATGTAGTACCTCGGTATCGATACTAAATCGATACCATAGGTGACAAATAACCAGCCTCAAAAGATAAGTGAATTTTAAAAAAAATATATTATTATTAATAATAATAAAAACAGATTTATATACCTTTGTATCAAACTGTAACAAAAAACATAAAGGGAACATAGGTTACATTTTGATGTTGGAGAAAAAAAAAATACTGAAAATACTGAAGTAATAAGATGAAAATATATTCAAATCTTATCTTTTCAGTGCAAACACACAGTGCAAACTAAATGTCTCCTAAAAAAAAAACCTACCGGAAACAGGTTTCATTTTGAAGTTTGAAGAAAAAAAATAGCACTGAAGTTGCACAATTGATGCAACAAATGTTGCTTTATTGTAAAGTGTTATTCTAACAGTCAAAGTAATATTCAAAATCATGTTATTATTTCTCTCTCTCAGATTGTTTTCAGATTTCAGACTCAACCAAAGAAAAAGCATTAAATATAAATCTCACTCTCTCACTTGCTTCATATTAGTGGTCGGCAGCGTGTCAGAAACATTCCCTTCATATCATTGATACTAAAATTAATATAGCAAAACTCTTGCTCAATTCATATCCAATTAAAATTTGATTGTATGAAATGCAAGTGCATGCATTACGTGACCAAAACTTCATTGATTCTAGCGTGTCTCACATGCACATTTGCGCTTACTGTATTACATCTGAATGTGCGTTGATCAGATGTAAATAAAAGGTCAAATCAAATCTGAATTTATGAATGATGCACTCACCTGTCGATCTCTTAATTCTTTGAAAAGATCAGGATGAGCAAGCGACAAATGCTTAAAAAGATTTGATGTGTTCCTGAGGCAACATGATTTAGGCCTATAGCAACGCTTGCATACAGGTGCAGTAAGGCCAGTTCCTTCACCTTTGTCATCTGTTTTTTATCCAAAGTAATGCCATATTTCACTTATACTGTTCTCTTTATTTATTAATTTTGGGTGCGCTGAGTTTCATCTGTTTGATCCATCGCGTTGTTCTGTTGTCACATTTTACCGGTTGCGCAGCAATTTGGGGAGCACTGCCACCTACAGGTGTATTTTGCAACTGCAGCGTATGAAATACCGAATTGAGCAAAATTATGATATCGTACCGTTTGAAATATAATATATACCGGTATTTTTCCAGTATCGGTATACCGCGCATCCCTACTGTGAACTGCCAAAATACAGACAGCACATCACATGTCCCACCAGAGACAGTAATATATTGGATCATTGTTACACAACAATAAAGGACGCATATCATTCGGTTCCACGAGCAGCTTTAGGACTCTGATCACTGTTTGGCTCATCTTATTCCAACCTACAGGCATAAACTTAAATCTGCAAAACCTGTATTAAGATCTGTTAAAAGATGGACTAATGAAACAGAGCGGGATCTGCAAGCCTGTTTCTCTCTCACTGATTGGACTGTTTTGAAGCCGCTGCCATCGATCTGGAGCTCACAGAGACTGTAACATCTTATATCAGTTTCTGTGAGGATATGTGCATTCCTAATAGGACTCATCTAATCTACAACAACCACAAACCATGGTTCACTCCAAAACTCAGACAGCTCCGTCAGGCCAAAGAAGATGCTTACAGAAAAGGGGATAAAGTCTTGTACAAACAGGCCAAATACACACTGGAAAAGGAGATCAGAGTGGCAAAGAGGAATTATTCTGACAAGCTCAGGAACAAATTCTCTTCCAGTGATCCTGCTTCAGTGTGGAAAGGAATGAAGGGTATCACCAGTTACAAGTCACCATCCCCCAGCACTGTGGAGAATCAACACCTGGCAGACGACTTGAACGAGTTTTATTGTCATTTTGAAAAATCACCCCACACCCGCCCTGAACACCTCTCCACACAACCATTAACACCTCCAGCAACCCTCCTCTCCCCCACACCTACAATTCAAATCAGCGAAGAAGATGTGTGCCAGGTCTTCAGGAAGAACAAAAGAAGGAAAGCACCAGGCCCAGATGGTATGTCACCAGCCTGTCTGAAAATCTGTGCTGACCAGCTGGCCCACATCTTCACACAGATCTTCAACAGATCACTGGAGCTGTGTGAAGTCCCCTCATGCTTCAACCGCTCCATCATCATCCCCGTCCCAAAAAAACCCAAAATTACTGGACTAATGACTACAGACCTGTGGCCCTAACGTCTGTAGCCATGAAATCATTTGAAAGACTGGTTTTGGCTTATCTGAAGGACATCACTGGTTCCTTACTGGACCCCCTGCAGTTTGCCTACAGAGCAAACAGGTCTGTGGATGATGCAGTCAACATGGGACTGCACTTCATCCTGAAGCATCTGGACAGACCAGGGACTTATGCGAGGATCCTGTTTGTGGGCTTCAGCTCCGCTTTTAACACCATCATCATGGAAACCCTTCAGAATAAACTAACCCAGCTCTCCGTCCCCACCTCCGTCTGCCAGTGGATCAACAGCTTCCTGACAGACAGACAGCAGTTAGTAAAGCTTGGTAAATTCACATCCAGCACTCGTACCATCAGCACTGGAGCTCCTCAGGGCTGCGTACTCTCCCCACTGCTCTTCTCCCTCTACACCAACGACTGCACCTCTAAAGACCCCTCTGTCAAGCTCCTGAAGTTTGCAGACGACACCACACTGATCGGCCTCATCCAGGATGGCGACGAGTCGACTTACAGACAGGAGGTTAAGGAGCTGGCTGTCTGGTGCAGTCTTAACAACCTGGAGCTTAACACGCTCAAAACTGTGGAGATGATTGTGGACTTCAGGAGAAACCCCCCTGCTCTCCCCCCACTCACCATCATGAACAGCACTGTGACTGCAGTGGAGTCATTCAGATTCCTGGGCACCACCATCTCCCAGGACCTGAAGTGGGATATTCACATAGACTCCATTGTCAGAAAGGCCCAGCAGAGGTTGTACTTTCTTCGCCAGCTGAGGAAGTTCAACCTGCCACAGGACTTACTGAAACAGTTCTACTCCGCCACCATTGAATCCATCCTCTGCACTTCAATAACTGTCTGGTTCAGCTCAGCTACCAAATCTGACCTCAGAAGACTACGGAGAGTAGACCGGACTGCTGAGCGAATCATTGGTACAACCCTCCCCACTCCAAGAGCTGTACTCATCCAGAGTGAGCAAAAGGGCTGGTAAAATCACTCTGGACCCCTCACATCCAGCACACTCCCTCTTTGAACTGTTACCGTCTGGCCGACGTTACAGAGCTCTGAGCACCAGAACGACCAGACACAGAAACAGTTTCTTCCCTCAGGCAATCCATCTCATGAACACTCAACAATAAATGTGGAACACACAACTATGATACATTATCCATTCACCACACTCACCTATTTTATTTTTATTTTCTCATTTCTAATTTGCACATATTTGACCTGTACATACATAGTTGTCTATATTATATATTGTGTTTTTGCTGCTTTGTACATTGCCTATTTGGATATTTGTATATTATTCTTTTATTATCTGTGTCCTGTCCTGTTGCTGTCTTTCTGTTGCACTTTGGAGCTTCTGTCACTACAACAAATTCCTTGTATGTGTAAACATACTTGGCCAATAAAGCTCATTCTGATTCTGATTCTGATGTGAACATGATCCACTTATAGGGCACTACATACTGCCTTACATAGAGATTAATTATGTATGTTTTTAATGCATCATCCTAATACTCAGACAAATATGCATCAGCTTAAGTATAATTTTAGTCAAATACTTTATATCACAGTTGTTTTTCTACTCTCTTTCTTTCTCTCGCTCTCTCTCACTCTCTCTTTCTCTCTCGCTCCAGTGAGATGAAGAAGGCACTGGGTGAGGAGGGCAGTCGGTCTGTTTTGCTGTCACGGCAGCACAGGTTTAATGAGCGCTGCTGCATCCGCTGCTGCTCTCCCTTCACCTTCCTGCTCAACTCTAAACGTTCCTGCCTGGACTGTTGCTACAATATCTGCAAGGGCTGCTGCACCTACAGTAAGAAGGACAAAGGCTGGCTGTGCTCCTCCTGTCAGAAGACCAGGTCAGTTCTGCTGCGCTAACTAGAGCTGTTTTGAGCGTGAGCTCCGTCAGGGGGCTTATGTAGGAAACACCTGCAGGTTAAAGGCTCATGATGCTTCTGGTTGTTATCAGGATTTAAAAACTAGGGGTTCGTGATATAGTGGTACTGTATTGGTTATTGGTTGATGTTAGATATTTTTTTAAATTGACAGTATCTGTCAGTATTGGATATTTAGTTGTGCATGCTCATTTCTCATACAGTATTTTTTATGTTTAGGTTACCTTTGCCATGTCTAATTCTCACTTGAAGTGAATCTTTAAAAACACTTATAATTCAATAACACAGTTAAATATAGTCTTTAGAAAATTTAAAAATGAATATCCATTTTTCATACTGTACATTATAATGTTGCAATGCCTAAACTCACTTCTATCATTACATTTATTTGTAGCAATTTATTGTTAATTTATTTAGACAAAATAATATTGAATATCATTGGAAAATGTAATATTTGTTCATCCCTATAAATAGACTGAAAAGTTTGTTTAAAAAAAAACTTGGTTTTATTCGAAGAGAAGTGAATTTGTTTTAACATTTACATTTTTTTATTTACAATTTAAAAATTAGTTTAATTAATTTCAGCTCTGGTTCTGTAAATTGACTCTGTACTGTGAAAATTTGCTTGTATTTATGTTCATATGAGTTGTGTCTCACATACATTTCACTTACATGCACACTAATGGATAAATACTGGCCTGGAAACATAAAACCTTCAATTCACGTTTAACCAATTTGATTTTGATTTTTGATTTCTAACCAGTGAAGGCAGAGTTAAATTTGGGTGACCTTCTGTCTTATTATGGTGTTTCTACAGTTGTGATGCGAATCTGTAGTGCTAACGAAACCCAAGAGCTTTACGCTTCACACACTGTGCATGGAAGGTTACTATGTCCTACAGAAGTCCTGCATTTCTGTGCAAAACATCAGTGTATTTATTTATTTATCTATAGCAGGATTATTCCTTCTCTTTCCTATCTTATACATACACACTCACACTTAAACAGAGATTACGTCCATCAGTGGAATTGAATTTTGATACTATACACATCCACTCATATTTTCTCTGTCCTCTCGTAATAAAACGGATACTCATTCCAGTTTTCATTGCAAAGATCAGTGTATTAGATCATTACTGAATGTAAGCAGACAATTTAAATTTATGCTATGCTTACAGACTGTTTATAGTACATGTGGCTTCTTGTCTAGTTAATTAAATAAATGCATAAACAAGTAATTCCCATTTAAAGTCCATCTTAAAGTAAAATTCTTTCCTGTGTAAAAAATATATAATTTGCCCTCAGGGAGTATCTGTACATTATGGTAAAAGGACACATAATGCTATTTTAAGCATGAAAACAGCACTGTAGTCTTTACCAACATCTCATATTTCTCTGCATATTTCTTTATCAGATTATTAAAGCTTGGTTGGTGGTATAATGTTGATAACATAATTATTAATTGATAATTATTGAATGTTAAAATTCCTGGTAATTTTGTCCTTCTCCCTGGAGCATAATAATAAAGATTCTTCTGATTTTTCATTTTCTTTTTGACAATATTCCCTACTGTATACAAAGTAAACAATAATCTTATATGTTCTCAGCAGGCAATTCCTCTTAAAAAAAATTTTTTTTAATTCAAGCTATTGGACTTCTGCTCTCAGTGGCATGGCAACATCGAGCTCTTTGTCTCTTTAGCAGTGAGAGTCTGAATATTAGTGTAGCACAGGCTTAACTTAATCTTTGATATTGAGCATGCTCAAAAGGGCATTTGGCTGCATATATAGTGACCTTTCTTTGTATATGTTTGTGTGTGCTTGATTATAGGACCTTGTGTCTATGATTATAGGAAAAATGTCATAGTCTTCATAATCGTATGTTCTGCACTTACATTGTCAAAGGTATAAAGTATCAGTGTAGTGCAAACAGAAACTCAGGAATGCTCTTAATAAGCATTAAAATGCAGCCTTGTTCATGTATTTCCAGGCTACTGAAGACCCAGTCACTGGAATGGTTCTACAATAATGTGAGAAGGCGTTTTAAAAGGTTTGGCAGTGCCAAAGTGTTAAAGAACCTCTACAGGAGGCATGCAGCCGAGCGTGGAGCACTAGCAGAGCTTACAGGTACTTGCCATCTGGACTATTGTATGATCTTCCTTGAAAATAAAGGATGTTTTCATACTATGACATTTTATAATTTTATATATAAGTATATATTTTGGAGGTAAAAGAGCTGGTTTGCATGTTTGTGCATGAGTTGTTGCATTTCAAATGCCATCTGCATTCAGTGGATATGTCAGTTTTAGATAGTCTGTTTCACAGCTTATGGTTGCATGTGCACGAATGTATTTAGAACTAATTCATAAGGGTTAAGAAAAGAGCAGACAGGGCTCCACTAGTCTGATTTGCCTCCTCTGTATCCAATATAACAGAGTATCCATTATGGAGGAAGGGTCGCTGTGCACTTTTGATTATGACCTGATAGATCCATTCCCTCTTGTATTCCTAACATTTAAATAGTGAATCGAAATCAAGCATATACATATACTTCTATACAATAATTACTTATTACATTAACAGGCAAACTATTTATTCACTAGCCTAAATTAAAAAAGAATGACTGAATATTATTGAATATTATTCTGCTCCCTGTTCACTGGAAAATCACAGTAAACAGTTGTCGTTTTTACAAAAAAAAAAAAAAAAAAAACTGTGAAAGTACAGCCAGAAGTAACCAAAATATACTGCTAATTCACAATATTTTTTACTGCGCACCCTTGTTTGGATGTGTAAAATTATTTTTTCTCTTCCACACCAGCTTGAAGCTTCTTTGCTTGTGTTTGTGGGTACAACCCTAAATGAGTTATGCTCTGTGCCCAGCCTCCATTTCAGTTTTGCTGAGGTCTGTGAGCAGAGAATGTCTTCTCCATGAAGAGGAAAGCAGTTTAGAGCAAGGCCAATGCCACATTAACAATGGATGACCATGACTGTGGATGTTTGTCACCTCTGCAGACCCCTGTATCCTCTGAGGAACAATAGCTCTCTGTGGAGGAGAGTAAAACCATTTATAGTGACAATGAAAAATAAAGAGCTTTGGCCACAAAACTCAATGCACTATGTGGTCAAGCTTTTGGAAATTTGATGAAGAGAAAAGCTAGGAGATAATCTGTTTGAGTTTAATGTCGGACAAGTGCTAAGAATGGAGCGATAAGCTTATAGCATTATAGGTTTTTAAGCCGCAACATCAGTCTTCAGCTTATCTCATAGAAAAAGCTAGATTCATAACATTACTTTGATCTGTGCTCCTCAGCAGAATGTAGGCATAAACACTGGCTTGAAGGAAAAGGGCAGGTGTTTTCATAGAGTGGTAGCCGATGGCTTCAGAGGCAGTTTGACCTTTACCGACTTGAGGGAAGCACTTTTAAATTGCTCTATGTAGAGCTGAGGCCATATTGATATGTCAGATTGATATGTCAGTATTTACCCAGCAAATGATTTGTCATCCAACAGCTCTCTGAGACTGAGTATCTGTCAGAGAGAGAAACCTGTCGACACTGCTATTAAATCATGTGTCTGAACTGGAAGTGCTGTTGAATCACTCAATTTATCATAGGAACAGTTTGTCAATAACACTAACAACAACAACAGAAATATTTAATGCATACGGTTGTACTTATTTTCTTCTCATTTAATACTGAGCGAAGCTCTTTATTGCACAATTGTCCTACCTTATCACTCTTGACCATTTTTTAAATTAGTTTTAATATTAGATATGAAGCTTAGAAATTTTGTTATGTGGATGTTCTTTTTTATAAAATAAATCATTCTCGCATCCGAAATCAAGGCATGGCATGCAACATACATACACTTTCTAAAGTTATATATCCTCTGCAATTGAAAATGGATAGATTATGAAAGGTTATAAAGTTACTTTGATGAAATGAGCTTTAATATTTTTTGCAGCAACAGAAGGCAGCACTTATGAAGAGAGCGGCTGTAATGAGAGTAGTATGTATGAAAGCGACTCCACATTCTGCAAGCAAAGTGAAGGTTTGTGATCAAATAATTATTCAGATACAGTCATGGCCAAAAATATGGGCACACTTGGTAAATATAATCAAAGGCGGCTGTGAAAATTAATCTGCACTGTTAATCCTTTTGATCTTTTATTAAAAAAATTCACAAAAATCTAACCTTTCATTGGATAATAAGAATTTAAAATGGGGGTTAATATCATTATGAAATAAATGTTTTTCTCAAATACATGTTGGACACGATTATTGGCACCCCTAGAAATTCTTATGAGTAAAATATCTCTGAAGTATATTCCCATTCATATTCACAATTTTGAGCACTCCAGGGTGATTTTGAACATGAAATTATCCAGCCATGGCTTCCTGTTTCACAGAAATACAAATAGGAGGGAAAACAAAGCCTAAATTCCCTTAATCATCCATCAAAATGAGAAAAAAACAAAGAATATGTTTCTAATGTGCAGCAAAAGATAATTGAGCTTTACAAATTAGTGAAGTGGCTTTAAGAAAAGAGCTAGAGCAGTGAAAATTCCCATTTCCACCATCAGGGCAATAATTAAGAATTTACAATCAACATAAAATGTTATGAAATTGCCTGGAAGAGGACGTGTGTTTATATTGTCCTAATGCACGGTGAGAAGGAGAGTTTGAGTGGCTAAAGACTCTTCAAGGACCACAGCTGGAGAATTGCAGAAAATAGTTGAGTCTCGGTGTCAGAAAACCTGTCAAACAGCACCTACATCACCACATTGTTTGGGAGGGTTTCAAGAAAAATTCTAGCTCATCCAAAAACAAATCATATTCAGTTATCAGACACGGCTGGAACTTCAAATGGGACTGGCTTCTATGGTCAGATGAAACTAAAAATTTAGCTTTTTAGCAGCAAACACTTAAGATGGGTTTGGTGAACACAGGGATAAAAATGAAATATACTGCTCTATTTTTGATGTTGTGGGCCTATATTTCTTTCTTTTTTTTTTTGTAACAACTGTTTATTGAGTTTTATTTTTGGAACAGTAGTACAAACAAAAAGCAACTGTACAAATTTAAAACCCACCCCAACCCATCCCTCCC
Source organism: Barbus barbus (assembly GCF_936440315.1). Taxonomy (NCBI): domain Eukaryota; kingdom Metazoa; phylum Chordata; class Actinopteri; order Cypriniformes; family Cyprinidae; genus Barbus; species Barbus barbus. The sequence continues at coordinate 13,084,294 of NC_136754.1, forward strand.
CTGGGTAGACTTAGAAAAATAAATAATAAACACATTAATTAATATTAATAGCTAAACAAATAACAATAAAATAATGTTTACAAAGATTTTAGAAAAGACGACACAATGTTAAAAGCTGAATGCCATGAATTTACAGTTTTCACATTAGATCCATGTATACGAGAAGTAGAGAGTTCCATTGAGATAATGTCCAACAAATACACCGTCCAGGTTCTTCTGGACAGAACCATTGGAATCATGAGGAGGATTCCAATGGTTGACTAGCAATTTATTTTGCTGCTGTGCTGTTGGACGGACAAGGTGAAGTCCCAAAAGTCATTCATGAAAAAATGGCACGGAGTCAAACATATCTCAGTACCCAACAAATATGATAGGTCCTGTGAGAGCTGAGTACAAAAAGGTGAGAGAGCGGGGCACTCCCAAAAAAAAAAAAAAAAAAATGCTAAAACGTGCCTAAAACTCCTTGGGAACAGAGATAACACTTAGGAGAAGATGACAGATTCATATAAAAACTAGGGCTGTCAACGTTAACACGTTAACGCATGTGATTAATCTAAAAATATTAATGTGTTAATATTTTTTTAATGCAAATTAATCGTTTGATAAGGTTTGACCCCAGCTTCTTGCCGTCATTGCAGCGCGGAAGGTGATCATTGCCTGCGTCCCAATGTGCACACTATCCATCCTAAATTCTATGTGATATTAGTCTATTTCAATATTATTTAGGGCAGATAGGGTGGATATATGCACATTGGGACACAGGGATTGTGTAATTATGAGGCACCGGGCTCGATAACAGTGAAGCGAACGCGGAGAGATAGAGTGAGTGTGTCCGAGAGAGAGAGAGAGCGACAGTGCATGAGAGATATGTATACTTGATAAGGGTACAGCGAACCAGTGTTGCCAGGGTAGCGGTTTTCCCCATGGGTCTGTCATCATGAGCCCAGATTGGGATTTCACTGCTGAAATATTAGCAAACTTTTCACTGTTGCGTTATCTTAGGGCTAAAAGGTGGCTTGGTCTACTCCAGGGATCCTCAAATCTGGACCATTCCTGCAGAGTTTAGCTCTAACCCTAATCAAACACACCTGCGCATGCTAATCAGAGTCTTCAAGATCATTAGTAGGTGAGTTTTATCAGGGTTGGAGCTAAACTCTGCAGCAGATTGGACCTCCAGGGAAAGATTTGAGGAACCCTGGTCTACTCTCTTGAAAATAATAATTCTGCCTGGATCTTTGGATCAGGAATTCTGCCCTGGATCTCAGTAATGAATTGAGTTCGGACCTAACCGCCATGATTTTACTGAGTGTATTGTCTGCGAAACAACGCTGATTATCTCTAGTCAGATTCTGGAGCTGTGATTCCAGTTCAACTATCCTTTTGTGTCGGTTTTCCTGAAGGAAAGAGGCATATGAAATTGAGTTATTCCTTATAAATCCTTTAACTACATTCCAAAGTGTTCGAGGATCATCCACTGAACCTTGGTTAATTTCAATAAACTCAGTAAATTTATTTCTGAATTGACTGCAAAAATTTCCATCCTGTAACAATTAGGGTTAAATCGCCATCTAGTGGCACGAGATGGCCGAGGGATCAAAGATAATCTGCACAAATTTCCATCATGATCCGGCAAAGATAAGGAACAGATATCGGCATCACAAACAGCTGAAGATAAAGAAGTAGAAATATAGTCAATTCACGAATAGGATTTATGAGTAGCAGAAAAGAAAGTGAAAGACTTAGCAGAAGGGTTTAATAAACGCCAACTATCCACCAACGAGGATGAAGTTACATATTGCCAAAGTTTATCAGAACACAAAGCTTGAGAGTATGATTCCTTTGGTCCAGATCTATCTAGGATATGCAACATTACAGAATTCGTATCTGCACAATACAACAATACAATTTCAAAATCTGAAAACTTCAAGAGATAGGTTGACAATACAGAGAAAAAAGGTAGGGTCAGGAATACAAGGGGCATAAACTGACAGAAATACAATATTCCTATTCTCCACTATTGTTTTTATGTGTGTTATTCTACCATCTGTATCACAACCTTTGTCTAAAATAGGAATATTTAAAGTCCTCCGGACCAATATTAGGTCACCCTTGGTTTTAGTATCCGAAGATGAGTGAGATATTACTTCATAAAACTTATTACACCTGTGTATATCCTCCTCTTTCAAATGGGATTCTTGAACTAACACTATATCAATCTTTCTTCTTCGCAAAAAATCCAGAAAACCTGTACGTTTGTGAGGGCCATTTAGCCCATTAATATTACAACTCAGAATATTAAGGTCAGTCAAACAAAATTACTGCTGCATAAGACAAAATACAAGTTTGAAAATAAAACCAGTTGAGTCTACCATTAAACCACCCGCCACCCTCCCCGTTACCATTCAAAAAAACATAAGCACAATCCCATGAACTATGGCAGATCAAACCAAGAACAAACCATGATCTGCCAGCACCCCTTAATATGGTCCGTGGCGTCAACAAAAACCTGCACATTACTGAAGCACCAACATTTGGCCCCATAGTCACATATTGACTTAGTATTTCTATAAAAAATAAATTAATTAATTAATTAATGAATTTAAAAAAAAAGAAGAAAGAAAAGATAGAAAGAAAAGAGAGCTGTAGAATACAACTAAAACAAATAAAATAATCATTAAGCGATACTGTTTGCACAATGAACTATGAATTAAGAAGTGAACGGTGAAAGACTCCCAGAAAGTTCACTGGGAGTTGGTGGATGAAAAGGATCTGAGAAAAACTATTGCTTCTTCTGGGGAGTGTAGCATTAGTGCGACTAGGTTCATGAGCACGTCACATGACTCCATGGGCCTATATTTCTGCTGGAGGTCCTGGGCATCTTGTTTAGACACATGGCATCATGGATTCTAGCAAATACCAACAGATAAAAAATCAATAAGTGACTGACTCCGTTAGAAATCTTATAATGGGTCATGTTTGGATCTTCCAACTGTACAATACTCCAAACGTAAACCTCAAAAACAACACAAAAATGGGTCACTGAGCACAAAACCAAGCTTCTGCTATGGCCATTCCAGTCCTCTAACCGGAACCCTATAGAAAATGAGTGAGGTGAACTGAAGAGAAGAAGCACAAACATAGAGCTGTGAATCTGGAGTGATTCTGGATGAAGGAATGGTCTCTGATCTCTTGTCAAGTGTTCTCTAAACTCATCAGGCATTATAGGAGAAAATGTAGAGCTGTTAAACTGGCAAATGGAGGTTTCAAAAAGTATTGAATAAAAGGGTGCTGTTAATTGTGGCCAATGTGTGTTAGAGAAAGGCATTTATTTCATAATGATGTTTCCCCCCATTCTTATTCTTATTATCCAATGAAAGGTTAGATTTTTGTGAATAAAAGTTAAAATAAAAGATCAAAAGGATTAACAATGCAGATTAATTTTCACAGCCTTTGATCATATTTACCAAGGGTGCAGATATTTTTGGCCATGACTGCATGTATGGTTTGTTACTGTATATCAGTAGTTTTGATTCCATTAGTTTCATACAGTGGACATTTGAAAATACTTTAATTATGTCTCTCTCCAGAGCACAGCATGGCTGATACTATGAATGTGGCATTGCGGGTGGCAGAAGAGGCCATAGATGAGGCCATTGCTAAGGCTGAGAGCCAGGCTGACAGTCAAGTAAGACTTTACCATTAATAGGTATAAGATTGCTCATTCATTCATTCTTGCTATTCAATAACTTTCAATAACTGTGTGTGACATGGCAGCTATTTGACATTTGATTTGTAGGAGAAGCAGAAAGAAGCTCATTATTTGCGAGAGAACAGAGGAGAGCTGATTGAGGAATTGGCCACAACTATAGTACAGAAAGTGAGTAACACATGACAGCAATGACCTTTCATGAATGCAGAGTTTTACATTGTGTAGAATTCAGTGTATTCAGCAAGGACCCATGAATTCAGCAAGGGTGCATGAAATTGATCACAAGTGACTGCAAAGACATTTGTAATATTACAAAAGATGTCTGTTTCAAATAATTGCTTTTCTTTTGAACCTTCGTATAAAAATCTTAAAAAAATGTCAAGGTTTCCACAAAAATATTAAACAGCACAAATCTTGTATAATAAGAAATGTTTCTCAAGCACCAAATCAACATATACAAATGATTTCTGAAGGATCATGTGACACTGAAGACTGGAGTAATGGTTGCTGAAAATTAAACTTTGCCATAGCAATAAATTACATTTTAAAATATATTAAAACAGAAATCAGTTATTTTAAACTATTGTATTTCAAAATTTTACTATTTTACTGTATTGTTCATCAAATAAATGCAGTCTTGGTAAGCATATTTTAGCCATTATTTGACGCGTATGTTACACATTACTGTTTATAACACAAAGACATAATTATGTAATACATATTTTTATTTTAATGCTTTTAAAATGTATAATTTGAGATTAATCTGAAAGCATCAAGATCTGCCTATCCGTTTGTATTCACACTCTTGATTTGACATAAAAAGACAATGCAGAATTGTATTATTTAACATGTTGAATAGGAATATATGGGTTGATGTAATATTACATTTAAAATTATTATATGCTATATAGAATTTTAAATTATGTTAATTTTAAATGATCATATTATTTATCCATTCTGACACTGTTTGCATAAACTTATTATATTGGAATATTTAAATGTCAGATTGTCCACCGGAAAAGGGGTCTGTCTGAGATTAAGTCTGGATGTAATCTGGACCAGAACAGTGATGGAATCTCTCCTGATCAACCCCAGAGTGCCTTTGATGCTTCTCTTTGGGTACAGTGACTTTTTAATTCTTTTAAAGACTGAATTACCTGAAATTTGACAATGGATTGTTCTTTTGCTTTGATGTTTTGAATGAAACGTTTCCTCTCCCCTCAGAGGTCTCGCTCAGCTTTCTGTCTCTTGCCTGATGAAAAAACAGACCAGCATTCTAACACTGGGTCAAGACTTTCATCCTCTATAAATCATACTCTGGAAATGAAGACAGAAGAACCAATGCCTGTCCAGGCCATGCCTAGCTGGAGGAGTGTCGACCGACTGGACAATTCCAGTTAGATCCTTGACTTAAATCCATATGATTCTTAACTATAGTTAATCGACTCTTCTTGTTTATGACAGAGATTTGAAATAATTTTGAACTTTTAAACTGTTGACCGCCTTAATTTATATATATATGTCTAAATGCTGTGTGTATGTCTTCAGTGTTACAGAGTCCTGATGGTAACTGGATTGCTTATCAGAGCAACCTGCTCTCTCGACCAGGCCTTTTAACTAAGCGCAAAAGTCTAGTTTACAGCGTCTTGGAAAGGGAGTCTGGCGTGGTGTCTGCTTACGATGAGATGGGCTCAGAAACAGAGCCTGAAGCTAATGGGGTCTGGGGCGCTGCACTGGAAGAGCTTCGGCGTAAAATGTCTGCCAATAAGCAGTTGAGTTACCCAGAGTCCTACAGCCGTCAAGCAACCTTGCCTTTGAATGCACAAGCACAACATCTCACTGCATACACCTTGACTGCAGACACCGAGGACTCCGCAGGACAAGATGAGCCGATACACCAGTCCCAGAAAAATCTGCTGCCCTTCTTGAAAAGAAAAGTCCCGCTAGAACACAGACGACCCTCATCTGCCCGCCGCCCAAATATCATGGATACAAATTTCAATCCAGGAGGGGCTGAAAGCAGCGAGGATGGCCTAGAAGAAAGCAGGGTCAAGAGATCACGGCGAAGGAGGAAAAATAAGAGAGAGGAGGCAGAGTTGAAAGGACAGTCGGTATTGTCTTTGGATGTCCCGGTAAGAATGACTGTTTGTTATACAACGTGTCTTAGCTTTTATTTAGAACAGGGGTTTTTAAACACAACAAAAATATAGTAAAAACAGTAATATTGTGAAATGTTAATACAATTTAAAATAAGTTATTTGAAAATGCAATTTATACCTGTGATGTCAAATCTGAATTTGACCAGCCACAGTCTTAAGTGTTAAATGATCTTTCAGAAATAATTCTAATAATAATAAAAAAAAACAGTTGAAAACAGTTTTACTGCTTAACATTTTTGCAGAAACCTTGAAATATTTGGGATTCTTCGATGAATAGAAAGTTTAAAAGAACAGCATTTCTTTGAAATGTCAATTTTTTTTCCAACAGTGCAGAAATCTTCAAAAGTTTCTTTTCATCAATTTAATTCATCCTTGCTGAAGAAAAGTATTCAGTTATTTAAAACTTTCTGAGCCAAAACGTTTGAATGATAATGTGTGGATATATAATTTAGTTATTTATTTTTTGACATTTCATGACTCTGATTCTTTATTGGCAGGATTCCAGTAGCCACCTCTCAGATGCTCTGGCGAAGAGACGCTATGTGAAACAAGACTCAGACTTGCAGGGAAAAAGATCATGTGATCATAGTCTGGAAGCAGACACTTCAGATACTGCTACTCCTGACATCTTGAGCTCTGGAGCCGTGACCCCTGATCCATTTGGACTTGGTCTCAATGTTTCCAGCAATTCCAGTCATGGGGCCCTTGGTGTAGTTGGATTTTTAGATCAGGAGTTGACTACCAAACTGAAAGAACTGACCAGTCGAGTTAGAGAAACACAACTTTCTTCCACTGAGGATGAACTGGACAGGTTGGAGTATCAAATGGGGAATGAAGAAGGTGAAACAAAAGAAAAAGTGGGAGATGCTGCATTGGCGATTGAGGCTGATTCAAAAGAAAGATCAGATGAAATTGGATCCACAAATCAAGTGAGATCAACTGAGATGTTGAAAGAAGATGATCTGACTTCCAAACTGAGAGAGTTGACCAGTCAGGTCAGTGAGACACTACTTTCTTCCACGGAAGATGAACTGGACAGGTGTGAGAATCAAACTGAAACCAAGGGTATAAATCAGTCAAGAAGAACTGAGGTGCTGATACAATATGAAGAGAAAACCCAAAACTATGCAGAGATGGTTGAAAAAGCAGAAGAAGAGAGACCAGAGAAAAGGCAAAAGGACACTGTGGGAAAGCAGGGCGTTAGTGAGCAAAATGACACGGGTGAGACCCAAATGTCAGAAGAACTGAGCTCTGTGAGCCAAAAACAGACACTTAATGAGACCGATGCACAAATTGAGATAGTTAGAGGGAGAACTGCAGAGACAAAGAACAAGGGAGAAGTTCATACTGAAGAGAAAAATGCAGAAATAAAAGATTGTGGAAATGCAGTTGAAGGTAAGCAGAGCAGAGCTGAGAATACAGAGACAGTTGATCATATTGAGGAGCAGGAGGTGTTATCCTGTGAACTGGCTTTGAGTAGATTGATTAGTGAAGATGGAAAGATGGAATTTGATAGGATCATCAATACTGTAGTGAAGGCTTTGGATGATATGGAAGAACACATAGAAGCGTACACTAGTGAGGGGGTATTTTTAGACAGAGAGAGAAGTGAGGGAGAGAAACATGAGATGATGGAAGAGGAGGTGAATGTAACTGAACAGGAAACGGATGACAACACAATATCTGAGGTATGCTTTGTTGGTGGAAAATCGAAGGAGGTGCAGGAAAAAGAAATGAAGGAAGAGGGCAAGATCAATGAATTTGTGGCACTAAAGAGCAACACGGAATATGCAGACGAGACAGAAGACAAACAATGCAGCAAATCATCAGAAGAGGGAGTTCAAGAGAAGGACGGCAAAAGTCAAGGTCACTTGACTGAAAACAGGGAGAAACAGAGGGACTCCACAATTGAACACAGCACCCCATCTGGTCAGGAGGAGTATCTGTCACCGGAGGAGATCTGCAAGGTAAAAACTAACTACAATATACTATACTAAACAACACTGGCTGAAGTAACCTTAGCTGCTTGCAACTAACATGCTTTTATTTAATCTGCTTAACCTATTTCTCTGAAGCTCTTCTTTATTTCTTTCTTTGTCTTCTGCCTCTATTTGATCTTTATTAGGATGCACACATGCTGGACATAGAGAAAAACTTACATTTACTCTCCAGTATACTACAGCAGGTGATGATTGTATGCTGATAAGGACAGTATGCTCTTATTTCTGCACTAATTAATTTGGCTGCTGTACATGTTCTCTTTTCTGTGCGTTTTCATCTGCTGCCTGACTCTAGGCTCGTTATTTACTGTATTATATTTTAAATATTTTACATTCAATTAGGACACAATTCATCAATAAATAATCGTGATTATGATTAGGGCTGCCACATAAAAAAGTGGATTATAATATTCTATTTAGATGTATTCAAGTTGGGTCAAAGGTTTTTCCACAGCATTGAGCGTTGTGTCCAATCATAGATATGTTGGTGGAACACATTGAGCCGAAGCAATGGCCAGTTAGAGGTGTCCACTCAATGCCACTCCAAACGGCAGCTCACTTGCAAATCCTCTTATTATAACCTACAATATGTAGACAGTGTAATTAAACTTGGAAGCCAATTTCTGCTACATAACCAAAAAAAAAAAAAAAAAAAGTAAAAATTTGGAAGTTAAGTCATAATAATGAGATAAAAATGACTTAGTATGTCATAATTTCTACATTTCATGCTTTTTGTCATAATTATTAGATTAAAAAATAGAAATTATGACAAGTCATAATTGAGATAAAAGTTAAAATCATGACAATCTGTCAAAAATAAAATCTCAATTTACTTTTGAATCTTTTATTTGTGACTTTTTATGAACTAATTAAGATTTCACAAAGCATTATTTTTCTTATGTGGTTGGTAATGGGCTTCTATAAGTAACTGATTCAGTTTTTCAGCCTACATAATGAATATAGCATGCTGTTGGTCCATCCAAAAAATACTTAAGTGTTAACTGTATTCATTAAATCAGTATTAATAATTTTGCTAATTTAGGTGTGGTCACACTACATCTGCCCCATACCCCATTCATTTCCACATTCCAATATATGAATGTGAATGCTAATGTGTAAAGTTACAGTACATTCCTCTGTGTATTTCCCATGAATAGAAGTACTCAGCGGCATCACTGCGCAGCATCACCACAGAGGTGCTAAAAGTACTGAACGCTACAGAGGATCTGATTCACGGATCTATGGGAGATGGACGATGCCAGTCAGACCACAGTGACGTGTCGATCATTCCCCCTGACGAGGCCAGAAGACTGGATGAGCAGCTCGGCAGACTGGAGGAGAATGTACGAATTCTTTCTGCGATGAACATATCTCACGCCACTCGGCATTTATGAGATGCTTCTCAATTGATTCGGATTCATTTCACTGTGTGCAGGTGTATGTGGCAGCAGGTACAGTGTATGGGCTTGAGGCTGAACTGGGGGATCTGGAGGACTGTGCGCGCTGCATCAGTGGATCCACCACTGAAAGAGAGCTCACTCATCTGGAGGACCAGGTGGCCTCTGCAGCAGCCCAGGTGCAGCAGTCTGAGCTCCAGGTGCGTTTGGCCTGGACGCTGTGCTCTCTCTCTTTTTCTGAATCTCAGCAGCAGCATCTCATAGCTCTAAAGATGCAATTACACTTCAATTAGTGAGCAATATAACAAATGTTTTTGTTTACTTAAACTATTTAAATTGTTTTCGTTATTTGAAATAAAGCTAAAATAAAATATAAATATTAGATGAAAACCTTAAATGGAAATTAGAAATGTTGCTTTGGAAATTAACAGAAAAAAAGTAAGAAAAGAAAGAAAGAAAATAGATAAATTAAAAATAAAATTTTAAATAAAAATGAAAAAAGCACTTAAAATTACTAAAACAAACTAAAATTAAATGAAATATAAGATGAAAAACACAAACGGACAGCAGAACTGAAATAAAAAACGAGTACCATAATTACCAACTGAAACTGAAATAAAAACAAAGCTTAATAGAAATAGGAAAAACAACTAAATAAATGACAAACACATAACAAAATTGCTAAATTTGAACTAAAATTAAAATGAAAACTCAAAATATAAGGATAAAACGAATTTAAAAATATTGATAAAGTAATAGTGCTGTCAAACGATTAGTAAGGAATAATTGACTTCGGGCCATTGAATTATTAGAAAAATTTGTGTCGTGGCCGTTACACCTCGGCCCCGTAGTATAGTCGTTTAATCACATCCAAAATAAAAGTTTTTGTTTACATAATATATGTGTGTATACTGTGTATATTTATTGTGTATATATAAATACACACACATGCATGTATATATTTAAGAAATATGTTATGTTTATATATTTAAAATATTTATATATAATATCAGTTATATGAATATAAATATATACATGGAAATGCATGGAAATATTTTAAAAATATATGTTGTATGAGTGTGTGTATTTATATATACATAAATATACACAGTATACACACATTTTCTGAACAAAAAGCTTTATTTTGGATGCGATTAATTACGATAAATCGTTTGACAGCACTAAAAAATTATATTAAAATAACACTCAAATAATGTAGATTTCCTATATACAGTACATACTATATAGACCTGTATATACTGTATACTACACATACTGTATAGAATTATGCAAACATACTAACCGTGGTATCCCAAAACTGCAAATAACATTTCAAATAGCAGTCTGTCTGCAAAGCCTTACTGTTTACAATCAAAACAGTCATTTCATATCTTTTTTGCTTTGATCTGTGCTTTTTTTTTCTAGGTTTTAGACATTTCCTCAAGAATTGCTGCTCTGAAAAATGCAGGTCTTAATGTAACTCCACAGACCCTATTTACCAAGGTCACGACTCCAAAAACCAAGGTGTTGTCTTCATATTTGAAGTAATATTCATACACATATTCCTACATGCTCATGTGACTTATGACTATAACTGTAGGAATATGTTTCAGACACAAACCATTGGCTCATCTCGGAAACTGAGGAGGCGACTGCCAGCACCTCCAAAACAAGGTAAGAGCTACTCATAATCAATACTGGCAACTGGCATATATATATTTTTAAACTGTTATCTGTGTAATTATAGGTTAAAAGTGTAATTGTTTTATTTTAAAATGCTGCAGAAATTGTAATCATCTTTATATGGGCTTCATTTATTTCCGTTGCATTAATCAAAGGTCTAAAATAGTTCAAAACATATATCTATTGCTGAAAATGATTTGAATCTCCCATTTTATCTGTACATTTCAGATAAAGAAGCATAAAGAGGATAGTGGAATATATCAGCAAACATCATCACAAAGTTAAATAACTACAATCTTAGAAAAGCCACTGATCACATGTGCCTTGAAGCTCGTGGCTCATAGATGAGATTTTATGGACTCAAGCTCTGGCTGACAGATCCTAATAAACTGATGTATCGCCAAGCAGTGATGCCATTTTACACAAACTAATAACTCTTGATTGCTTTATTACCTCTCTCCCCTCCTAATAAATAATAAACTAAAATGTAAAAAAAAAAAAAAGTAAAAAAATTACAAATTACAATTAAAATACAATCTTGTAAAAGGAAGTAATGGGATAGTTCACCAAACATGAGTATTCGGGCATTATTTACTCACCCAATGTTGAAAACTAAACGGTTTTGCTTACCGTTGACATCTGTTATATGACAATAAAGAAAAAAAGAGTTAAGGTATTTTTACAATTTTTTATTTTATATTCCATAGATGAAAGAGATGGTGAACTATCCCTTATATAGATTAAAGATATATAGATTCATTTGAATTCTTGTATTAATCTTTCTGATTGATTTATCTGTCAGATTTAGAGTAGAGATTATACTAGCTATGTGTCAGCTATATGAATCATGCAGAACTTTATTCATGCTGATAATATACATTTATGATGTTAGATTTGATAATAGAGAAGTTTACAAGCTATTGTAAAGTGTAAATGATATGTGTAAATTAATGGATTTTTTTGTTTGATTATATTTCAATTATAGTACATTTTTGTACACAGATTTTAGTTGTTACTGTTGTTGTTGAATTGTTCTCATTACATAACCTGAACATTTTAAGGGGAAGTCGTGGCCTAATGGTTAGAGAGTCGGACTCGTAATCGAAAGGTTGCGAGTTCGAGTCCCCGGCCGGCAGGAATTGTAGGTGGGGGGAGTGAATGTCCAGCGCTCTCTCCACCCTCAATACCACGACTGAGGTGCCCTTGAGCAAGGCACCGAACCCCCAACTGCTCCCCGGGCGCTGCAGCATGGCTGCCCACTGCTCCGGGTGTGTGTTCACGGTGTGTGTGTGTGTGTGCATTTGTTCACTACTCACTGCTGTGTGTGTACACTTGGATGGGTTAAACGCAGAGCACCAATTTCGAGTATGGGTCACCATACTTGACAATACGTCACGACTTTGACTTTGACTTTATGGTTTTCATTTACTGAAATCATCACTATAACATTTCAGTTGTTGAGATCTATATTTCTGCTTGAAAGTATTTTGAATATACAAATCAAACTACATATTACAAATACAAAGCACAGATATTATGAGGACACTGAGGCATGTACGGTTACTATTGCAATTCATGAGATTACCTTGGATGTTTAAATAGTGCTATATGTATTGTGTGTGTGTGTGTGTGTTAGATCAACTCTTCAATTGTATCTCAGTGTTTCTCTATTTGAATCAAGAATATTTCAAAGAAAATAACTATGGAAAGTTTTAAAAATTCTGTTATAACTGTACCTTAACATTATCCACATGAATTTGGATTTTTTGCGATCAGAGTATAAAGGTATTGCTTATATTGCAAAAATATATAATTCAGGCTTCCCTGTTTTACACAGGAAGTTCTGTGAGGTGTTTGCAATACACAGGCTTTAATGACCCATCTGGTTAGAAGAGAGACACCAACAAGGGGACTCTCAGGAACATTATCAGACCCTGGTTTAAAGTGGGCCTCTGGAGAGAAATTAAATAAAAGCTCAGAGGTGAAGGTTTTCCCTGAGAGCTGCAATTCCACTGGCTTCACTGTGTTGGAAAAAACATTTGTGTCCACATTGTTTACATTGCACTTTGGTGTGAAGGTGCAATAGATCACTCACATTTGAAGTACTCGCTGTTATAAGGTCAAACAAATGCCACATTCATCCCAGAATCCAGTGCAACTTCCTCTAAAAAACAGAGGAGCTAATTCATAAACCTTAGCGGCGTTCCATGATAAGGAAACGTTCTCTTTGGTCAGCCACAATAAATCCTTCTCTCTGATCCGTCAGAAACAAGCTCTCTCTCCTGTCTGACACAAGAAAACTATCTCTAGTGTCCATCACGATGAATCCTTCTTTATCCTGTCCCATGGCCTCTACCTCTGCATATGATGGGTGTCCTGAACCCCGTCGAAATTTCATGGCAGGCCAGTGTGTTGGTCGTCTCTATATATCAAAAATAAAATTACAACATTGTCAGAACAAACTTTTGAATGGTAATGTATATTAATGTGCTAAAAAAATATGGTTTTACTTCCATTAGCTGTATATGCTTTAGTTATGAAGTTCACCTCTATGAAGAAGAGACTGGTGCTAGAGGTGGGATGATAGTACATGTATATAGTGGCCAACACCACAACCACCATGAGGACCATAGTGATGAGGATGCCAATGAGCAGACCAGTCTGCATCTGCTCCTCTGTTTGCTTCTCTATAATGTCCATCTGATTCTGAGAGTCTGAAAGAGAACAGAAGAGGATATTTACACTTGTTTGTAAAGAACAACAATTATAACCAGATTTTTACATTTTCTGTAAGAAATGTGAATGGCTTTTGCCCAAATGCCACAGTATCAGGGGTTTCTGGGCTTTTCTACATGGATGCTATTAGGAGTGTAACAGTACACGTATTTGTACCGAACATTTTTGGTAAGGGTCTTTCGGGTTTGGTATGCATGTGTGCCAAAGAAATAATGCATTGTTTTAACCAAACTGCACAAGTGAAACTTCATTAGACACTTCCAGTTTTATATATTGCTGCTTAAAGTCTCATCTTTCAAATTGTCAATTTCTTTCTGGAAATTCAAACAATAAATACCTTTTTGATGCTCTTTGATGTGGCATGACAGATCGCTAAATAAACGCCTCTGTTCACACGCGAGTGAGCCTGATCATCCCTTCCTATTTACTACTAGTTTTAATGTGAAATAAACGTGAATGAACATCTCATGCCTCATGTAATCGCTCAATCAGTGTTTCAACCACGGAAAGACGTCAAAACTAAATGTCACGTAGCATTTCATTTACCTCAGACAAGTCATCAGTGTCCACAGGTCATTAATTTGCAAGAGAAATGAAGTCTAGAGAAGAGCATTTCACGAAATATTAGACTATATACTCATATTTTACTTTACCTGTTAGTGATGTATAAATTATTTAATGTATGTTTAAATAAATCTATCTATTATGAAACACTGTGTTATGACAGCCACTGTGTAAATAGATTTCAACAATTAAAAAAAATTATTTTAAAACAAATTAATTGAGAGCAATTTACATGATTGCGTACATGTTAAGTATTGATAATTATGTTTTAAAATAAATAGTAATTAAATTTAAGTTTGGGCTCTGTTGGTAATTGTAACCTTATAGTAGCCTAATGTAAAAGGGCTTACCATTTAGAGCATAAGCTGAGGTATATTTTTATCCCCTTGAAAATTTTATATAATTTAATTCATTTAAAGAAAGAACAATTTGTTCCGTAAAACACTGTTTAATTATAAAAAAAAAGCAATTTTATGTTTAATTTTTCCCCCTGCTGTACCGAAAACATACCAAACCGTGACGTCAAAACCAAGGTACGTACCGAACAGTCATGTTTGTTTCTTGTTACACCCCTAGTTGCTACGGTATTTGTGTGGTTGCTAGGGCAAAGACTTAACTTTTACTTTCCCTCATGTCATTCCAAACATTTGTGACTTTCCAAATAAATTGGAAGTCATTGGGCACCAAAACAGACTGGTTACCAACATTCTTCAAAGTATCTTATTAGATGTTTCAAAGATGAAAGAAAGTCAAATTTGGAACGACATGAGGGTAGAGTAGTAAATGATAACAGAATTTGACAATTTTCATGTCAAAGTAGCATGCAGCACAGAAACCAAATGTTTTCAATGTTAAACATACAGTATACAAACCTGGAAGTTTATTCTGCAGTGGAAAAGGTCAGATTTTCATTATGGATTAAGTGTCATGTTGTATAAGGTTATGGCCTAAGGAACAATGCTGGGCAGGTGTCAATTTTAGCTTGGTTTGTAGGGCTCTTGTAATTGGTCTCATTTGGAAGCGAGATATATAATGAAAAAAAGAAAGAAAAAAAATCCTCTCAGTGATCTGCAGGACATAGTAAGACTGATACATACCGTCAGCGAGGATGCTGGTGGGAAGGTTTCTTAAGAATAAGGGTGTGCTGGTGAGTTTGGTGGTGACTGAGGAGGCTGATGTGGGTGAAGTTGTTGTAGTTATAGACACTTCCGTCACTCCTGTCTGCACCGCCGGAGTGCTGCTTCTAATGACAGGCTGCTTGCTGTCACAGCTCTGGCTCTTTGTCTTAAAATATAACTACATTAAGTTAGTAAAAATGGGAGATAATGGAAAAGAGGAATGAGTCAAAAAGATGAAAGTGGAGGATATACTGGATCTATTCACCTCAATTAAGCACCCACTGTCAACCCAGTCCTGACGATACTGGTCAAAACCACTGGAACATCTGCAGGAGAAACATTATTTGCAGCTGTTGAGTCCCTAGTTGAAGCACACTGCACTTAATCTATTTGACTATTCAAGTGTGTACCTCTGTAGGCGACTGCACCAGCTACAGTTGAAGCCGATCTGAGCCGTAACACACGTTTCACAGCTGGAGAACTGAAGGCAGGCTAATAGCAGGAGGAGCAACATTTTACATTTACATTTATGCAGTTAGCAGACGCTTTTATCCAAAGCGACTTACATTGCATTCAAGTTACAGTTTTACACTTTTATCTTGCTTTCCCTCGGAATCGAACCCATGAGCTTGGCGTTGCTAGCGCCATGCTCTACTATTTGAGCTATAGGAAAGCCTTTTTCATAGAGACGTGAAAGACGTGGGTACTTTTTCTCACAATAAGTGATTAGCACTAGGGAAAGATGAGAGATGAATCTAGTTCTGTCAGCAGTTTGGACTCACTTGGTAGAGGAACCATCTCAACAGCAGTGGCGTTTGGGATCTTGGATTTTAAGAGCTCTACCCGATGATATTCATATATTGTTCTTCTTCTAACATCTGTCATGAAAAAAAACAAAACAATAGAACGGAAGGCTGGTGTCATTATTGATAATTAAAACAAATGATTTTAATAAAAAATGACATGAGCTTACAAAATTAATAAAAGTAAAATTGAAATTATAACTGAAAATGTAAAAAAGCTCATTCAAAATACTAATAAATTCTATAATAGTATATACTGTAAATACTAAAATAACACTGGTGAAGGCAGAATTAATAAAAAAAAAAAAAAAAAAGAGAAGAAGTATTATTTTCCCTTTCAAGAAGAGTTGCAGTACTTACTGGGAAGCTGTTCAATCTTATGAAGAACCACAAATGCATCAGAGAGCCCAACTTTCACAGGATGATTCACTGAGTTGATTTTGCTAATGTCAATGGGAACCTAAAAACAGATGAGATTCAATCAAACCTAGCTTCATCTACAAAACAGTGATGGCAGCTGTAAAAGCAAAAAGATTTCTAAAAGAAACAACCTCTTTATATGCAAAGATGATTCTGCCATCCTTGTATAAAGCTGCCTGGAAGGTAAAACTGCCGAGATGAGATGCATCGTGGAGGTACACACGGTCCCACTGCACAACAAGAGCTGTGCCTAACAGAAAGAAGATTCATAATACAGCCATTCAAACATAACACAACAATGCAGATAAATCAGGGCATGTTCAAATTTCAGTCCGTCTCATTTTACCATTATCACAGTACATGATTGTGGAATTCTGTGAGATGCTGAGGTCAAAATTAGCCATGAGAGGAGCGATGTACTGAGTAGCAGTCAGCATTTTGTGAATAACATCTCCAGTGTAAATGAAACCTGAATAAAAATGGAATATATTTCATATATACACAATTCTGTTAAAAAATGTGAGCTCAGTATTTTTAATCAACGACGATGCATACATTAATCAAAACTGACAGTAAAGAAATGTTTTAAAAGTTTTCTATTTCAAATAATGCTTAAAGTTAAAATATATATCACTCACCCCCTGTGGCTACATGTATTTCCCTTAATGAATGTCCGTAGAAAGGGAAATCAAAGGATAGATTCACTCTCTATTAAGACAAAGAAAACCACACTAAATTATGTGTACAAAAAATGAGTAACAATTACAAAAATACTTTTAAGAAACTTTGTTGGTGATTGTATGATCATACCAAAGTTTGCCGTTGTCTGTTGGAGAGAATTCCATGAACTCTTCCCATGTCCATTTGCTCAATATTTACCCACAAACCCTTGTCTAGACTATCTGTGGGCCCATAGAATTTGGAAGTGTAGTAGATATGATCCATATCTCTCTAATGAACAAATATACACATTACTCACAAATGTACACATGAGAAGGTATTTTATAAATATGAGTTAACACATTCTTGACTGTTCACCTTAATGGATAAGTTACCGTGCCTCTCATTTGTCACAACTTCTGGAAAGCGCTCTGAATCCAATCTACCATGCTTTTCATAATGTTTCAGATCTTGTTTCTCCACTGGTTTGGATGAGAGAGTCCATCTTCTCCATCTTTTATTGTAAAGCTTGAGGTTTACACCAGCACTCTCTTGCTTGGAGAGCCCTTCAAAGGTAAAGCAGGAGACCCCTGATGAATAAAGATGAATTATACAATATTATATGCTGCATTTTCTGTGTTGCTATTCACAACAATCACTGAATCATTCATAACCATGAATGTCAATTGCTCTCTGAATCACAAAGAAGTTCACATAAAATACAATACACATATTCAGCTCTTTGGAGAACTGAAGAATGTAACATTGATAATGATTTTTAGCAGCTGTGCAACCATGGATGAAAATGACCTTTTATGCAAACAAACACAGTTCCTCACATCCTGCAGTGACAAGCGTGTGTCCAAAGTACTTCTTTCACAGGAGAGAGTGAAACATGCTCAGAATTCCTCACAGCGCTGGATGGGGCAGTGTGAGAGCAGGGCAGGGCAGTGTTTTGACTGGGGTAACAGCTTTTCTGTTTGCTGTGCCCTTCTCATTTGAATTCTGCCAACCTTACTTCTATACTGTACCTATATCTCCAAAGTAATCTGATGCTAATGTGAAAAATAAAATAAATTAAATAAAAGCTTAAAATCCTGTACCTCAAACACAACGTGCTGTTCTTTTCCTGTCTGGCATTGTAAGCATGTGTTATGCCCTCAGGTCTATCACATTTATTTTCAACATGCTGACAGAGACCGCAGGGTACAGTGAGCGTGCATGGGCCAAAAAATCTTCTGCATGGGTAGGTGCTTTTTTTTTCCCCAAATCTTTTTTTGGATTAATAAAATTATTAATATTCATTACAATTACATTGCTTCTTCATGACAAATGCAAACAGTAATCTTTCTGTTCTAATTAATAATAATGCCTGCCAGTGTGCCAATTAGATGATTTATTATGGGATCTTAAAAGTGTATTAAAAATCCAATTCACACAGTCAATGACTTGAGCACATATGTTCTATAATTAAATGCTTTTACAATTACTATTTTTAACTGCTACAAATATATAGGTGGTCGATATGAATAGAATTATGAACAAGGTATGGATCACTTAATTCCATTTATTTTTGAAGAACATTTAAAGACAGCACATTTTGGTGCTTTATAAAAGCCATCATACAAAATAAAATACACAGTCAAAAATTAACAATAAAATCGAAGACCGAAGCAGTATTAAAAGCCACATAATAATAAAAAAGTAATAAAGTTAAGTGAAAAATTAACATGAGTATTTTACAGTATTAGGAGTTATTGACTACTTTACCTCAGTTTGCAGGTAGTGAGATTTCATTTAAATCCATAAATTATGAAAGTAAATAACTATAGGTAACTCTTATTGCGTATTTTGACCACTGAATTAAAAAAATGCCCCCGCCCCCCAAAAACTAAACAAAAACAAAATTACTTACCACTGGATGGCAATTCCTGTAAATTGAATTTCATCTGAATAACTGCAAAAATTCCTAAGAAAACATGTGGTCTTGCCAGCAAAGCCATACCCAACTATATTTTAATGTGTCTTCCTTGTACATTTAAACGAAGATAGAAGTAGCCAGAAAAGTTGTTGAACTGCACGCGACCGGGACGCATAAAGCGTGCTCCAAACACACCCACACGAGACTGCCCAGTGACGTCACGTGCATATGAGGAGTTCACGAGTTTACAATAAAATAAAATTTTCCACCACTGTCAAAAATAATAAATTAAAAGACGATGAAATCTTCCTCAACAGTACAGTTATAATGTCGCTAACTGTTTTTGAAGAAACTATAATACCATGGTAAAATTGTTGGCTAATGGATATGCATAGAAATGTGCAGCAGACCTCATTTAGACGACAAACATATTCTAACATTATTCTAGTGTACTCGTAAATGTAGCCTCCTTGAAGGAAACATTACACACTGCCATACCTCAGATATTAATTTTGAAGAACAGGAAGCACAGAAATCTAAAATGCAATGTCTTTTTCTTTTGGAAAATAAGGTAGGCTATTATTTAACCACACTGAGAATATCACTCCGGAGTCAACCATATTTCCTGAACATTAACAGCAGACTTTGTGTCAGCATAAACAGAGCCATATTAAACAGTGGTTTAGCAAACCTTAAAGTAGTTTAACAGAGACATTACAAACATCAAAATCAACTTCCACCTTCATTTTGATTCATCAAAGCACTTAAATGATACTTTATCCTTGCTTGTAGGCATACTTGTATGGCTGAATGTGGTTATGTCAGAGTGTCTGTGCTCCTTTGAAAGGCAGCAAGCATTGGCTTACCGTTAGGAAACTGGCTCCTGTGAGAAATTAGTGGATTAGGGGAGTGTGACATGTCTCATAGTGCTGAGAGGATTCTCTGACCCTCTGGTTTGGAAAAGTCAGACAGCCCTTTCCTGAACGATGTTAGGTCAACTCAAGATTTAGGGGTTTAATAAAGCGGTTTAAATCCAATGTATTCCACCCAAGTCTCTGTTTGCTGAGCTTTCATTTTTGGAAAAAGGATATAAAAGGAAATATAAAGGTGAGTACTAAATCACCTTGAAACTATTGAAGGTCAAAACCCATTTCCAGTACATTAGAAAGTTCTTGTAATTTGCCTAAACTAAATCTTGAGAGAAGTCATATGATATGGTGTCATAATACAAAACCAAAGAGCCCCAAATATTGCATTAGTGTTTACTGATAATATTTTCAGCCTTATAAAGTAAATTTAAAAGAGCTGGTTTCCCAACACTTTAAATAAAATTATAGCACATTAGTAGGCTTCTTCAGCTTATTTCAGCATGATGCAAAAGCATCACTGTTGTAGGTGAAAGCGTACATTCGAAAAAAAAAAAAAAAAGTGTTAAAAATAAATGAAAACGACACTTGATATGCCTGAATTTACATGACGGACAATAAGGTATAACTTAATCTACAAGTATATAAATGTAGAAGTTATCATATAATATTTGAGATAGCAAGAATCGCACATATATTGTCAATGAGCCGTTTTATTGGGTTTTACAGCACATGGTGTCCTCTCAAGTTTGTGCTGTGTTTGGCAATGATTCAGTCAGTCAAGCATTTAAATGCCATATGGCTACAGTTAATCCAAATGGTCGGAGGACTGCAATTAATTCTCAATATAAAGATATACAGTAGATGACATGAGATTTATAAAGATTCGTTTCCATCTGTGTCTACGATTCTTCATCTTATGAGAAAGATGCGTCATTTCCATCTGCTGAAAATGAAATATTCCTTAAGTCACTGGAGTTGCCGTTCTCTCCTGTAGATGTTAAATCCTGGCAAAAATAGCAGTGGATAACCTCAGAGACAAATTCTTATAGCACTATATGCATATTAGTGTAAGTTTATAGTCTAGAAAAAAATACTCACACTCATGTTGCAGTCAAAGTGACTATAAGAAAAGTTACTATCAAGCACGTCATCTTCAAGTATAGATTCCCTGTAAAGAAACGCAATCTATTTCATAGATGCTTTTCATTTTTATCTCATTAAACCGTCCATGTAATGAGTAGTACATACCTTTTTCTTTTTTTATTCTGCACAAAAAGGACAGCGCCAACAGTAAATATCACAAACAGTGTCACTCCCACTCCAACACCAATACCTACAGCTAAAAGAAATGTTTCATATTAGAGTGATTTCTGAAGGATCATGTGACACTGAAGACTGGAGAAAAATCTTACCAGCCACAAACATTTGAACAGTAGTGTACATAGATTGCATCACAATTATAAGACAATATTCTGGTAATGATACAGTGACATTAAGGACTAGAAACAGTTTCACCCAGGTGTAGTAAAAAGTACATTTGGATCCTGCTTGTGAGATTATGTAAGACTAGCATACAGTCATATACTTACTGTCACGGTGGTGTGGAGGTGGAGAGGTGGCATATGAATCACAAGGCCCGGGAATGATGTGAAGATCATCAATAGCTATACTTCCTTTGGGACCTGCTCCCTTCAGGAATTCAAATATAAACTGTGGAGAGAGGAGAAAAATGATGTACTGTACAAATATTTTGATGTTTTGTTTTGAGTGAATCTTAGAACGATTCAAGTTGATCCTGTGAAGTCTGCATGATGGAGTTTGATACCCAGAAAGGCTCTCGGTATGCCACATAGACGTTGCCTCTCCACCACACATCGCCCTGATCTCCTGACTCCTCCCATACTATCTGGCCAAACTTATTCCCGCTGTTATGGGTGGTCCTGGGAAAGAAATCTCTCCATGAATTTTGATCCATGTACATATTCATAAAAGGTGCTTTTTTGGTCATAGTCCTGTACCTGTTATTTTTGTATAATTTGAGTGTCCCAACATTGTGTCCATACATATGATACCAGAATGTGAAGCAGTACCCTTTGCTGTCAGGGGTAAATATCTCACTCTGGATCTTGGCAGTGTCTCCCCAGACCCCCACAGAACTGTCCATATAAAGGTAATAACCTAAAAACATACGAGCATCACAGTCACTGTTTACACCTGGTATTTTCATGTGTCCACTTCATTTAAGGCCCTGATTTTATAACTATAAAAGTCACTTCTTTAGTGTTACGGCCTGCGAGTTGATAAAAACAGGTTTGTTTTAAATGCAAATTTTGCAAATCATGACAGAAAGTCCTGTCTTTTGAATTATTTACTCAGTTACATCATTTACATTTAATCATAAGACCTGTTTAGATTCAATAATTTATTTGTCAGTGATCTTTTCCCTGTTACCACTAGGTGACTAGCTGTATCATTTACATGAAAAACCCAAGTCTTATTATGCTTTATTGAAATTTGTATACTACAAATCTGTAAATAAAGAGTGTTTTCAGCTATCACTTTTGGATCCTTTCACAAACAAAACGCCACTACTGAATAAAACTGGATTTTAATAAGCACAAATTTATTATTTTCAAGCCCAATTCTCTCAACAGACAGGCGAGTAGGTGGGCCTTCAGTGTTAAAATTTTCAGTTTATACCACAAAAGCAATGAGGTCATGTGTTTTTGATGACCTATGATTATGACTGGAACAACTGTAGAGCAAAACATTTTGAAACCCATAGTAACGATATTTAAAGCATAAGCCTGTAACCTTTGGCCCTCTAGCGTTTAAAAAATAAAACTGCATGTGTTTTGCAGAAGAGCATTGTTTTGGCTGTTTTTTGTTGTTGTTGTTTTGTTTTGTTTTTACTATGACAATAAACTTTCACACTATCCACAGCCGGAGCAACTTTTCTCTGCATACTGATATGAACTAACACACACACACACACACACACACACACGTGAATTACGTGTGCATGTACTTTCCACTGAAATATGTGCCACTTACAGCTCTAAAATATAATAGCCATGCCATAGCCATTTTGGTAAAATAAAGACTTGAAGACTTGATTTTTTGCACTCTATCATTAATAACATTTTGCTATTTTATTAAAACAAAATTTAAACTGTAGTCTGACATTATGATTTTTTGACACTATGATTTTTTTGTGTCACATGGATTATTTTAACAATGTCCTTACTACGTTTCTGGACCTTGATCGTATTAGGATCCTTGCTGTCTATGGGAGGTCAGAGAGCTCTCGGAATTAATCAGAAATATCTTAATTTATGTTCTGAAGATGAACGAAGGTCTTACAGGTTTGGAACGACATGAGGGTGAGAAATTAATGACAGAATTTTCATTTTTGGGTGAACTATCCCTTTAATACCAGGAGTAAACAGTGCCACAGTTTCTTTCCCGATTCAAAGAAAACATAACATCAGATATATCTATACTTCCTTCATAAACCAATTCTAACATTTTAAGGAAGCTCAGTGAACTCTTTCAGCTCACCTGTGGAAGTGTTGGTGGTGTGATCCACACTGGGTCGTGTGTGATTTCCAGTGCCTGCCTGGGCTCTGAGCCAGTCAGCATCATCCACATCCAACAGATTCATCCAGCTGCAGAAGTTTACCTCAAAGTCACACTGTCCTGAAGCAGTACAGGGATAGTTTGAAACCTGAATATCATCAAGTGCTATGACTCCCTGTTCAGTTTGGCCTGTAATCCCCTCCACCACAATCTGAAAAGACAGCTGTATTTATGAGGACACTCCTGCAGTTCCACATCATTAAACTCAAGGGTACAGATAGTAGTTTAGTGAACAGATTTGTGCAGTTTGGGATCCGTGACTGCTGTACAAACCAGTGACAGCAACTGCATATAACTTGGAGGCCATCATTTGCAATAATCTGTGACTGTAAATCTGAAAAATGTGCTGGACATTGTGATCAGTCGCTAGACAGAGCACTGATTCAGGGACTCACCCTGTAGTTTGGCCCTGAGACGGTTAGAGGAGTCTGAGCAAACCTCCACAGTCCACCCTGTTCTCCAGACTGGGTCACCAGCAGGGGCCGATCTTTGTCTGAGAACTGTTGATACACATTTAGGGTCCCAGTGCCCTGTCCCTCCATGTAATACCACATCTGGAGACACTTAGCATCACCTGGAAAAGAAGATTGTGTCTTTTCATGGGAGTTTTCTGAGACTCAAGCAGTGGTGTGAAGTAACTAATTACAAATACTCAAGTTACAGTAATTAAGTAGTTTTTATCAGTAATTGTACTTTTTTGAGTAGTTTAAAAATTGTGGACTTTTACTTTTACTTGACTACATTTTAAGTGATGTATCGGTACTTTTACTCCGCTATTTTCATCCGTTTGTGGTCGTTACATGCTTATTTTAATTTTATCCATTAATATGATTGGATGGGGAGATAGTGTCTCGTGTCAAATCAAATTGTGCATAGAAAACTTTAACCGCCAACTGCTGTCTATCATGGCTGCTGGAAGTGCATTCCTCAAGCATCAATGCAGTCACATCTTCCTCTAATATGTTAAGGTAAATTTTGGATTTCTGATTACTAAATGATTTGTATATATGCTTGCCTATCTACACGACCTGAAATTTGGTGTGAGGTTGCGGGTATTGCGTACAGTGTTAACTCCCGCAAGTGCCACGTTCAGTAAATTCCCACTCACTTAAGAGCCGCGCGATTTGCGCTGCTTCGTCTCTCTCACGCGCGTTCAGCTGCAGTCACTTGGATACGTTTTTGCTTGTTGAACTTGTTGACTTTCGATGAGTTTGAGCGTGTGATGTGCGCTGTGAAAAAGTGTGTTGGAAACACTGTAAAACGATTTGCAATATTGTACTCAAATTGAGGACCAATCTGCACCTTATTGATGACCCGTGGCGTTAATACTGCATCTGTGTCAGCGCGTGATTTAATAAAACTGCAGCTCATTAATAAACTTTTTTAATTTAATTTTTTTTATCCATTTTATTCAATCCGCCTTCATTTAGCATGTGCACTCGCGCATAAACAAATTTCAAGTTCAACACTTTTTGTTGCATTCAGTTGTGGATGCTGCTGATTCACCGAGACCGCCGCGGCTCAGCAAGAGACGTGCGTTTGTGTTTTCTTTTGAAAAAGTTTCCCCAGAAATACTTTTATTTAATGCATTTTTCCTTACAAATTGTTTTATCGACATAACAATTCGAGTAATGTATAAGTACATGTAATGTACATGATGCCATACTTCTAGAACAATGTGCATTTGTTAAAATTGTAACATAAATGATCAAGTTGAGTTTTTCTTGTTTCTTTATTGCAAAACGCTAAAACTGGCACCGTTTTGGAGAGAAACAGGCTCTCATTTTAACCCATATCATGGTGTGTGATGCTGAGCTAGTTTCTAATGGTGTTTGTATTTGCACTATTCTAAACATTAATATTTTATGTGCAACAACAGCATGCTGTCTCAGTGGCTTTACACATGATTTTAAATCTATTTTTCAAACTTTATGATTTAAATGGGTATAATTGTACTGAGAATAACTTTCATCTTTTCTTCAACTGAATACTGTTTCCGTGCTGTTTTGATGTGTTTTAAAGAGTTGGCAGTCAAAATCAATCAAAACTGCTAGATTATAGATATTCTTCATTCTTTATGACAAACAAGATAATGTGAATTCCAGAATGTACAACGTTTTTTAAAGGTGACCCTGCACCACAAAACCATAAGTGTCAATTTTTCAAAACTGAAAAATTATATGATCTATACATCATCTATACAAAGCTGAGTAAATAAGCTTTCCATTGATGTATGGTTTGTTATGATAGGACAATATTGGGCTGAGATACAACTAATTGAAAATCTGGAATCTGAGGGAGCAAACAAATGTAAATATTGAGAAAATCTCCTTTAAAGTTGTCCAAATGGAGTTCTTAGCAATGCATATTACTAATCACAAATTAAGTTTTGATATATTTAGAGTAGGAAATTTACAAAATATCTTCATGGAACATGATCTTTACTTAATGGCCTAATGATTTTTGGCATAAAAGAAGAATCAAAAATTTTGACCCATACCATGTATTTTTGGCTATTGCTACAAATATACCCCAGCGACTTAAGACTGGTTTTGTGCTCCAGGGTCACACATGTATAAATTGCAGTGTACAGCGTTTATTATGACGGGGCAGAATCCACAGCTCAGTACTCACTACTCAATACTCATGAGTACTTTTAAATAGGCTACTCTTTTACTCTTACTCAAATAGTTTTTTGGACAAGTACTTTTACTCTACTCAAACTACATTTTTTGGAAGGTAATGGTACTTTTACTTGAGTATATATTTTCAGTACTCTTTCCACCACTGGACTCATATTTCACAGATGACAGGACAAGACCTATTCTCTCTCACCTGTCTGAAGCAGAGGAGATGTCATTCTAGCAGTAAGTCCTTGCACATGGGTAGGCGAACTTTCCATATAAAAGTAGTATCCACTCGCTGTGTTAGTTGTATGATCAAAACCAGGTCTAGATTTAGATTTGATATCATTTCCTGACACTCGGATCCAGGCCAGGTCATCATCTGTCTGTTGTATCCAGCCACAATTCCCCTCTTCAAAGTCACAAATTCCCTCTGAAACAATTATGGGTTGGTATTCATAAACATTCATTTATAAAAATGAAGGATGAGCTGCTATTAAAATGACATCTGATACAATATTTAAAAAAAAAAAACTTAAAAATTGAACCAGTGAATTTAGGCATCACAATATTATAGCGTAAAATATATTAAACATTTAATTTGAGATTTGCTAAAGGTTACAATTAACTGCATTATTACATTTTAAAGATGAACCAAGTAATCATTAGATGATGGCAAAGCTGATAACCAATATTGTGCCAATGTCATGTATTTTAATAAACATTATTTCACCAATTAACTGTAAATGTTCAAAAATATATTGTTTCACTAATTCTCAAACCTAGTAAGAAAAAAGATTTTCATAATTGGTGTAGTATCAAATTACCCCTCTCCAGGCACACGTTTCTGCATGGTTTATTTAAACAAGTTGCTTTTGACATTAATCTACACCCTAAATTTGTCACTAAGATAAGTTAAAGTTTGATACTGAAAATGGAATTTAGATGGATATATACAACATTGTTACAGTTGTGCCAAATGCTTGTGGTGCTCTAGCAAGCATGGAGGACATTTCAACAGGAGAGTGTGAAAAACTGCAGACCAAATGCTAAGCTATGTTATTAATTACCTGTAGGAGCACAGGCACCTTTAGTGACAGATAAATCATCTATAGCAATGTGACCAGACGGCCCTCCAGCTGAAGCCTCAATTAATATCTGATGAACTTCTGTCAGTTTCACATGACTCTGAGCCATCTGCCATTCAGTCCCTTGAGAACCCTTCCTTTGCCACATCTACAGTTTTAGGGGCGAAACAAATAAATTCTGGTTAGTATAAAACACATTTTATAGTAAAACACTACTACCATAAGAGTAGTGTACTACCATAAGAGTACCATAAAGCATTCACATTTTACCATAAAGGCATTTCTTACATGTGAAATTAGAAAAAGTCATAAAAATGCCCTGAAAATGTTATTTTTGTGAGTCTTACTGATGTGATGTGGTTGGATGAAATGTCATATATAGACATTCTTAGTGATCCCACTGTTGCGCCAAACATGTGAAACCAGAACGTGAAGCAATACCCATCAGGTCCAGTTGGAGGAGACAGAGGAGACTTCAGATGAGCCGTATCCTCCGTTCTGCTGTGACTTGAGCTCTTGATGTACAAATAATACCCTGTAATATAGCATAGTAATATAGTAATATAGCAAGAGACGTGATGATTGAGCTGATAGTGATATGGTGAAAATGGTTGTTTGCTCACCATTTCCACTTGTGTGGTCACCCGGAGGACCTGCATTTGGGGTCTCAGTAGGTCCACTCCATCTCTCCCAGTCTAGGTCCTCTGCAGCTCCCTGGATCCACCCACACAAGTCCTTCTCAAAGGAGCATGTGGCCAAGGAAAAGTCTGGAAAACAGGAAAATTGAGACACAATCTCATAATGTGGGCTCGGTTCACTCAGAACAAAACTTCAAATTTAAAAATGCAAATTTAAAAATTTCAAATGTTTTGGAGTCTGTAATTTTTTAACGTTGTCTCTTAAAGTCTCTTAAGCTAACCAAAGCTACATTTCTTTGATCAAAAATACAAACATAAACAGTAATATTGTGAAATATTTTTACAATTTAAAAAGTACTTTTTTCTGTTTTAATACTTTTAAAAATATAATTGATTCCTGTGCTGGCAAAGCTGAATTTTCATTACAGCTGCTGATTTGGTGCTCAAGAAACATTTATTATCAATGTTGAAAACAGCTGTGGTGATTAATATTTTTGCAATTAATTTGTTACAGGATTTTCAAAAAATTGCATTTATTTGAAATTGAATTATTTTGTATTTACTGTCACTTGATAAATTTGACGTGTTCCTGTTAAAGTATTAAAAAAAAAATGACAGACCTGAAACTTTAAACATTTGTGTACAGAAGTAGTCACAATATTTCACTATTTATTTCTAGACTAATGCCATGGCAATGTAAAACATGATAACCTTGTGTCATATAAAAGAAGCAGCATCATTATACAGCTCAGATCTATCCGTTTCATCTAACTTCTCAGCAGTTTCCCCACCTGGAGGTTGGAAGTCTTTCTCACAGTTGTGGAAGGAGATATCATCCAGGGCCATGATCCGAGTTGTAGACATAGAATCATCCTGTCTGAGTGAGGTCCGGCTGCTGAAAATGATCTTAAGTGGTACACAGGAAAAATACGTATATATTCGTGCAAAAAACTTGCCTAAAGTTTATGAGTCAGGGATCCTCAATGATTAATCTCTAAAGATCAGACTCATGATTGCATGTGTACAGAAAGTGCTTTGCATCCCACACACATTAATAGCCCCTTTCATACAGTAATACCAGTAATTTTCCTTCTGCGTTCACACACAGCAGAATTCCGGCAATTTACTGGTAAAGTTACAACTTCTCATACCGGTAAATTGCCAGAACAAATTTATTCTATTCCTATTCACACATGATCTCTTTACGGCAATTTACCGGTAATTTTCCGGAAAAGTCTGTTTGTGTGAAAGGGCTTATTGACATTGGCATACCCTGTAAGGCTGCTCTTGTTTGCCCAGTGGTAAGTGTTCTGGGACCCACTGAGTTGAAGTGCTGCTGGATCGTGACCAGAGCAGCTTCCTGTCCTCCTCTCCTTTCTGCAGGATCACACTAAGATCGCCTACACTTCCTGCACCCATGTGGAAGTGAAACCTAGTGTGCAAGCGATAAACAAGAGAGGACAATTGGGTACAAGGAACGCAATTCAGTGTTGTGTAATGGAAGTATTGGTTTGTTTCACAAGAATATTTTACTTGACTTTTTTATTAAAAGCATCCTTGTCACTAGTTTTGCACATCATCATTATTATGAATGAACTCACAGAAGTTGACAATATGCAGAGCTGATAGGCAGGGATGAGCTCTGAAACACAGCCTCATTCTTAGATGGATCCATGATATATGTCTGCATGTAGTGCCCTGAGTAGTAGTAAAGGGTAAAGAGAGAATATTAATTGTATTTATTTTGATATGTACTGTTCATGGATTGATCTAGCACTGAATTACCTGTTCCAGTGGTGTGGTCAGTAGGCAGGTCTGTGTTGTTTGAGGCCTTCACCCATTGCCATTTGTTAGGACCTACACTTATATCACTCCATTGACACTGTCCATTCTCAAAATTGCATGGACCTACAGAGATACAACAATCATATTACTACTAATAATAAATAGTATACATACTGGTGCTGTCAAACGATTAATCACATCCAAAATAAGTTTGTTTACATAAAATATGTGTGTGTTGTGTATATTTATTATGTATACATAAGTACACACATACAGCATATATTTTGAAAATATTTACATGTATTTGCATGCATGTATTTATAGTCATATAATTTATATAATATATAAAATAAATATTTTAATATAAAAACGTAACATTTTTCTTAAATATATAAACATGCCTGTGTGTTTATATATACACAGTACAAACACATTGTGTAAACAAAAACTTTTATTTTGGATGCAATTAATCGCAATGAATCGTTTGACAGCACTAGTACATATTTTTAAGAATAATATAATATTTAATATATAATGATTATATTAATATAATATAACAAACAATAAATAAATAAATTTTATATATATATATACGCATATATATATTAAAATATATTATTTTCCAAGTTCTGTGAGATTTTTAGAACATTGAAAATTTATTTTGAATGAATAACTCACCGCATGTTTCTTCATCTTCCCCTAGAGGGCAGTCTAGGACATAATTACACTGAGCACCAGCTGCAATGCATGTTATACTGCCCGATCGCCAGCAGTGAAACTCATTCTCCTGAATTTGACAAACCAAGTGTATTAGCAAAATGATACAGATTTCACAATGCTTTTATCAAGAATTAAAGCAGCAGCAAAAATAAAACTATGGCACATATTTACACTTCATCTTTGTACACAAGTCAGTGTATAAAATATACAGTAGAATTACAGCTGAAATGTCCTAACCTTACAAGGGTTGAGTGTTGGTGAAGCTGGAGGAGCATCAGTCATTGGTGTTGTTGTTGTAGCTGGTGTCATCGTTGGTTCAGGTTTGACTGGCAGCTCACTGTTGTCAGGATCATGAGCACAGGTCACAGAGAAGGAAAGATCATCCACTGCTGTCTGTGGCACATGAGCCTCACCCATTTCCACATACTGGAAAACAATCTGAAAATAAAGCAAACAGAGTCAGATTTATTACAGTAGCCTATTTAATGCATGAAATTATGTAAACTACTCATATACTGTAAAAATCTTTTACCTTGCTCTTAACTGAGGTAGAAAAGGCGACTTCCGCTCTGTGCCAGAGGAAGCTCTGTGCCACAGTCTTATCCCAAAGTATACGGTCATCATCTCCATTACGTAGTGTCCTCAGTATGACGACTATCCTGGCAGATGTGCTGTTTTCACTACGAGAATAGTGGTAGAACCTCACCTGCAAGAACAAGGTGCATCAGTGCATATGAAAGAGGCTCTGCGTTTCATTATTTGATTGACACGTGACTGCGCAGTGACTCACGGTGCAATCAGTGCTGGGCAGCAAGGTGCTGGAGGTGATCTCTGCAGTCTGGATCTCACCCAGATCATTTGCTGGAGTAATGTAATGACCTGGAACATGCCATAGCCATTTCATTATAAGAGGACAATAATATCAGTGGTACATGAACCATTTTATATATTGCTATAAAACAATAAAAAATACAATGTTTATATTCTCTATGGGTATCTTTTGTCACTTTTATAAGTGACTTGATGTTTACCATATTCTTGGATAATTTACACTAAGTTTGGCCATTACTCCAGTCTTCAGTGTCACATGATCCTTCAGAAATCATTCTAATATGCTGATTTGGTGCTCAAGAAACATTTATTATTATTATCAATGTAGAAACAGTTGTGCTGATAAATTGTGATTTTTTCAAGATTCTTTGATAACATTATAAATGTCTTTATTGCCACTATAGATCAATTTGATGTGCCCTTGCTGAATAAAATGACTAATTTCTTCCAAAAAATGTTACTGACCACAAACTTTTCAAAAGTAGTGTATGTGCTTAATTTTGAGGAGGTATCAGTGTACCTGCTGCTGTATTGCGGGTGTGATCTCTTGGTGGTCCATGCTTAGGCCAAGCCTGTTCTCCATTCTGCAAAATCCAACCAGCTTTCAAGTCACTCTTTTCCCACGAGCACATGCCATGCTCGAAACTGCAGCGATGGGTAAAACCCTTCACATCTAGACCGACAAAAACCAAGAAACAGTACAGTTCCTCATACTATGTAACTGTCCTGTGGACTTCAAAGGTGCCTTCACAGCTCAAAAAAATGAAGAGACCCTGACAGAACATTATATTTTATCCTAACCCATGCCATGCCACAGTCATACCACAGAGCTCTTCATCCGTGCCATCACCGCAGTCATCGCTGTAGTCACACACTCTGTTCAGCTCCACACACACCTTGTTCAAACATGTAAACATTCCCTCTTGACAAGATTCTTGAGGCCCTGAAGAAGAAATAATGAATGGTTGACTAATGTCTTGGGCCATTACATGCCATGGTTAAGGTTACAGTTATCTGACTGCTTTAAATCTGATTTATCAGTCAGAATAAGTTGACGTGTTTGTAACCTGCCTGGCAGAGTGCAGTTGAAGGAGGAGATGTCATCTATAGCAATGTCCCCAAGCTCACTGTAGGTTCTGGTAGCCTCGAAGAGGAGAGTGAAAACTTGATGTGTGCGACCCACACTTAACTCTGCCCGATGCCACTCATCTCCATGATTACCAGACATCCACCACAAGGGCGTCCTCCTTGGGCCCTCCTGGAGGAACACTTTCAGTTCCCCAATGCCTGGAAAAGACGTGATAATGCAGATAAATGAACTACAGAATAACTGTTTTAGTATTACCAGAAATACTGTAAAGTCTCAATATGTTATGCTTAAAGACATCTATAGTCTTACCCTCTCCAAACATGTGGTAGTAGAAATCAAATAGACACTCATTGCTGGCCTCTTTCATGGCGGGACTCTGTAGAGCAGCATAGCTGTTCTGCTCACCATGACTGGCTTCTACTGTCATGTACCAGCCTAAAACAAGTACTTTTTTTATTTATATGACACAGATAACATTGTTTTTACCGTATTTTTTTTATCAAATAAATGCAGCCTTGATGGACATGAGACGTTAAAAACAAAAAAAAAAAAAAAAAAACAAACATAAAACTCACCTATACCAACATTTTTGAATGGTACATGAAGTTGTCGTCTAAAAAGTTATTTTACCTAACTCTGTACCAGTAGTGTGGTCCACTGATGGTCCAGTGTTGGCGGTGGTTGTACCATTCTGGTCCCTTTCCCAAACAAACTGCCCAACACTGATATCTTTCCATTCACAGGTGCCTGTCTCGAAGTCACAGCCAACAAACACTCCACTTTCCACACTGATGTCTGAATGTAAATGAATAAAAACATTAACAATTCCTCAAATATTGCTTTAATAATACAAAACTATTATTTTTTCACTGAGTAGAAAGCACTGAGCCGTTTACCTTTACATGGCCCATTTGTCAGTCTAATGTCATCCACAGCCATGTAGCCTTCACTGCCCGTTTGAGCCTCTATATGAATCTGATATTCAAGGTTTACAAATATTACATGGCATGATTACAAATGGATATAATATAATGGTAAAAGCTTTGAAAATAATAGATGGGTATTTCACACCTGAAATGGTTTGGTCTCAGCTATAGTGACAGAGACATTTTTCCAGTTGCCCCCAGTGATCTGCGTTTCAAACAACAGTTCTTGCTCTGTTGCACCTGAATCTAATAGCACTCTTAGGATTCCAGGGTCACTGCCAATAGAAAAGTGCACGATAAAAACTGCATTAATCACACCTGACAGTCCAACAGTGGAAGAGAGGGTGTCTTTAACTGAAGCAAAAAGATGGGAAAGCAAGAGCAGACCTTCCATGCATATGGTACCACAACTCAAAACAGGAGTCACTGGTAGGCTGGATCTTTTCTGAGATCAACACAGAATTACTTTTTTGGCCTTGTGTGTTTCTCTGAGATGGACTCAAAAGAAACTTGCCTGAAAGAGCAACAGGAAAAATTGTTTCATGTTTCATTGTTTCTAAACAGCTGTCCTGATATATCATTTGACTTGTGAAAAATGTTTGCAATATCAACAAACGTAATTAAAAGGAGTAAACTCTCACCATATGCAGTGTGAGTAGTGTAATCGACCAAAGGACCTCTGTAGTGACCGTCTGCATGAATCCAGTCACGTCCATCTGTGACGCCATTAGCAACATTCACCCATGTACACTTTCCTGACTCAAAATCACAACTTCCTCTTGGGGAACATGCTCCAGTTTTAACTGAGACATCATCCAGAAGAACAAATGACTCAGAGTTTGCACTGAGCTCTGCTCTGAATGCCACCTGTGTGTGAATGCAAAATCATGAATAAATGCAGAAACACATACCATACTGTAAACCTCTTTCCATAAGTGAGGATATTAAAATGCAGAAACTGCATGTGTTAGCCAATTTTGTTTGTTACTCTGAAAGTAATATTTTGAAAAAAGCAAAGGAAGGAGAGAGTGAATCAAGTAAAGAAAGAAGTATGACTCTTTATGACCCAGAAATAACTCAATCAAAAATAAGAACAGAAGAAAAGCAAATAATTGAAACCTGTTTCTTTTATTGAAACAATCTGATTCAATGATTAATTCACAAATTGTTGGCTAGGGTGGATATCAAAATGATCAGTGAAAAGCAACTTAAAGAGATGGTCCATCCAAAATGAGGTTCTATCATGATTTACTCAAATTCATGTAATTCCAAACATTATGACTTCCGTTCTTCTGTGGAACAGTTTTGGTTCCCATTGACTTCCACTGTATTTTTTCTGTACAAATGTAAGTCAAAGGAACGTCTCGGTTACGTATGTAACCCTCGTTCCCTGAAGGAGGGAACGGAGATGTCACGTCGGATGACCGATGAAATTGGGATCTCGCCAGAGAGACCAATCCACTTCGAGTGTAACTAAATGAGCCAGTTCGGTAATTCGCATCCAGCTGCCGCTGATCACAGCGTGATTAATGCATTAATTCATGCACCGGGCTCTACACAGAGAAGGTCAACTACTGTTGTTCCTTAAGCAACCCAAACAGTAGGACTTAGATAACACTGGGAAGCATGCCCTTCTGCTTGGAAGAGGCACACTGCGGAGTCACCTCCTCCCAGAGGGGGTTAAGTGACATTTAGACATGAAGTAACCCCGTAGGGCCCTATTGCACATGGAAGTCTCTGAGATGGCTCAGGCTGCATCATTAGAGATGGCAGAACGTGGTCTGCCAGGGAAACATGGCCCTAGTAAGTGTACCGTGGAATACACACATGGGATCCCAACAGGGTCACTCATGTGGGCAATAGCCTCACACCAGATTTCAAGAATTCGTTGGCTGAAAGGCCTGGCGCTGGACGCTCCACCACGTCTGGACCCCGGAGTGCTGGAGGACTCGACAGGGTTTGCCTGGTTAAGGAACTCTCTGGAGAATAGGCATAAGAACGCCACAAGCTGACTCTGAGCTGGTCCTCTCAGTGCCACTACCCATTTGAGGTGAGAATACAGGAGGAAACAGGTTCGACACGTAGGATATAAAACCTAGTGTATGTGTTGGGAGTCGCCCAACCCGCAGCTCTACAGATGTCTACTAGCGAGCCACCATGAGCCAGCGCCCAGGACGATGCGACACCCCTAGTGGAATGAGTACGCAGCCTGAGCGGGCAGGGCACACCTTTTGCCTCATAGGCCAAGGTGATAGCATCCACTAGCCAGTGGGGCATCCTCTGCTGGGAGATAGCCTTCCCCTTCTGCTGTCCTCCGTAACAGACAAAGAGCTGTTCTGAGGTCCTGAAGCTCTGCATTCTATCCACGTACTGTCGCAGTGCACGTACAGGACAGAGCAAAGCTAGGGCTGGGTCTGCCTCCTCCAGGGGTGGCGCTTGCAGGTTCACTACCTGGTCCCTGAAGGGAGTGGTAGGAACCTTGGGCACATAGCCGGGCCGGGGGCTCAGTGTTGCACTGGAGTCAGCTGGCCCAAACTGAAGGCACGATTCGTCGACCGAAAATGCCTGCAGGTCCCCCACCCTCTTGATCGAGGCCAATGCAGTCAGGAGTAGGGTTTTCATAGAGAGAAACTTCAACTCAACTGACTGCAAAGGTTCAAAGGGGGCAGTTTGTAGGTTTCTCAGCACCAATGCCAAATCCCAAGAGGGTAGGGAGGGAGGCCTAGGAGGATTTGACCTCCTAGCCACGCTAAGAAACCTGACGACCACATCGTGCTTCCCCACCGATCTCCCCACTATGGGGTCATGGTGGGCGGAAATAGCAGCAACGTAAACCTTAAGGGTGGAGGGGGACAGCCTATGCTCCAACCCTCGCTGCAGGAAGGACAACCCTCACTGATCGAACATCTCTGGGGGTCCTCACGGTGAGAGGAACACCATTCGACGAACAGTTTCCACTTCAGCACATAGGCCCGTCTTGTGGACGGTGCTCGTGCTGAAGCGATATTGAGAGCTACCTCCTCGGGCAGATCACCTAGAACCTCCGCGTCCCATCCAGGGACCACACATGGAGTTTCCACAAGTCTGGACGCGGGTGCCAGAGGGTGCCCCCGACTCTGAGAAAGTAGATCCTCCTTCCTCAGAGGAATCGGCCAGGGAGGGGCTGTCGTGAGGAGCATGAGTTCTGGGAACCAGGTCCTGTTGGGCCAATATGGAGCCACTAACAGGACCTGCTCCTCGTCCTCCCTGATCTTGTACAGCGTCTGTGCAAGCAGGCTCACTGGGGGAAAGCATATTTGCGCTCGGACAACGCTACCACACCGAAGCAGAGTCGTCATCCCTGGAGAGAGAGAGCTCACCCTCTGATGCAGCGATCGATATCTGGTCGTCAGGGGGAGCACCAAAGGAAACGGGTGGTGAACCCTGTTCTGCAGAGGTCCCAGCCCACTCCAACGGCAACACCACTGGCTATGGAGTGCTTGAGGGGTGAGGAACTCCTCTTGGGGAAGCCCTCACCATAATCCTCAAATCACCTCTGACTCCACCGGACGTGGCGGCGCCCCGGGTGCCGGGATGAATGCCAGATCCCAATTTTGTCAGTCATCCGACATGACTCGGAGTGACCGACTGAATGGGAACCAAAACGGGTTGTTCACCAACATTCTTCAGAATATCTTTTATGTTCCACAGAATTAAAAAAATCATACGGGTTTGGAATGAAAGGATGTGACAAAAAACACTTTCTCACTCAAAGCTATTGTATGGCTTCAAAATGCCTCCTTTGTGTGTGTGTTTCCCAGAAAACAAAGTCATACAAGTTTGATGACAATATGAGGATGAGTAAACGATGACAAGTTTTATTTTACAAGCAAATACATATTATAAAATGAAAAAACTCACTCTGAATTCAGAGGGAGATGACATAGTGACTTCTGCCACTTCCCAACTATCAGAAGATGCTCCAGAAAGAGACCAGAGAGCTGGACCCAGCTCCCCATTCAGAAGAACATGTACTGAGAGTGAATCACCTGAGCCTGCAGACAGCCAATACCTACAAACAGGCAAAATATCTTACTGAACATTCTATAACTTATTGTTAAGGCTGAGACAGAGCTTAACTACAAATCTGTACCATAATGGACAGATACAAATTTGCTTACCAGAACTGCACGCAGGACTCTGTAGATGGGCTATACTCTGGTGTCAGAAGATTTGAGACCTCAGGTTTCTCAAGGTTGGCTCCAAGCACAGCCATTGAATGGCCTGTTACGTGACAAATACATCACATGGGTTATTACATGGTTAAAGACCTTTTACATCAAAAACAGTTGTTTACTCACCAAGTTTAGTTCCGTATGTATGGTCTGGATGGCCACTGCTGCCGTCCACACAGAGCCAGATAGAGCTCTCAGTCACATCGGACTCAAAGCCACAAAGCGAGGGAGACTCGAATCCACAAGGGTCTTTGGGAGAGACATACAGGAGGACTTTAATTGCTGTCTCATAATGTCTGATAATTAGATAAGACGCTTTGACTCACGGTGCTCCACACAGGCTCCTGCAGTCACTCTGAGATCATCGATGGCTATGAAGCCGCTGCCTCCTGCTTTTCTGTTTACTGAGAACTTCACCTGTACAAGGTAATAATCATACTCCACTTGTTGGTAAATATGTTTAATTGTGGATTGAGATTTAGAGTGAGATTTCAGAAGGCAACTCTTACTCGATCAACATCTGCAGTACTAATGGAAACTTGTGCGCTCAGCCACTCAGAAGTCTGGGAGCCTCTTCTTGTCCATGTGATGGTTTCCATTGTTTTCTGAAACCAGCAATACTCATGTTTTTACATGACAAAAATAACTTTTTGGCTTGTTTTACAGAAAAGATTATCTGAACTTCCTTTGAAACAACTGTTTTTTTTTTTTTTTCCAAGGATACATTAAATTGATCCAAAATCAAAAGTGACAGGAAAATCAATAGGAAAATCCTGAATTTTTTTTAATCACAGTTTAAACAAAAATAAACAGCACAACTGTTTTCAGAATTAATAATAATACACAATGTTTCCTGAGCACCAAATCAGCATATTAAAATTATTACTGAAGGATCATATGATACTGAAAACTGGAGTAATGGCTGCTGAAAATTCAGCTTTCCATCACAGGAATAATTTATATTTTCAAATATATTCATATAATATATTAAGTATCATATAATATATATAATATATTAAAATACATTGTAATAATATTTCACAATATTACAATATTTTACTGTATTTTTTTAATCAAATAAATGCAGCCTTGGTGAGCATAAGAGTCTTCTTTCAAAAAAGATATCCCATTGGCTAATAGTTATTTTTATTGTTTTAATAGTAGCATATTATACAATTTTACAAAGAAATTGATTCATATTGTGTCTAAAAGAAAAAAATAATAACTACTCATTAAAAAAGAATTTTCAGTATGCTATACAATCATACATTTTCCCTAGCTACAGTATATTGAAAATACTCAGTATCTCTCCTATTTCTACATAGGATATCATTTTCATGCAATATTCATCTGAGTTTAACTTAAATAAAGCTATCCATCATCCAAACAAGTTTAGGATTCATAAGCAATGACAGCATTGAGACATTTAATGTTGAATGTACCGTCTCAACAAGGAGATCTAAGTTTCCAAGGGATGCTCCTAACATGTAGTACCAGAATCCAATACAGACGTCAGTGCTCTGCATTATCATTGGCGTTGAAATGACAGCTGCCTCACTGGTTTCTTGTTCTCCAGACATATTTACAATAAGATAAAACCCTGCAAGAGATGAAGATGTATGACAAAATAAATTACAGACTGATCTGCTCTGTCCACTTAAGAGTGAAATAATGAATCTTACCATTGTTGTTTTTTATGGTGTGGTCATATAAAGGTCCTAGCAATGGTTCATTCACCTCTCCACCCATCTGATGGGTCCAGTCAAATCCATCATCTGTCTCCTGGACCCAGTCACATAGACCTACAAGCAAACATCTGGAATATTTAGCAAACACAAACTCACATATGGACTTGTATATATAGTACTCATCCATGTTTCGCCTTTTACCCTCCTGAAAGTTGCAGTCCATTGAGGACGCAGGTGGAGAGGTGGGCTCGGTTGTGGGTGCAGGTGTTGTTGGGGTAAGATCAGAGCAGCGTGTGTTCCTCCTGATATAGATGTCATCCAAAGCAATGACTCCATCATCTAAGAATCGACGCACGGCTTCAAACACAATCTGCAAACAGCGAGGTTTAAGTCAAATACTGTCAAGTATCTGAAGTTGTGACATGTTTGTGTATCAGCCTCTCACCTGGTGTCGTTCAGATGAATTGTAGTCTACAGTGAGATGGTGCCACACATTCTGCTGATTGCCAGTTTGATTCCACAGACAGCGTAGCGAACCAGACTCATTTACATAAACTGCTAGTTTAAGCTTGTCTACACCAATAAAAACAAAATATACAATGGAAGAAAAATTATGGTGTTTATACTGCCTCAATTAGTCTTAGGAATAGACTAGCCCAATGAAAAAACAACGAGTGTTTAATAAATAATTTTGATCAGTGACTTTTTATCTGTTTTTCCGGTTTTTCTGTTGTAATTATGACATGCTTGTTTTCAAACTTTTATGGATAAAAACAACTTTTATTAATTAACTTTTAAGTTTATTTTCTAGACTCCAGAGGTTTGAAGAACTATGTGCGTTTCAATAGAAACAATAGTTATTGAGAGGAAATAAAAATATATATGATTTCAGTTTGCATCTTGATTGTGTGTGTTTGATTTATGTATTTATTTAGCATTTTACTTTGGATTAGGGTTGAATTGTGTTAACATGTAAACATTAATTGAAATACTTTTAAGTCATCTTGTGGCCACCTTTGGAGTTTGCTGAGGCCCCCTAGTGGGCCCGGGTGCTTAGTTGAGAACCACTGTTTTAGATTATTCTAAAAACCCTCATTTCTATCTTCCAATAATTGGGAACAGCAACAACGACTGTAAACAAGTAAACTGTTAACTGCTGTAGCCAAAGGCAAAAGAAGTGTGTGTTTGCTTTTTTGCCTCATATATATATATATATATATATATATATATATATATTTGTTTTATTTTTATTTTTTTTGCGCAGAACACTGTTGTCATTCCATCAGCAGCTTTAAGTCCCCAATATTTCAAAGTCTAAAAGCCACTTAAATCTCTCTGCAAAGATGCTCACCTATGCTCCACATATACATGTGGCACCAGAAATCCAAACAACCATGAGATTCAGGCTCCATCACCTCACTCTGAAGATGAGCAATCTGATCATTTAATGCACTTGAGTCAAAAGCCATGTAGTGCCCTGGATAGAAGAGAACCAGTGGATGTCAGAACATAGTAGCATCCACTTAAAGGGCTGTTAGACCGGAATAAGAGCAGCTGGTTTACTATTGTGGCACTCCAAATATTACAACCCTTTGGCACCTTTTACTTTCCTGTACTGCATATGTGCCTTTGAGTGAAATAATTACATAAAATGAGCATTACCCTGATACATACAGCATTAAGTAAGTGTTGCTATTTACCCATGGCAGTGTTGGTGGTGTGGTCAACCTCAGGAGCAAATGAAGCATCACTGGTTCCAGAGGTCCAGCTCCAGTCAATACTGGAGATACTGACACGAGTATTCAACCATCCACACATGTCCATCTCAAAATCACAAAACCCTGAAGAAAATAATGTGCACTGCTTCATTTAGATGGCATAATGAACACTTGACAATAAAATGCGGAACACACAACTCTATTATTTGCTTACTTTTTTATCTATTTTTTTAATTTCAAATTTGTACATATCAGACCTGTACACACATAATTGTCTATATAATATATTTTGTTTTTGCTGTTTTTTACATTGCCTATTTGGATATTTGTATTATTCTTTATTATCTATGTCCTGTCGCTGTCTCTCTGTTGCACTGTGGAGCTTCTGTCACTATAACAAATTCCTCGTATGTGTAAATATGCTTGGCCAATAAAGCTCATTCTGATTCTGATCTTCAAGATCAGAAGCAGAAGAAAGTTGAGGACTTACCATGAGGTGGGCAAGGGTCATTTAGGATTGTTAGGTCATCAATAGCAATATCATGCTTCTGATCATCTCCAACCACCGCTTCAAATATGACCTGTAATCCCAGCAGAAAACCTGAGGCTGAGACATGACTAGATTACATGAAAGTGATACATTTGTTTGTGTGCAGAATTCAGAGGTCAGAGTTTGGCTGCTTAGCTTTAGCACTTAGACCCTGCTAGTAGAGGCTGTGTAACTACTCCTTCATGTGAGCAAAACAAATCTTTCTCCATTGACAGACATTCAAAAGTACAGTATGCATTCTGGCAAAATTAAAAAGTGGCCCGAAGAAAAGACCGTAGCGATATTTAATATTGCTTGTTTAATAAAGGTTATAAATATATAACCACCTACACCCCACTGCAAATGCAGGTCAGATTTATTGGCCAATAAACATTTTTGGGCAACCAGTACATTCTACTAAATTACTGTATGACCTTGATCTTTAATAATGTTCACAGTTAATATTTTTCATGCATTACAGTGAAACTGTATTTTTCATATATCATACCGTGCTTATGTCTCTACTTTAAAAGAGAATATTAACAGGATGGCTGTTTGAATGTAACAGACATTTATACATCATCTGAAAGCTAAATAAATAAGCTTTCCATTGATGTATGGATTGTTATGATAGGACTATTTTTGGCCAAGATACAACTATTAGAAAATCTGGAATCTGAGGGTCAAAATATTGAGAAAATCGCCTTTAAAGTTGTCCAAATGAAGTTCTTAGTGATGCATGTTACTAATGCAAAATTAAGTTTTGATATATTTATGGTAGGACATTTACAAAAAATATCTTCATGGAACATGATCTTTACTTAATGTCCTAATGATTTTTGACATAATAATTTTTTGACCCATACAATGTATTTTTGGCTACTGCTACAAATATACCCCAGTGACTTAAGACTGGTTTTGTGGTGACAATTGGAGATCACCTGACCATTCGAATACTACACTCTTTGTGTTGTAACCACCCAATTGTTACACACTTTCACTCCTATTATAAATGAATCATATCTGCCTACTTGTAAAGCAATGAAATCTATCAGTAACTGAAAACATTTGTTTTACATTAATGCCGCTATTAGTCAGTTTAAGTCCCAGATGATAACATACTGTTAGCACAGTGCAATATTTAATAAGATTATAAACTCATCTACTCGCACCTTATATGGGCTGTGAGGACTTATGATTGTTGCTCTGCCGTGTCGCCAGTGTTCTCCTTGATCTCCACTTGCACTCCACACAGGCAATTGAGATCTGGCACTGTGTAGCTCCTGGACATAGATGTTAAGAGAACCCACATCTTTACCATTCATGTGGTACCAGAACATCAAACACTCTCCATGCTCAGAGGTCGGATGATTGACATCCGTCAGTATGCTGCCTCTGCTGCCTTTGGGGTACTTCCACAGCTGTGCACTCAGGTAAAAGCCTATGGATAAAACAACATGAATTATTATCACATTGCTGCTATTACTGTGCTGTGACAAAGGTGGATATTCGTACCCTTATTGGTCTCTAAAGTATGGTCCACTGCAGGGCTGGGAGTGTCAATGGCCAGTTCTCCATTGCTTCGGATCCAGGCAAAATCAGTTGTAGGGTCAGGCTTCAGGCCACATAGAGAGCCTTGGAAAGTGCATTCTCGCTCAGTTGGACAGGACCCATTTATACTGCTTGACACCTGCACGTCATCTATGGCAATGTAGCCGTCAGTGCCTTCCAGGATGCCCTCAAATATAAACTATTGGATGCAATGCATGAGAACACACGTATGTACTGTATATATCCAAGCAGGTATAGTGTGTGCGATTTGGTACCTGAATTGGTTCTTCACTGGCTGCGAAACTTAGGTCCACAAAATGCCACTTGTTGCCT
This sequence comes from Barbus barbus, assembly GCF_936440315.1. Classification (NCBI taxonomy): domain Eukaryota; kingdom Metazoa; phylum Chordata; class Actinopteri; order Cypriniformes; family Cyprinidae; genus Barbus; species Barbus barbus. Next base: position 13,127,707 of record NC_136754.1, read on the forward strand.
TGAGTTCCTGTCCTCATCCATATAAGCATCTCTTTTCCATCAGCATTTTTGGTGATGAATCTGAGAGAGCCTTCGACAGTCACAGAAACCAAGGATTATTATTATAATGCATGTATGTACATGTAAATAATAACATGCTTTAACAGAAATATATGTTTGGCTAGTTTTGAATTGTACACAAAGAGCATAAACAAAAGCTATATCTGACCAACACAAAAATGTACAGATTTTGTTTTGTGAAGATTATGGGTTGATAAATAAAGGTGGCACAGACCTCTATTTGTGCAAATGTGTAAAGAATGTGGTCATTATTAATGTCCATCATTACTAAATTAGTGCTTATTAGTACAGACTAATAAGTACCATAAACATGAAATCAATATTGAACCAACATACTTTCTTGTACATGTTTCAATCATGTTTCTTGTGTTATTGTGCATCATTTGTTGGATCCTCTCATGAAATGTCCACTTTACACAACCCAATCAATTGCTGATGGATAAAATCAATTCCCACTCTATACTTCCTTCATCAAAGAGCATGATGAGAGATGCCATCTTAACTCACCAATCCTTCCACCGTAGATTAGAAACCAGAAGCTGACACATTTGGCCTTCTGTGGAAAGCTGATTAATCTGGCTGTTTTAGGTGGTTTGGAGGACCGTTGTGCTGTTATGTACATAAAATAGCCTGCATGAAGAAAAAAAAAATTATATATATATATATATATACGTGTGTGTGTTTACTTTGAAGTTAGATTAATGCTCTCAGAAAGTAAACATTTTACAAATAGTGTGCCTAATAAATTATTTTAAAAAGAGAACATTTCAAACCTTTCAACCTGAAAACCTTTAAACCAATAAAACAAGTCTAACAGTCATGCTACCTGTCACGGTGCACACACGAGGATGCAACACAAAATAACACTCTTTAATGTTGACAAGGTAGGGCAAGACAAGGCAGACACACAGAAACACCAGGAGTAACGAGTACACCAGATGACACTAAACTGAACAGGCAGGAACTTAAATACACAGGCTAATGACTAAAACACAGCTGAACGGAATAAACTAATAATCACATTAAACAAGGACAGGAAACAAACCAAATAAGGAAACATGAGGTGGGAACACATGACACACATGACAGAGGACTGACACTATGAACTACAGATGGGATGAGGTTACAGAAACATACAGTATATCAGGCAAAATGATGTAATTCAGTGCAAAACTGTACAATAATTTTAAATAGTTTACTGTTCAAATGTTTGAGATCAGTAATAGTTTTTTTAAAGAAATTAATTATTGTATTCACCAGTAATGCACTAATTGATTTAAAGTGACAGTGAAGACATTTATAATGTATTAAAAAATTCTATGTCAAATAAATGCTATTATTTTGAACTTTATTATTCATCAAAGAATCCTGAAAAGATGTATTCTGATTTGTCAAAAAAACTGTTTTCAGCAAAATGTTTCTTGACCAAATCAGCATATTAGAATGATTCTGAAGGTTCATGTAACACTGAAGACTGGAGCAATGACTATTAAATTTCAGCTTCGCCTTCACAGGAATATATTACGTTCTAAAGTATATTAAAATAGAAAACAGTTATTTTAAGTTATAAAAACATTTTACAATACAACTGTTTTTACTTTATAATTTTTTTTAAATTAAATTAATGGAGCTTTGATGAGCATATGAGACTTCTTTCAAAGTCTGTAAATATATAAATTATTATATGTATATATACCAGAACCAGTGGTGTGATCATGTGTAGGTCCCTCATAACCAAAGGATGGCTTCTGTCCATGTTCTCTTTTCCATTTAAGGTCAGCTGACTGGTCATGGTACCAGGAACATGCATCTTTCTCGAAGTCACAGCTGAGCTGGTCAGAACCTGCAGGAATGTCTCCCTCTGCACAATCCGTCAGTGTAATGTCATCCAGCATGATATCCTGATTTCCAATGAATGTAGGATCCACAGAAAATTCAAGCTGTGTTTTGGAATTGAATAAGAAATCATTAACAAGTGAAGAACAGTATATGCAAATAAATCTGTAACATGTACTCTTCAAATTAGAATACCCCCCCCCCAAAAAAAAATCATGATTAAGATGACTCTGCATGCAGTGCATTACCTTCGAACCCAGAGGAAGATTACCAATTAACAACGAAGCATTTTCCCAACCGTCAGTCTGGCCCTTTTTAATTGACCATAACTCTAAAGTTGAAGTGCTGCGGATCAAACTCAGGGAAAAGTAGGAAGAGGTACTTGCAGCATCATGGAGATGATACCAAAAGCTGAAATATAAAGTTGCAAAGCTGTTCTCTCTTTCTAAAAGCATTTAAGAAAAAAATAAACGAATAAAAGAATGAGAATCTGACTAAAGAAAAAAAGAATTCCAATTAATCCATTATTATCCATTAAAAATCCAATAAATAGAAGTATATACAGATAAACATGCAGTGAAGCTTTGACTTAAAACTAATTGTTTGTGCTGCTTCTGCACCTTAACTTGCATCCGAGTGCAGTGGCCCGGGGAAGTGTGTGTTCCAAAATCGCTTTTGACCAAATACCTTGATTATCACCATCTACATGCATAATTCCACCTATAAATAAACCAGAAGTCTAGATATGAAAACTTCACATGATATCAAATCAAGTCTAATTATTGACCTAGTACAAAGGCCTACCCCAAGGTGATCCTGTGGTATGGTCCACACCAGGGATAGCACTGACGTTTGCCATCTCCTGTCGCCATTTAAACGTATCATAGCTGGAGTCATTCCATCCGCATGCATGTTCCTCAAAATCACAAGAGACTGTGAAGAAGGATATTTATTATATTGTGCATTTAGTATTACATTGTAAAGCTATAATTTTCCATTTATTTGCAAGCAGTTTTATAGGATTCTAGTTTTATAGTTTTCATATTACTACACGACAAGGACTGTACTGTATGTGTGAATAGCAAGGGAAAATATAATCTGATGTAATGAGAATAAGGGTGAAAGATATAATACAGTAACTACCACAGAACTCTTCATCTGATCCATCTGCACAATTGGGGTGGAAATCACACACTTGCTCCATGGAAACACAGTCTTGAGAATCAATGCATTGGAACTGTTCATCAGGACAGGAGGCCAAGCCCATCGAAACTGCTTATAAAATGTATAGCAGTGAAAAATCTAAAGTAAATTTTGCATTCTGCATTCTTAGAATTCTATTGTATTAAAATTTAGAGCGGTTAATTGTCAGATAAAATTATATGCACACATAAACATTTAGCACTAAATTCTAATAGAGAAGTCATCAAAAGCATGAAATAACTGGGAATTATGTAGCAACCTTTGCCCTGATATCACAACTGCACACTCTTGGCATTTCTCAATCTCAGCGCTATGCTACTTGAGATATCCTGCGCACTTTGCTTCCTTTACTTCAGTCTGATTCACTTCTTTTACACACTGAGATACAGTATTTTAAAAGATTCCCAAATGAAACACAAATTCGAACAGGCATATTCAATTTTTTGGCTGGAACCTTGAGGAATATTAAGGAAAGAATTTCATTAAACCACACATTATGCATGCAAAACAATCATTACAGAACGTTGATGGTCCTGATGACCTCCCTGACCTTTACATTGGCCCTCACGGGTTCAGAGGAAAATTAACATCAATGTACTTTATTGGAATTTTTTTTTTTTTTTTTTTTTTTGTTAACAACTGTTTATTTAATTTTATTCTACTTTATTGGAATTTATATAAAAAGAAAACATCTGGCCTCACCAAGCAGCAGTAGAAACAATCCTCTCATTTTGAAGAGAACGTGAATGAAGAGGTTCTCAATAAGCTACTGTTCCTCCAAATGTCTCTTGTGGAGCCAGTGGAACAAGTCACAGAGACTAGAGATCATTCCTTATATAGATCATTTGTAATGAGGGATGCTTATCAGTGTGTTTTAAAGTTCAGTGGACCCAACAACCTCAAATGTAACTTTTCACCTGTCAGCTTTTTATTACTTCCTGAGGCCAGATAAAAAAGCATACTGTACAGCAGTAAAACAGTCCGTACTAATAGCATTCAAACAGTAATCTGCTGAGAATAATCCTTTATTTCTGAAATTTATATGCTGAAATTATATCTAATATTTCAGAAAGTCAAATAAATCCTGTAAAGCAAACATTTTTAATTTTTTTTAAAATGGTAATGAAAACAGTCTCTCTAAGACTTACTTTGAATTCTGCTGTACTCCATGACATTATGGTTTACTGCACTAACCGTATAAGATCTGAGTGATCTGTTCTCCAGTACGGTTATAATTACATCAATAGTCTACACTGGGAAACAATGAATGCATCATGTGCTAAAAGGTTAAAATGCTCTAAGTCATGCAGGATTAAGTTGCACTAAATAAACTAGATACAAGGAAAAAAGCTCAGAACCGGTGCAGAAATATGCCCTATTTTAGGCCCTTGTAAAGCACAACCATGATTTCAACAGACACTATAGAGGTGTTGCGCAAACAGCACTAGATACTTGGAAGTCTCACCTCAATAATGTGTCTGGAGGGAAACTAGTTCCAAGAAACAATAAATTAAAGGAATCTTTGAACATAACTAATTATAATCTTTGACCTGTAAGGCCCGTCCACTGGTCCAACGACGACAGCCAATGGCACGGCAGAAGGGTTCCTGCGTGTTCGGTCTTTCCAGTGTGCAAAGTTCTTCAATTTAAATTAAACTCTAATCTGACTCCATTTTATCATTTAATCTGACTCCATTTTATTATGACCTCGTATTTAGCTTGAAATACGAATTGATTGCTTGTCTATTTCTAATTGGTATTCTTCTGATATTTGATTATTCTAGTTAACTCTTGACTTTATATTTACTCGTTCATTCGGTTGCTCATGTCTTAAACAATGATGCAACGTAATCTACTAGAGTCAATAATTACAGAGTAAAACAGAATAAGGTCAAATGTAACAATTTATTCTCAGTCAGGTAAATACTGTATGTATTATCTCAATTCCACAGCAATTCAAAGAGATCAAATCATATCAATACAAAACATAGAATTCTCAAAGATAAATCTATGAGTAAAGAATGCAAACCTGACTTTATAGAAATACGTAGTGTGAGTATTGACACAGCACACTATGGGCTTCTGGCTACAGAAATCGCCCTGATCCTTTTGCCACATTCTCCTTAAGTACTTCAGACCAGAATACACCTCCCCCAAACTGGAGACAGGGATTAACAATTGTAATTTGCAATTTAATCAAGTCGAGTTGGCACCTTTTGGGACAGAAGGTAATTTGCATGAAAACCACTAGGTGTTGATCCGCCCTCTACAGTATGCAAAATGTCTCTGAACTCTTAGGATTTGTATTACCTTTTAGTTTACTTCTTATAAGAATGAGACCATTGTACCAGTCGCCCTGAGACAATTCAAATGATACCAAACATGACTGTAAATAACACTTGCATTAATGTAGAATATTACATTCTTCTATTGACCATTCTGAGTGAAGGGAAGGATGGGGGAAGGAAGGGGATGAAAAGGAACTGATGCATATGTGAGAGAGGCATTTTCTTGTATTCTCTCTCAGTGGGGTGTGGAGACAGATGTCTGTATGTTAATGCACTGTGTGTGTGTGTTGTCCATCTCAGGAGTTCAAAGTGTCTGAGGTTCTGTAATCCTTACAGACCAGTCTTAACCTCCTTGACAAATTAAAAGGCACAGTTGGTTTGACTCCAATAGATAACTTTTTCTCTGGTATACACAGTGCCTTGCGAAAGTATTCATACCTCTTAATTTTTTTCACGTTTTGTTATGTTGCTGCTTTATGTCAAACTGGTTTAAATTATTTTTTTCTACATCAATCTAAACTCTATACACCATAATGTCAAAGCAAAAACAGAATTGTCACAACTTCATACATTTATTATAAATAAAAATCCTTAAATAAAGTACACTGCATAAGTATTTATACCCTTAACTCAGTACTTAGCTGAAACACCTCACAGCCTCAAGTCTTTTTGGGTATGATGTGACAAGCTTTGCACATCTGCATTTGGCAATTATCTGCCATTCTTCTCCTCACGTCTTCAACTCTCAAGCTCTGTCAAGTAAGATGGAGGCAGATGCACATTTTCAGGTTTCTCCAGAAATATTTGATTGGGTTCAATCCCAGGCTGTGGCTGGGCCACTCAAGGACATTCACAGAGTTGTCTATATGCTGCTGTGTACTTTGGATCATTGTCCTTTTGGAACGTGAACTTTCCGCCCAGTCTGAGGTTCTGAATGCTTGGGACTGGATTTTCATTAAGGCTATCTCTATATTTTGGTGCACTGAGCTTTTCCTCTACTCTGACAAATCCTTCAGTCCCTGCCGAAGAAAAACAGCCCCACAGCATGAGGCTGCTACCACCACACTTTACTTTTGGGATGGTACTCTGCAGGTGGTGAGCAGTGCCTGGTTTCCTTCAAACATGATGCTTGGAAATTAAGTTAATCAGACCAGAGAATCTTGTTTCTCACAGTCCGAAGGTCCTTTTGGTGCTTTTTTTTTTTTTTGCAAATACCGAGTGTGTTTTCATGTTTTTTCACTGAGAAGGGGATTGAGTCTTGCTACACCGCCATAACCCTAATTGGGGGAATGTTACAGTGATGTTTGTCCTTCTGTAGGTTTTTCCTACCTCCATTTATGATCATGGAGCTCAAGTTCTTGGTCACAACTCTAACCAATGTCCTTCTTCATCAGTTGCTCAGTTTGGCCAAGAGTCCTGGTTGTTTCAAACTTCTTCCATTAAGGGTAACGGAGACTACATGCTTCTGTGAACCTTCAATGCAGCAGATTTTTTTTTTTTTTTAACTCTTCCCTTGCCACGATCCTGTTTCTTAGCTCTACAGGCAGCTCTTTTAACCTTAGGGCTTGGTTTTTGCTCTGACATGCATTTTCAGCTGTTAGACCTTTTATTGAGAAGTGTGTGCCTTTCCAGATCATACCTGTTCAAATGAATGTGCTACAGGTTAACTTCACTCAAAGTGTGGTAACATCTACAAGTGATGATGATAAATTTCAACTGTCCCAGATAAGGGTTTGAACTTATGCAATGGAATCATTTAAGTTTTTTATTTTTTCATAAATTTGCAAAGATGTTAAAAACTTTTTGGTGTATGGAGTGTAGATTGATGTGGACAAGTAATTTAAAACTGTTTAACATATGGTAGCAACAAAATAAAACATTAAAAAAATGAAGGGGTATGAATACTTTCACAAAGCACTGTATCTACAAAGCACAAGGGGGAAAAGAGGAAACCTAGGACCACTAGTGGTAACCACAGCTGGTTTTCTGTGGGAAAAACAACAACAACAAAACAAGTTATTTTCTATAAGGGACTGTAAAGGCAGTTTATAAACTATTTAAGGTAGATTGTATAGGGGAAGTTGGAAATTCTTGTTATACATGCAATTTTATGACCATATTAATGGAGAGAAAGTATGGAATATTTAAACTAAAAAAAAAAAATGAAGTAGTGAAGATGAAATAGGTTATATAAAATAGGTAAAAAATAATACACATGCTTCCTTAATCATGCATAACTTACTCAGATTCTGGAATCCAAGTCTGTTGCAGTTCAGAGTTGTAATTTCTGCTTTCAAGTCTCTTTTTGTAATTTTCATAATAAATTGAGCAACCATAAGGTCAGACTACCCATACACACAATCCTGTGGAAATTGTGCAATACACTTACCCGCTACACACAGATCATCAATGCCAGTCCCCACTTCTTCTCTTACTCACTCTGAGTGTCCCCACCCTGCAAACTCAGCACAGAGGACAAAAAAACAGATGCGTTTGGAATCACTGTGTGAAGCAAGAGACAGAAATTAATGATTATGTAACTCCAGACAAAAAAGGAAGTGAAATTTGCTTTCCTTCATCAGCCTTCCTTATACTTCATGAGTCAACTCCAATCCAAACACATGGAAGTATAAAGGCTGACTATCAGTTTGACCTGTGAGGTGATTAGAAAAAACTGCGAAGTGTCAAAAAAAAAAAGACAGAACTGCTACTTTTTTACTTTTCTACGCTAATTTTTTTTTCTAAAACACAAAAATGAAACCATGGTACTGAGTTTTTAGGACTTTACTGTTACTGACCATTATCAGCTATTTAAAAATTGTTCTATTTATATATTCTATTTCTATTTTATAAGTGCATATAAGACTTCATATTTTCTGTTGCCATGAAGATTGGACTTGTTGCTGGGTTTTTGGATGTGTTCAGCTGCTCACATAAGGAAACAAACATTTGCAAGCAGTGAGATCCAGCCCTGCCAATCACACCTGCCTTCAAGAATGCATGTGCACCACTTGCATCCAGGAACTTGTGTCAATGTAAAATCATGGCAATGACCATGATGATATGCTTTATGATGGTCATTATACATTCATTCGTTATCAAAGCACATTTAGACTGAGATTATTTGGGCAATAACACTTGCAATCATGCTGTGCAATCCACGAGGCCCCAGATAATGACAACCATGATGATATCGGCTTAAATCAAGTGTAACAACAAAGATTTTCCCTCCCAGTTCACGTATTCTTTTGGTCCGTGGTGAAGATTCACTCCAGATTGTGCATTTAGAGAATTTGCGTCATCGTGGAGTGAGGGGAAACACACGCAAACGCTTTTGAAACTCGCGCATTGTAGCAGATTTTCGCAATTTTTTTTTTTTTTGAATACGAGGTGGTGTGTTTCAGTCTAAATTAAACCTATGAAAAAAAAACACATAAGAAAAAATACAGATAAGATATGCCACAAACAAATCCACATGGTGACAAATGTCATCCGATTCTCGTCCAAATGACTCTTATGAGTTGGCTCATTTACTGAATCGTTCAAAAAGATGCACTACACAAGTTACTGTTTTGAATCAAACGGTCCTCCATTCAATCTGTCATATTGTAGGCCTAGTCATACTTTCATCAGAAACACCAGTATGTCTGCAATACAGAGTCATTTGCTTCTCTAGACTTGAGGAAGGCTCGGTAGAAATCATGTTTTGTGGGGTGCTTATAGAGCAGGGGTGTCAAACTCAGTTCCTCGAGCCCTGCAGAGTTTTGTTCCAACCCTGCTCCAACACACATACCATGTAGTTTTCAAATAAGCCTGAAGAACCTGATTCCGGATCAGGTGTGTTTAATTAGAGTTGGAGCTAAACTCTCCAGGGCTGTGACCCTCCAGGAACTGACGGTGCGTTCCAAACGGGATATATATCGCCCTCCGAAGGGCACTTCAGAGTGAAAACTATCATGGCTGCCATATTGAAGGGTCATTCCAAACCGAAGTGCTCAAAACTGGCCTCTTCAAAGGGTAGGCCAGCAGTTAATCAGCGACGTGTTCGTAGGCATCTGACAGCTGGTTCTCATGAGGCAGAAAAATGGTGACGTCATAACAAGGGGTAAGTATAAATGTATGGAAAATGAACTGAAATACCTGAAATGGAAAATGAACTGAAATACCATCGGGTGATTGGAGACAAATCTGTGAAAATGATTTATAATGATTTATAAGTATTGAATAAAATATTTATATAATTACATATTTATAAATATTATATATAAAGTAACATGTGGGGTCACAGACAGTAACAGTATCTAACAGTATCAGGGCAGGCATGACCTTAACATATTTTCGTATGTGGTAAATTGCTGTCACCACAAGTTTTTACACAGGATGTCCAGGAACATGAGTACAAGGCATAACAGGAAACTGCATTCAGATCATACATTTTAAGTTTAATTCAGTTTTTTTGTACAGATATTGTTGTGTATGCTTACAGGGCAGAACCATTGCTGGAAAGAGGGAACGTCTCAGTGATTTAGGAGGTGACAGTGACTAGGTTTGACTTCTTCCGAATGCTCTGGTGTGAGCAATCACTGTCTAGTACCGAAATTATCTGTGCTCCTCAAATAACCAAACCAAAACACTTATTCACACCAAAATTCAGAAAATTAAGCTGACTAAGACCATATTTTCGATCAATGAAAAGATTTCTCCTTTCCAAAGAAGAGACGTGTGACAGGATGTGATTCAGATTGGGACAATCGGACCAGTTTAAAGGGCAGGTCCGCATGAGCAAATGTGAGACTGCAGAATCTCAGCTAAAGACAGAGGATGACACTGGAATGAACCTAGCAGCAGCACAAAATTTTGGCTCAAGATGAAAATAATAACAGTAGTGATTTTGCTCATATTACATTTAGCAAACTGCTTTGCACAGTCAGGTATGTCTTTTTTCTTTTATCAAGCTGAAAAATGAATAACAGTATTAATCATGCTTTTTGTTGTTGCAAATAGTATTATTTATTGTGGGGGGAAAATATGCTATAGCACATTCTCTATGTGTGTAAATAACTGAATGCTGCGTCATCTCAATCAAATTTTTGTGCAGGAGGAAACTTTCTAATATATAATGTGGATTATAACAAATGCATGAGCAGCTCCCTGGAACGACTAGCCACGTGTGACCCACACAGTAACCCACAACAGTTTCGCTGGACTTCAAAGAATCGCATTTTGAACACTTTCACAAAGAAATGCCTTGGAGTAGGAAGTAAAACAGTGGGCAAAAAACTGCAGTGGCTGCTTTGTGAAGATGACAGTGTTCTGCAGAATTGGGAATGCCACAGTGATACATTGCTTGGCCTAAAGAATGAGTCTCTGTACCTGGCTGTAAATGGTAATGGTGTGCCAGTGATCACTAAAGACACTGGAGCGAAGAGCAAATGGACAATTCATGGAACACTAAACAGCATTTGCTCTAAGCCTTATGAAGGTATGTGTTTTAATGTGTCTATTGAACTTTTTTATTTTATATGCAAATGTGTGTTATTTAATCAGGGAGCAAAATACAGTTATTTCACTGAATAATGGTGAAATAAAACATTAATTCCCAGCCTTTTTTTGTCCTCATTAGTAAGTCTCTAGTATATATTCCCCCTAGTATTATGCTCATTAGTTTTATTCAAATGCCCTTTATTATGACTTGTAAACAAATATAAATCCAAACTGTTTGTGAAGACTCGGGTTGCTTCTCCCTTTAAGACGTCTGAGCTTGTTTGTCTTTCACAAGTTTCCAGCAGTTCAGTGGTCATTGCGTAAACCGCTTAGACTAGTTTTACAAGTTAGTCATCTGTTTTTTCTTTAAGACTGGTCATAACTATTTTTTTCCAAGTCAGTGGCATAAAAACATAGATTTGAATCTGAATAGTAAGACCGATTATTACTTGGCTTGGGAAGTCTGAACATAGTGACATCGGTTCCTTATGTTCATTCCTTTTTGAACGATCTCGAGGTACTTTGAATCAAAGCAATATAGAAATCCTAGCCAGGATGTGTCCGGGCAAAATGGCACGTATGGTACATAGCTGTACATGTCTGTGTACATGTAATAGTTTATTCTGATTGGTCAATTACTGCATCTTTGAATATTTCCTGATATTTGCCGTAATCCAAGGTAACACTATGAGTGATTGGGTAATTCAAATGCCTTTGTCACAATGGGATCCACTGTCTAGTTTCATCAGGAACTGGTTTGTTAGTATATACTATTACTAGCCTTGATACCAATGCAACTAATTTATTATATCAATTTTTGAGTACAAAGTCATTTCCAACATTAATCGATTAAATTCCATTTAGCATATTGTCTAATCAACCTGTGCTATTTAATAGTAAACTGAATGATTATTTATTTATATATATATTAAAATTTTGTTGCAAATGTAGTGTTTTTGTGCAAAATCTAATCATTACACCAGTACTACAAATGATGGTTCAAATAACTGATCTACAAACTCTTACATTTTATTTTACAGAATTGTATACCATTGATGGGAATGCATTTGGGCGCCCATGCCAATTTCCTTTTCTTTATGAGAAAAAATGGTATGCAGATTGTACCAAAATTGATTCACAAAATCAACGTCTATGGTGTTCCACTGAGACAGACTACAGTGTTAATCAGCTGTGGGGCTACTGCCCAACACCTGACAGTAGGTTTATTTTCTATTCACTTTACATTTGAATTGTTACCTCCATGATCAATATTAAATCTTTGAGACTACAATTGTTACTTGTCCATCACTGAAGACTAAACTAATAAATAATATATTTTCTAACAATGAAACATTGGCTTGCACATATTGATGGGTAGTGATGATTTTCAGATGCTTTCTGGGCCAAACATCCACTGACAAACGTCTATTACCAAGTGAATAGTGGGTCGGCCTTGACATGGTACCAGGCTAGAAAGAGCTGCCAGCAGCAAGGTGCGGAGCTGCTGAGTGTCTCTGAACCTCACGAACACACCTTTGTAGCAGGTACAGTCCCATCAAAAAGATTCTCTGAATGGAACTGTTCATCATTACATGCTATAATGTAATACTGATGAATGTCTAGAAATATCCAAAGAATAAAACATTAAGAAAACTGCCTTGTCTAGGAATTGTCCAGACGACTCAAAATACACTATGGACAGGACTCAATAAATTAGATGTAAACAGTGGATGGCAATGGAGCAATGGACAGCCGTTACGCTATCTGAAATGGCTCAGTGGTAAGACCATCTTTCAGTCAAAGGATTCAGTCTCATTGAATTAATGTAGCTCAATTAGAATAGTATAATACCAACAACACTAGTTTGATTCCCAGTGAACAAACAAACAGATACAAAGGAATGTGTACTTTAATAAATGTAAATGTAGCATGAAGTGAGAGACCTTCACTATGCCTTTATTAACCATATCCTAGATGTCTAAATAAACAAACCAAATATGCATTGACTAGCTAACTGAGCACTGATATTATAATTTCTTTCTTTGTTGAAGGATACCCAACCACACAACCAGGCTACAGTTGTGGTCTCCTGAGAAATGCATTTGGTTCTGAATGGTCAAATGAACCTTGTTCTGAAAAACATGGATATGTCTGCCAAAGAGGCCATTCTGTTCCAACTCTTCCACCAGGTAGGCTTCCCAGTCACTCTTTGTTTTGTATAGCAGGGGTTCTCAAACTGTGGAACTGGGATTAGTGAGGCGAGCAGTTTCAGGACAAAAAACAACAACAACAACAACAACAAAAAACATATAGTGTGATCTGTGCAGTGTAATCAACAAACAAATTACTCTTATGAGTCGGATCTTTTCACCAAATCCCTCAGAGTGGTTTTCATACATGTGACACACTTATTGAACTGCATGTCAGTGCGTTTTTAACCTACTTCAATATGGGCTATTAGGGGTGGACGATATACCGGTAGACCAGATTAACCGGTAGAAATTTGTCAACTGGTAGAGATTTTGGACTATTTTGGTTACACGCTCACGTGACGTTGCTGTGCTACGTGGTTACTAAAATATTTCGTTTGCACACGTTTTTAAGCATTGTGTTTACAAACAAGTGATTTTAAGCCGTTGAAAAGCAATCAGCAGCAAAAAAGTACCCATTTCGCTATATGCATGTGCTGTCAGAGAGGTGCAAGCATGTGAAGACGATGTTCATAGAGCACGGGAGTATTGAGTTATTTTTGCCAATTTGAAGGCTTTGAACGGTTAAATGCACACAAACTATGAGATAAAATGCCAGTCTTTGCAAATATAACACAGTACTGTAGTTCTTAAGGGAAAGCAAACAGCTGGGTAAGAAAACATGACAGTTCTTAAAGTGACAGCAGTCTATTCTCACTGCCTGTCATTCATGTTAATCAAACAACACAAGATAGAAAATCTCTCACTGCTCTTAACTAAATCACTTTTGTAACTATAAGAAGAAGAAATACATTTAATGTAAACATTTGTTTACATGTTTTAATACATTTGATTGTATAATATATGTAGCATTACTTGTTCTACTGTAGTTCCCTTCCGAGGGAACTTCGAACTGCGTCCTCTAGGGGTCGCTATGGGGGAACGCCTTGGCGTGGCCGGTGTCTTGAAGCATATATCTAATCAGCTGAATACATGCTGCGCGTTGCAAGTGGTGAGGATTATCAGCCCATTATCCGCAATTTGCGGGAGCCCTCTCGATCCTGTGGATATGGTCTCACCTGTCAGTACTAGATCCAGCCTGGATGATGGCCTACATCTTCGGCCTCATGCTTGCTGGATCATGCAGCCAAGTCCCTAGGCTTCTGCGGGAGCCTCCTTGGCCTTCAGGTCCCAGTATAGCGCTGCAACCCAGGACTTGCAGGTCCTCCATTCAGGCTGAGCCTTTTTCGGAGATTATTGCGTTGTGATATGCTCCCTGACCTCCTGGCTGGGTGTTTGCTTCGAGAAGCTGCCCCGGCCAGGATGCGCTACTCGTGTCTCGCATCGAGAGGCATTTGAGTCACACTGTCCTTATGGTCGAACGAGTGAATCGCCCCTCTGTGGAGTGGGCTTGAGTACACTGCTTTCCCGGAGGTACGAGTGAGAGGTGTTTCTGCAGAAACCCTTCCTGAGTGCTTTAGCTCTGAGGAGCGATAGCTCTTCAGACACGTATAATTTTTGGCTAACCTGTGGTCTATGCTCTTTATCAAGATGGAGAGCGTAGAACTACGTTCGCCTACTAACAGATGACGGTCTCACTTTGGGTGCTGCTGTACTGTCCTTTTATTCTGGCACTGCCTTCTGGTCGAGCTAGGGTGTGCTCCCCTCATTGCGAGAGTTAGCTATGCACCTCCTGTTCCCAGTTTGTGTCGTAGGGACCGCCTCTGCCCGAGGGCTGAGAGCGCCGCTCTGAACATGGCAGTGCTCCGAAACCTCACTGCGGGAGGTTCTTTATGAGCTCTGTGGCAGTGACACCAGGAAGTTGGCCGCTTGCTGCCTCCCTGTTGAGTTACCCTGTTGGTCAGGCCTGGCAATGCTCTCCTCACCTAGAGGTTACTTTTGAGCTTGCCACTCCCGGTCGAGGGTCTGAGGACCCTGAACAGGACCCTCTCACTGGGTCCTGTTCCCCCTGGAGCTTCGTTGAGCAGCAACTTCAGGTTGTTAGGCTCCTCTCTGTCTCCCTGTCAGGTTGCTGTCCTTGTTGAATGAGCTCAGCAGTGCTCCCCTCACCCTAGAGGGTCACCTATGGGCACGCCGCTCCTAAAACTGAGCATCGGAGTCCCTCTCCTATTTTGAGAGTTAGGCCTCCGCTTTCTAGAGCTCCGGTTAGTAGTCATGCCAGGTTGTTGGGTCGAGCTAGCATTGCTCCCCTCACCATAGAGGGTTACCCATGAGCATGCCGCTCCCTTCTGAGCGTCTGAGTTCCCTCTCATACTGAGAGTTAGGTTCTCTGCTCCCCGGAGCTCTGGGATTCATTGGCCTCAGGTTGTTGGGCCTCTCTATGCCTCCCTGTTACGTCGCTCTGCTTGTTGGTCGAGCTAGCATTGCTCCCCTCACCATAGAGGATCACCTATGAGCATGCTGCTCTCTTCCGAGCATCTGAGTTTCTCTCTTATCCTGAGAATTTGATTCTCTGCTCTGTGGGATCCACCGTGCAGTCATGCCATTAGGTCAGGACCACCCTTCCCCTTAGGCTGATCTCATGGTGTGTTCAGCAGTGCTCCCCTCACTCCGAGGGTCTCTTACGAGCACGCTAACCCTCCCTGAGTGTCTGAGTTCCCTCTCATACTCTAGTCAGCAACTTCAGGTTGTTAGGCCTCTCTCTGCCTCCCTGTTTAGTTGCTCTCCTTGTTGGTCGAGCTAGCATTGCTCCCCTCACTATAGAGGGTCACCTATGAGCAAGCTGCTCCCTCCCGAGCATCTGAAAAGAATTCAGCTCTGTGAGTCAGCAACTTCAGGTTAAGCTTCTCTCTGCCTCCCTGTTTAGTTGCTCTCCTTGTTGGTAGAGCTAGCTTTGCTCCCCTCACTATAGAGGGTCACCTATGAGCATGCTGCTCCCTCCCGAGAATATTTGAAATCCATGATATGGTAAGTGCACACACATATTTCTGTGCACTTTCTGAAAGCCACGTTGTAGTAAGATCGCACACCAGGTGTGTTGTGGTTTTTCTAAAATCTTGTACGGTATGGGTTACGCGCTGTGGAGTTGGTCAGGCCCCGGTTTCACCTTGGGCCCCACTCTATGTATCCCCAGTGATACTACTTGAACAGGGTGTTGCTACCAAGGATCTGTTGAGACAGTTCCTTCAGCGAGCTCTTGCAGAGCAAGCAGTAACCCCTGGGTGACAGACCAAGACTTAGTTACTATCCTAAGTGCTTGGTTGTATCCCCTTAAAGGAATCTCTTCTTCTGATTCCAAGCCTTTGAGCTCTACCCTGGGTCCAGGAGGCCCGGCCCCTAACAGGTAAGTTCTGGGGTATGCAGCTCAGGCCTTTGGCCGAAGGGGATAATGTCACTGACAGGCGTCGTACCGTCCCAGGGGCAACTCCCTTAGCCGGGTAGAGTTGGTACTTAGTGCTTGCCTTTTGTGCTTGGCTTGCACTCCCCTCAGCATGGTGGCGGGGCTATTCCGTTCCCCATAGCGACCCCTAGAGGACGCAGTTCGAAGTTCCCTCGAAAGGGAACGTCTCAGGTTACGTATATAACCATGGTTCCATGAGAGTAGGGGACGAGACACTGCGTCCTCTAGGTTCGGTGCCATGCTTCGGACGCAAGCTTCTGACGAAGAAGTGAATGACGTATTTTCCCGGCGCCCCTTTATACTGTGGCCGCGCAGGTAGTAAAGTCATAGGCTGTCTCCGGCCAATGTTATTGTTTTGATTAGATATATGCTTCAAGACACCGGTCACGCCAAGGCGTTCCCCCATAGCGACCCCTAGAGGACACAGTGTCTCGCTCCCTACTCTCAGGGAACCATGGTTACATACGTAACCTTAGACGTTTTTTGTCATATTGCTTGTAATTAGTTTCTTATTCCTTTTTTAATCGCTGATGGTTTACTTTTTTTATTTAGGCTAGTATTTGTTTTTTTGTGATATTGACACTGGTGACAAGAATTGTGAAATTTCTATGGTATCCAAAATGTAGGTATCCTCTACCATACTGTATTGTGTATATGGTGTTGGTAATGTGGTATCTTTGTCTTTTTGGACAGTGGTGGACACTGGTTTTTGCCTTAGACCGTGGATTCCATATTCAGGCAACTGTTATCTCCTTCATCGCAGCAAGCGGACATGGCTGGAGGCGCGAGACTCCTGTCTCCGGGAAGGAGGAGACCTGCTGAGTATTCTCAGCAAAGAAGAGCAAAGCTTTGTCATCACACAGCTTGGATACTGTACGTTTTGATAATTAAAATACATTTTTAACAGTGTTGTTGTAAAAAAGGTATAGAAGTCACCCCAATATAAGGTTACTAGTCAATCATCTACATCTCTATTCTTAGCGAAAACAGACGAGCTGTGGATTGGTTTCAATGACCGTAAAACACAGATGCTGTTTGAGTGGAGTGACCAGTCTAGCGTCCCGTTTGCCTCATGGGAAGTGAGGGAGCCGAGTCACAGTGCTGTCTATGCGGAGGACTGCGTGTTAATGAGAGGAGAGGTAAGAACTTCATCAGTAAGAAGTAAAAAACATTTTGCACATTATTTGAGAAGTCATCTTAAATTCTAGTTGCATAGTTTTTCTCATAACATTATGTTGCTGAACTGAACATTTGCATAATGTTTCTCATTTAGGAGGGAAAGTGGGCCGATGATATTTGTGAAAATAAGTATGGATTCATCTGTAAGAAGAAGGCCAGCTCTAAAGCCTCGAATAATGACACAGCTGTCACAAGCCCGGGATGCAAAACAGTACGTATTGTATGATTAGAAAATGGCCTAATTAGACATAGACAGAATTATGTCTTCTAGTTATGTTCTTGGTCATCAGGTGGTGAAATGTATTCACTGACAGCTGTCTTATTTTTTGAGAAGGGTTGGACCAGGTATGGGTACTACTGCTACATGGCAGGATCTGAGACTAAGACCTTTGAAGAAGCAAAACAGATGTGTGCAAAAGCTGATTCTCAACTGATTGATATTTCATCCAGGTCAGATGACTTCTTCAGTTATATGCTCTTTCTACATCTGACATTGAATTCTTAATACATTGACTAAAATCTTGAAGCAATTGAGAACTTTTCCAAATATGTGTAAAATATTTCATATTTAAAAAAAGCTTTCAGTGTTATTTTCTGCTTCACAAAAGACTTCATCTGTTTTTCCCCATTAGAGTAGAAAATGCATTTCTTGTTAGTCTAGTTGGAGCTCGACCAGAGAAGTACTTCTGGATTGGATTGTCAAATCAGAGGGATCTGCACACTTTTGAATGGACCAACACTAAAGAAGTCTCTTATACTCATTTCAATGCTGGGATGCCAGGTATTGCACTTGGTGTCAATGAAATGATAATGTTTCTGATTTCTCATAAATACAGTATTACATTTTAGAAAATCTCTTTTTTTTGTCTTTAAAAAATTAGGAAGAAAACAAGGCTGTGTTGCCATGACGACTGGACTTGTTGCTGGGCTTTGGGATGTGCTCAACTGCACAAATACGGAAAAATACATCTGCAAGCAGAGAGCCGATGGACTAGTTACAACTCTAGCCCCTCCAACAACAACTGCTTTGGCCTGTGCCGAAGACTGGACACCACTTTTGTCTAGAGACTTTTGTATAAAGGTAAAACAGGCTTTTTAAGTTATTTTCATGATTGAATTTTGGCTAAATTTGTTATTTAAACAAAATAAAAGACAGATTGTAGAACATTTCCTAGCTTATTATAGAATCAGAAAGACTGATTTCTCTCTCTGGCAGCATTTTAATGTACCTGTGAGACAAATGAAGACTTGGGATGAAGCTCTTGACTTCTGCCGAGAGCTTGGCGGTGATCTCCTGAGTATCCATCATGGGGCTGATATTCCTTGGAAACACAGAGAGTAATATCTATCATTCCTTTTGCATAATGATAGCTGATGAATGTCCAGCTAAAGGAAAAACTTGTTTAACATGATCAGTAGTAGCAGACATGTATTTAAGTCAGGTGACACTGACCATCAGCGGTCATAATTCACAATAATTATCCACAATTAAGCCACAATCCATACACTTGCACATATGTCAATGAATATTATATTTGTCTCCATGTTTTTCTTGTGTTTTTGTATTCCATGCCGTTACTTGATTAATGAATTAATGATCGATAAATAAACAAACAAACTATGTGGTTTTGCTTTTAGACTGTATCCAGCATGGATTGGTTACAGAATGTACGATCCCGCTGTGGGTTTTGTTTGGAGTGATGGTTCTTCGGTGAGTTCACAAAGACAACAAATGCTGAACAGAATTCATTTTAATTCACATTTAATGTCATTTTGGTTTTTCAAAATCTACTGTCTTTCAGTCATCATATCAAAGCTGGGCTAGTGATGAACCAAACAATTTGAACAACATGGAAAATTGTGTTGAAATGAGAATTTCAATTTGGGACCATGAAGGAGCATGGAATGACATAAACTGTCAAGACAAAAAGGACTGGTACTGTCAGATCCAAAAAGGTACAACATGTCAATCTGGCAAAAGTCTAATTCTACCATTACTCAACTGAAAAGAAAATTTGGTCACTTTATTTTAAGATCCAATTCTCGCTATTAACAAATATCCATTAACTACGACTTTTGCCTCAAACTAATTTGCTTCTTAATAGTTAGTAAGGTAGTTGTTAAATTAAGGTATTGGGTAGGATTAGGGATGTAGAATATGGTTTTGCAGAATATGCTTTATAAGTAGCCTACTAATGAACAGCTAATATGTTAATTATGGGCCTGCTAATATGCAACTAGTTAATAGTGAGAATTGGTCGATATAGGCTGCTAAAGTGTCATGGGAAATTCTATTTTTAATTTTTAATTAAATACATGACAGCTAACTGCTATGCTTTGTCTTTAGGAAAGATACCAAAGGAAGTAAATATTACAGATCCAGGTAAGTCTTAAACTTCCACAAACGTTTTTGTTTGTTTTTTGTCACACTGATGGGGTAAATGAGGAACTCAAATTCAAAACATTTATTTCTTTTTATTTAAGTTTATAATGAAACAGAGGATGGCTGGATTCAATTCAAAGGTAGCCAGTACTATGTGTCTCAGTACTCAGCACTTTCTATGCATGACGCACGGACATTCTGTAAGAAATCACATGGTGATCTTGTGGTTATCAATGATGAGGACGAGCGGGTGTTCATTTGGCATCAGGTATGAGGGCCGAGCTACATTTTCTAGCAGCATGTTTGTGGTGCATGTATCACACAACATGTATCTTTGTATCATTTGTTATTTTGAATATGTTTTCTATATAATTTACTGACTGACTTTAGTGTTGGGCGTTTTTTCTGTGTTGCAGACTAGACATTTCCAAGATGAATATATCATTGGTTTGACAGTTGATCTGGATGGGACTTACCAGTAGGTTTAAATAATGCAAGCAGCATTCTATGTTCCCTTGCAAAAGAACAAATAAGCTAATTATTTTTTATCTATAAAGGTGGATGGATGGGTCCCCTGTAGTGTTTCAAGCTTGGGAAACAAATCAGCCTGCTTTTAAAAACAGTGAGGAAAGATGTGTGAAGATGACCACATCTCAAGGTACAGCATATCATCTTATCTGGAATGTGTTATTGACCACTGATAAATTTGGTGCAGAGAATGTTTCTTATGTACTGTTTATACATTTGATAAATTACATTAAACAAAGTATTTTGACTCTTACAGGACTCTGGGAAACTATTAACTGTGGTGATGAATATAATTTTGTTTGTAAGCGAAGTCAGTCACCTCCAGTGAATGCCACGGTGGCCCCTACACAAGAGCCAAAAGGAGGCTGTGCTCCTGAGTGGAAAAGCTTCAAAGGAAAAGTAATTATAAACATATTTTAAAATTATAAATAATAATAATAATAGTGTGTTATAATAAAACTAATACCTTCAGGTTTTACATTTAGACATTTTTGTGTTTTTTGCATGTAGTTTTTGTTAGTATATTTAAACAGTTCTGCACCAGACTGTTCTATAGCTCAATGAAATTAAAATGTTTCACAGCAAAATCAGATCTCACACAGAATAAAGGTGTGCTTATCACAAAAAATGTTTTTGCACTGCTGTAATAGATTTTCCAATGTAACATTTGTGAAATTGTGTCCTAATCTGTATTTATGGCTATTCATTTTTAGAAGAAAATAAATAATAATTTATATTACATATTATAGTGCTACAACATTAAAGACGACATGAAAACGTGGACTGGAGCGAGAGAATACTGCAGAGAACTTGGTGGAGATCTGGCATCTATTATGAGTAGACAACAACAAGGTAAAAGCGTGATTGTTCAATTAATGAATTAGACAAGAGATTTCAACGCTACTCAAAATTATGTAAAAAATGTGAATGTGCTCTGAAAATGAAGCATTATTATATTTTGCATAGATAGAAAAAGGTCCCATTTTAATCTAAAATATAGGACTGCTGTATCTTGATGAGAGAGATTTATTTATTTTGTTTACTGCACACTTTGACATGATCATTATCGTACACTGCATGTTTTATTTATTACATCATATTTGCTCCAGTCTTTTTAAGCACATTGATTAGAGATAAAACCACAGACTTCTGGATTGGATTCAGCAATTTGGCAAGCGGGAGGTTCAAGTGGACAGATGGGAGTAAAGTTACATTCACAGAGTGGGCCAAAGGAGAACCTCAAACCCATGTATGTAAACCTGCTTAATAAAATCCACACTTAACCTGAAGAAGTTTTGGTATGGACTGTTTTTATAGTTATTTAATTTTTTTCCTCACTCACAGTGGCATTCAGGCTATTGGACAAAATATGACTTTTTGGATGAACAGGTAATGAGACAAGCTGAGATTCTAACTGAATACTATTATTTTTAGTGATAAAAGTAGTGGATTCAATAGAGTGTTTCTTTTTCAAACAGGAATGTGTTTTTATGAGCAAAACATCTAGCTCTGACTTTAGCAAGTGGGTGGCAACTGACTGTAATTCGACGCACGGTTTTATCTGCAGTCGTGATGCTGGTGAGTTTAACTGAACACTGTGGACTTGCAGAGAAATTGTAGATATCTTGCAGGCTTTTACCGTTTTTCATATTTTGCTTCCATTGTGTCATTTTTTTCATGTTCAGATCCTGGTATTGCCCCAGTGCCTACTGAAGTTCCTAAAACCTTTGTCAATCTTGGAAATTCATCTTTCAAAGTGATTCAAGAGAATATAACGTGGAGTGAGGCAAACCGTCGCTGTGAGGCAGAGGGGGCTCATTTGGCCAGCATTCGGGATTTAATAACACAGGCTTACCTTGAGTTGCAGGTCTATAGGTCCAAACAGCCCATGTGGATCGGTCTCAGCAGTGTAAAGGTAATGCACCAGAGTGAGAAAGGGAAAATCTTGGCATTGCAATTAATAGGAATATTCAGCCAAAATGGGAATGTCATCTTTATGAGTTTCTTTGTTCTGTGGAACACAAAAGCAGATGTTTTAAAAAACGAACACTATATACTCTTCTGTATGTGATATGTTGATGATGACTCATAATCTACAAATTGTATATTTGGATCCAACAGACACATGGATATTTTATATGGGCAAATAACTGGCCCATGAATATAGAGAATTGGGCACCTTCTGAACCACGGCCCAGCCACCCTTGTGTATACATGGACATAGATGGAGAATGGAAAACAACGCTCTGCAATCAAACCTACTACAGTGTCTGTGAGAAAACAACAGGTGAGATACAAGTGTGTGTATGTGTGTCCCAGAATACAGCAAATAATTATGGATGCATTATTCAAATATCAAATTATTTAGACTTTTAGAATGCATTAGAAAGCTTATTATCCATTAAATCTTGTACACAGGTTTCTGTATATGTCACCCGCCACTTATCATGAATAAAGGAAGTCAAACAGTATTTAAAGGTGTCTTTCAATGAGAAGCCAAAATTCCCTTGATCTTTTGACATATAAGACATCCTGTAAGTTTCAGAACTTTCTCGTTAGTCTAAAAACAGCTTATATTGAAACCATATCTGCCAAAATGACAGGTTGGGGAATGTGCCACTTTATTACGTAATAGTGTGGCTAAACACCGCCTCTGCAGAAAAGATCAATGCCTGCTTCTACATCGCTGCCTGTTTAGCCCTGCCTTTGCACATGCAAAGAGAGCTCCGAAGGCAATAAGATACTGTGCAGTGCCAAGCTGTGGAAAAACAGTCTTTGCATTGCTTTCAGTCTGATCCCAACGTTAGGAAAGAGTGGATGAACTTTATTTTTAATGGAGCTCCAGACCGCATCAAGAACTTGGTCCTTTGTTCACTTAATTTTACTGCTGATTGCTTAACAAACAAGGCACAATTAGACAAGATTTTCAAAAAAAAAATTTAAACTGAAAGACGATGCTGTGCCCGACTATATTGGATCCAACAGTAATGTTGCAACAAACAAGTGTGAGTAACTGTTTTTATTACATGCTCACTGTTGCTTTATCGGTTAAACAGATCATTTGAGGTATTTATGCGTTTTTAACCTAAATCACTATACAGCTTTCATCTGTGAAGGACGTAGTCAAAGCAGTGGGCGTTTACTTCAGAGTTTATAATCAGCTATGCCTATTCAAACAGCGTTCTGATGAGGGGGGTCAAAAACAGGACAGAAAATACCCTATTACTTCTAAATTATGATGTTTTTGATGTAAAAATCTTGATAACATTATAAGTTGACCCCAAAGAACAGTACTAAATAAAAAACAGAGGCAGTTCATGACCCCTTTAATTGTTTTCAAACAGTCATTCAGAGTTGTGTTAACAGTCATACCGTTGGTCACGCAGACAGAAGTGAAACAAATTGGTTGAGTGAATGATTCTATCACTCACACAGAAAGCCAGTCACTTCCTGTTCCTGAATGAATAAGTGTTTTTAAATGGACTGACTGAATCAATGTTCCATAGCTTATTTATAAATACACTTTTCGCCACCTACTGGCATTACATTGTAATCTGTAGAAAGAGTCAGTAAAAATGCATGGAAAAGACTGTCTGTCTTTTCCATGCGAACACACACAAGCGTTATGATACAAACAGGTAAAAGCCTCAATACTCAGTTTTTGAAGTGACACACATCCAATCATATTCCATGCTGAATGGATAATACTTCTTGAATCAGCTTGGTAAAAACTATTTCCATGTGACGTTCTCCTCAGACATTCCCCCGACCATTCCAGCACAGCACCCTGGGCACTGCCCACATGAAAATGATGACAGTCCAGTGAGGTGGATACCGTTCAAAGACAGCTGCTATGCTTTTATGATGGACATGAAATCATGGAGCAGAGCAGCTAGACTTTGTATGACATGGGGTAAGGAAGTACATTGATTTAAAAAGCTGTTTACTCAATTACATGACGGGTGCAAAGAACAAAAGAGTAAGAAAGTTTGCACTTCGGTTTTCAGGAGCATCTCTTGTCAGCATTAGGGATGAAGGGGAACAGAAGTTTATAGAGAACAACATCATGCTCCTTGACAGCTACAAAGACTTTTGGATTGGGCTCTTCCAAACCCAGAGAGGTAATGCACCAAATATGCATTTACATACAAGAATTTCTTCTGTTCAACACTTTTCTGGTGGTCCCGAGTCATTAATTACTCACCCTCATGTCGTTCCAAACCTGTAAGACCTTCATTCATCTTCGATCTTCGGAACACAAATTAAGATATTTTTGATATCTTATGCCCCCCCCCCCCCCCCCGGGGTATCTTAATTTGTTTTACGAAGATGAACAAAGGTCTTACGGGTTTGGAATGACATGAGGGTGAGTAATTAATGACAGAAATTTTGGGTGAACTATCCCTTTAATAGTGAATGAACTCATAAGCCTAAAAGAGTTGGTTATGTGAACTCACCCTGGGTTATCTAACCACATAGGTCACTGGTTATGGTCAGACAGTAGCGTGGTAGATTACACTAACTGGGCAGCTGTGAACGACTATGAAGAGGACTATCTTGACCATTCTTGGAATATGGACTGCGCATTAATCTCTACCAAAACTAAGAAATGGAAAAAACAGCATTGTGATTACGCAATGTCATCATTTATCTGCAAAACTCCCAAAGGTATGTATTGTATAATTTAAAAACAGCATTTTTAGTGACATTTTTGTAAGCAGAATTAGTTGTTGTCAGAGAAAGAGGATTGTGTCTCATTAACTAATGTCTTGAGTAAAATGTCCAACAGCATGATTGCATTTGTCTCTAACAGTGCTTATCTATGCTGGTTTCAAACACCTTATTCAAACCTGTCTTGTGAACTCAGTCCTCCAAATTAAAATGATTATGCAGTAAATTGTGCCGCGACTCATAGGTGACCACAGTTTCAGTATTTTGCTGTTTAAATCTTCCTGAAAAGCCATTAAATACCCTATGATATATTTTAAATACAAGTATGCTGTGGAAGGTGTAATTTTTATTTTAGACATTTTATTTAATTAAAATATATTTGTGATACAGTTCAAGTTCGGGGTTTGAGGAAGGAAGAGGACAAGGTGTTTGGGAGACTCGGAAGGCTTTATTTACAATAACTTAAAACAAAAACCAAAATAAAGATTGCCGTTCTGCACACAACACGAACGTGCACTCCGTGGGACAGTTTCCCGGGTTCGCCCAGTTAAAACCAGCTTATCACAGTCCGAGTCTCCTTCCCGTCCGGCTCTCTCTCCCGTCTGTCGCTGTCGGAGGCTTCTTATTCGGTCTCTCCACGCCAATCACTGCAATCAGACACAGGTGTTCATCATTTTGCACTTGACTCACCGCTCGTCTCCCAATGCTCTCTCCCGCTGCCGACTCCGCTGAACCACGCCCCCCTCGCCACAATATTCTTGTCAAATAACGCCAGGTCCACATTTTGTGAGAATTTACCCTATATTCAAAAATTTATATTTTAGGGTAGACAAAAAAATCTATTAATTGGAGTAAAACTTGTGACAAATGGTCTCACCAAAAATCATTTTGGTCCTGATCAATAGATATACTTAATATGAATGTTTAGAGTAAAGGGGAAACAAATCACCAACATTACATGATCAATCTATTTGTCAGACGTTATATGTTTAAAAAAAAAAAGACTTGATTTTTTTTTTTATTCTTTTTTTTTCTGCAGTAATAAGTCCTACCACTAAGGCCCCGCAAGAAGGTAATATACTTAATGACTTCACTTGCACTTTTTTTTTTTTTGTCAAGAAATATTAAAAAATCTAATTTTATGTCAAGAAAACAGCAACCTCTCTACTTTAAAATAGACTGATTCTCAGATGTGCATGTTATGTAATAAAACTGCAGTTCGATGTAATGTGCATATCACAGTTTCACACTAGATAGTTTCTCTTATTTTCATCTCTTATTTCTTCACAGGTCCTGAACCTCACAAGGTCAATACGGGTTTGGCTGTGTTCTTGAGTATTGTAGTGATTGGCATATTGGGAGCTCTAGCTTTCTTGTACTACAGAAATTCAAAAAGACAGTTATTGCCTACATTTGAAAATCCCGTGTATAATAACAGGGATGCTGCTTATTCAGATAGTAAATATAAATCCTTGATTGGCGACATTGAGATCGCTGAATAGAACTGTTTATAATGTCCAATTGTGTATATACTATATGTAAGAGATGGTCAGTCGATTATTATCGTAAAAAAAAAAAAAAAAAAAAACTATGACAGGGCTCATCAGGTTTATTTTGCGATAATGGCTGTGCGTTATCCTGTTTTACATGGCTACTCACCAAATATTGATTTGGGTAGAAAATATTTTATGTTAGAAGAAACGTAGCCATGCAGACTCGGCAGTTGTTAATTATAAGTTAAGCACTCATTATGCCAAAAATATCCAACTTGCAGAATGGTGCAATTGAGCAGTAAGAATTACATATTTCAAAGAATCGCCAAGAATCACTGATTTAATATGCTATTGCAATTGTTTTGTATAGTTGTTTTTAAGGGTTTTCAGACTGTCTTTGAGTTTTTAGAAGTTTGTGCATAAGCTGAATAAGAACAGTCTCTAAATAAATATTTACACTTTGATGGATACACTGTTTTTGAGCAAACCATCAATTACTGTGCAGTGCAAATTAGTTTAAGCATGCAAAAATTGTGCAGTGCCAAAAAACAGGATAAGATGACGTGTAAAGGTCAGCGGACATGGCTGCATTTTGAGTGACTACTATTTAACTTTTCCATTTTTAGTTTCTGAAAATCTGGGCTCTCAAATTCCTTCAAAATATTGACAATGTTACAATATGGACCTATTAGTTAATGCATAAACAAATCATATAAAAGAGAAAAAACTTTCACATTATTAAAATCAAAAGCTGAAATGAACGAAAAAAAATGCTTTAGAAGTATTTTTCATTGTTAATGTTAACTAATGTAGTTAACTAATATTAACAAATTGAACCTTACTGTAAAGTGTTACTATAATACATAGTGAGGTGAATGCACAATGAGAGCCACATCTGGGAAAACAATGCACGAAAACATCAAATGGTAAATCGTACGTGTGCATTATTTGTTTAGGAGAACATTTCAAAGACAATATACAGTCAGACCAACTGAATACAGAAGTAGATCTATATTACAGTGCAGCAGTATCTGTACTCAGTTTTATCAGTCCAGTATCTACAAAGGCATTTATGAGGTATATACAAATGCATAGAAACAATTTTCAAGCTAGAGTGTCGTCACAAACTAATGCATGGAGTACTCAGGAAACATAAAGGTATCAAGTATAAATAAATGTCATGATTCCAGATGCGCTGAGAATATGAACAGATCAGAGATCATTGCCATCTTCCTCTTTTCATTTCTAACAAAACTGGAAACAAATCTTTTATCATGCTGCTGTAATAAAATAGGTATTTTCTGAATCATTGTACTATTTTATTCTCAGGACATTTGAGTGTGCCTTTGTATTTTATGAAGATGAAAGTAATGATTAAGAAAAAAATATATATATCCATTTAAACAAACATTTTGAAAATCATAAATACATGCAGCTGGTTGGCTAAAATGATCTCATTGTATATATTATAAATTATGAAACTGTGTTCATAAACATTAAAAGTGTTCATTTGAAATAATTATGCATGAGCAAATAACACATAGTATGGCTCCAGAGTTGATATGATCAGCTTAGGTCTTTGTATTGACACAAATGATCCTTTGTATGAAATTTACTGAATAAAATCTGGATAGATTTTAGGATCTACAAAACCAGGCCAAACTAAACTCTGAACTTTGCATACATTAAAGCCAACATGAAAATAAATATTCTGCTTTGAATCTCACTGAATATTCTGTGTCCTTCTGAGATGTCAGATTATGGAAAATAGGTTGCAAACAGTCATTTATGCTGACATTAAAACTGCTCTTAGTAGTGTCACTAAATGGAATTATAAAACTTCATAATGATTTTTCAGACAGGTGCCTTGAACCCTCCCCCTAGCTGACATAGGTCTGGCAAATTTATGACAGCTGTTGCTGTCAGGCTGGTTGAGATGGTCAAATACTTTATTTTTTGTGTTGTGCCACAGAGCAACGATGTTTATACTTTTCAGCTGAATCAACCTACAAATTGTTTCTGTGTTTTAAACGAGCACAACAGAAAATATTTTAACATCCAAAATATCCACCTTATTTTTTTTTAGCATTTTTATGTAAATGTGCAAGACTTCTGATTCAGTAGGCGAGATGGGTAAATAACTAAAACTAAAAAAGTGTAATAAAATAAACATTTAAATTAAAATTTCTTTGAAATACAAATCAGCGCATTTATGATTTTGATCAATTAAAATACTATGATAACAAAGCAGCATAATGGATTGTTTTTGTGCAGCTAAAATATCTGTAAGCGAATGACCCCAGAAGCCTTGCACAAATCAATTATAAATGGCAGCACTCTTATGTTAAAAATAAGGTGGCAAAAATTCATAAAAAATTACTAGACTAGACTGTCATTACTGTCATTGTTTAAATGTCGGTAAAAAACAGACCTTCCAATCCTTGAGGTGAAAAGCCCAAGTGAGCGTGTGCCTAAATTTCATGCAGCCAACAGCAGCACAATGTGAATGCAAATTAATATTTTTGTGTGGCTTGTCCCTTATTATATTCTTAATATTTTCATATCTACCACTAGTGTAGCAGCATGTTCTACAAAAGGCCAACTGACAAAAAATCAGAAGGAAAAAAAATCCAGTTATCTTTCTCAAGGACAAATAAACATGGTTAAGAGCATAGCAGTATAAGACGTGACCAGTCAAGCCCTGATAGCAAGACATGAATATAAAGCCAAAGGAACACAGAATTATTTGAATGCAAACTGAAAATCAAGGAAAATAGATGTGGACCAGAGCAGGTGATAACGCAGCAGAATGGATAAAGAAAGAGAAACCATGTTGTCCTGAGTACACGGTAGCCAGCATTTCACATAGCAGCATTAAAACAACGTCCATCTCAGCGATGAATGTACATGTCTTCAGTCCACTCCTCTGTCTCGACGCACCTGTCCCTCTCCCTGTCCCGCTCCCGTCCCTGGTAGTGATAGTGATTGTGGTGCGATTGAGGGTAGTGGTGCGATTGTTTGTGCGAGCGCAGCTGGCTCGACTGTCTCTGTTGCCTGTTGTGCTCATTGTGCTCCAGCTCGTAGTCCTGCTGCCCGTGGTGGGCATAATCCGGCTGAACGTCTGTGGTCCCGCGGCGGTGGTGGTGATGCCGGTGGTGGTGGTTGTGATGGTGGTGGTTATGGTCCCTTTGAGTTGTAGTCCTATTGTGGTAGAGCTCGGTTTGGTCCGGGTCGCCCTCGACCGGGAGCATGCGCCTGCTCCGGGACTCCACATATGAAGCATCTTTAGCAGGAAGCAGCTCCATGTCGGCGGGCTGCTGGTGGCGCACGTGGTGCTGGTGTTTGTTGTGGGGCTCTGTTGGTCGGCTGGTGCTGGAGCGGTGGTGGTGGTGGTGATGGTGGTGATGATGATGGCTGTGTCTCTTTGGCTCACTACGAAGGAGCCTCTCCTCCTCCTCTGCCTCCTCCTGCACTTCCTCTTCTTCCTCCTCCTCCTCCTCTCTCGTCTCCTGAGCCTGGGGCTGATGCTCCTGCTGGTGCTCTTGAGATCCTTTTCTCTTGGTGGCGGCCGTCTTCTTGCTTTTCTGTTCATCCTGTATATGAGATACATGACATGCAATTAGAGTTTTGTGGCTTCTAGTCCATGTCTGTTAGCTTTGGAACGGAAACAGACCAAAATAAAGTGCAGCATTTGGGCTCCAGAAGTAAAAATCCCATTCATTTTCTCTATGGGGGAACTGATAACTTTTAAACCTTTACAGGCAGACCTACTGTGAGCTACAAGTTCGTTAATCAGAGGAACATGCTTTTGTTGAAGTCGGAAGCCCTCATTATGTCATCTTATTTTTTCAATAATCATGCTTAACTGCAAAAATCCTAGTGAAAAACTACATTACCCATGATGCTGCTGAAGGAAATAACCAAAGAAGCTACAAGAACTACAAACGTGGCACTTCCACCCTATTATAAAGTTTACTTATAACACCTACGTAAGATAGGCTATTATTAATACTATGAATACTAAGAAGTAGGACAAGCTAGTAGGTACTGACACTATAGGCATTTTACCTCAGAGACCACCATCTCACTCAGTGAAGGTCCTTAAAGCTCAAGTCTTCTTTAAATGTCCAAGAAAGTTCAGTAAGAGGTGGGAAGGAAATTGAAAATGTCACAGAATGACACACCACTAAGCAAAATTTCAGACTTTATGGAGCCTGCAGATGTTTCCAAACAGTTGTAATTTAGGATGTTCACAAAAGAATGCAGGCAAGAATGCATTAATCATGTTACAAAAGATTTCTAATTCAAGTAACTGCTGTTCTTTTCAACTTTTTTCTCTTTAAAGAATTTTGAGGGAAAAAAAGTGTTACACTTTACTATAGGGACCAATTCTCACCATTAACTAATTGCATATTAGCATGCCTATTATTAACATATTGGCTGTTTATTAACAGTTATAAAGCATATTCTGCAAGACCATATTCTACATCCCTAATCCTACCCAATTCCTTAACTTAACAACTACCTTACTGACTATTAATAAGCAGAAAATTAGTTTATTGAGCCAAAGGTCGTAGTTAATGGTTTGTTAATAGGGAGAATTGGACCTTGAAGTGTGACCAAAAATTGTATCAAGATTTCCACAAAAAACCAAATTAAGCTGCTTTCCCATTGATAATCATAAGAAATGTATCTTGAGCAGCAAATCAGCATATTAGAATGATTTCTGAAGGATCATGTAACACTGAAGACTGAAGTAATGGTTGATAAATATCAGCTTCGCCATCACAGGAATACATTACATTACATAAACTATATTCAAATAGAAAATGATTTAAATAGCAATATTTCACAACATTACTGTCTAAACTGTATTTTGTGAAAATTCAAATAAATGTAGCCTTGGTGAGCTTAAGAGACTCATTCAAAAACATTTACAAATCATACCGACCCCAAACATTTGAACCACCATATGTACACTCACCTAAAGGATTATTAGGAACACCTGTTAAATTTCTCATTAATGCAATTATCTAATCAACCAATCACATGGCAGTTGCTTCAATGCTTTGTGGTCCTGCTCAAGACAATCTCCTGAACTCCAAACTGAATGTCAAAATGGGAAAGAAAGGTGATTTAAGCAATTTTGAGCGTGGCATGGTTGTTGGTGCCAGACGGGCCGGTCTGAGTATTTCACAATCTGCTCAGTTACTGGGATTTTCACGCACAACCATTTCTAGGGTTTACAAAGAATGGTGTGAAAAGGGAAAAACATCCAGTATGCGGCAGTCCTGTGGGCGAAAATGCCTTGTTGATGCTAGAGGTCAGAGGAGAATGGGCCGACTGATTCAGGCTGATAGAAGAGCAACTTTGACTGAAATAACCACTCGTTACAACCGAGGTATGCAGCAAAGCATTTGTGAAGCCACAACACGCACAACCTTGAGGCGGATGGGCTACAACAGCAGAAGACCCCACCGGGTACCACTCATCTCCACTACAAATAGGAAAAAGAGGCTACAATTTGCACGAGCTCACCAAAATTGGACGGTTGAAGACTGGAAAAATGTTGCCTGGTCTGATGAGTCTCGATTTCTGTTGAGACATTCAGATGGTAGAGTCAGAATTTGGCGTAAACAGAATGAGAACATGGATCCATCATGCCTTGTTACCACTGTGCAGGCTGGTGGTGGTGGTGTAATAGTGTGGGGGATGTTTTCTTGGCACACTTTAGGCCCCTTAGTGCCAATTGGGCATCGTTTAAATGCCACGGCCTACCTGAGCATTGTTTCTGACCATGTCCATCCCTTTATGACCCCCATGTACCCATCCTCTGATGGCTACTTCCAGCAGGATAATGCACCATGTCACAAAGCTCGAATCATTTCAAATTGGTTTCTTGAACATGACAATGAGTTCACTGTACTAAAATGGCCCCCACAGTCACCAGATCTCAAACCAATAGAGCATCTTTGGGATGTGGTGGAACGGGAGCTTCGTGCCCTGGATGTGCATCCCACAAATCTCCATCAACTGCAAGATGCTATCCTATCAATATGGGCCAACATTTCTAAAGAATGCTTTCAGCACCTTGTTGAATCAATGCCACGTAGAATTAAGGCAGTTCTGAAGGCGAAAGGGGGTCAAACACAGTATTAGTATGGTGTTCCTAATAATCCTTTAGGTGAGTGTATATTTACTATCTTTGAACAAATTTACCTAGCGAGTGTCAGAAAACACGTCTAAAGAGCATTGCTTGATTTGTTTTAGTTCACTCCTAAAAATCCACAGGCTCTGTCTGTAAATGTTCAGTCTCAGTACTCCATCTCCTGAGTTTCTCGGTGTGTCCAGTACCTTAGCAGGTGTGGGGCTGGTGGGGAGTGTGTTTTCTGCCAGTTTCTCCAGCATGGGGTTGGGAGGCTCCATTTCAGGAGGGTGTGTGGCTTTCCAATAGGCTTCCAAGTAATCAGCGATGTGTTCACAGGCATCTGACAGCTGGTTCTCATCCAAGATGACATCGAACAGCTCCTGTGAGAGAGACCAATAGTGACGTCACAAAAAGTGTAAGTATAAGTGACAGAGAAATGAAGCATATAACACAGGATAATGCTGGGAGGCTAATCTATGTCAACTGCCCTACAACATGATTCAGTGTAAAAATAACAGTCTCTTGATAATCAGATCAAGACAGTTTGTGATTAAGCCCTCCGGCTAGACTTGGATTAGAAATAAGGGCAGTGTTAAAAGGAGGCCATCAAAGAGGTTCAAGATTTGGGTGGTCATATTGATTTTTTAAAGAAACAGACTCTAAGTTTATCAGAGGTAATATATCAAGTGCAAAACAAGGTGACATTTTGTATCATGATTAATTGACCACTATGCCTTAAAATATTATTAACCAATCCACATGAAAATAGAGCTTATCAAGAAAACTTCCAATTCATTCCTATAGGACATTATGTAAAGTTAGAGGAATAGATCACCCAAAAAAGAGAATTTGCTGACAGTTTTGTTTAGAATTGTTTGGGACCGTTTTCACTTGTAAATATTGCACATCTGTGCATATTTCTCTTCTGAGTAAGATAAGACAACTGAATCCGATTTTAGCTGGAAGCAACGGTTTGATGTTAAAATTGTCTGGATTTGTTTATTACAAACAGGCAGCGTTTCGCTTCTCAAGACATTCATTTATGGACTGGAGACGTGTGGATTATTTGTGGATTATTGTGATGTTTTTCTCAGCTGTTTGGACTCTCATTCTGACGGCACCCATTCACTGCAGGGGATCCAGTGGTGAGGAAGTGATGTAATGCTAAATTTCTCCAAATCCAAACAAACAAACTCATCTACATCTTGGATGGCCTGAGTAAATTTTCTGCAAATTTTTGGGTGAACTATTCCTTTTCTCTTTCTAAACTATTTTTAAAAAGGGTCTTTTGCAGTCATATGGAAAACATTTTAACATCTTTAGTATGTATTTAAGTATTTAGAGAGGGCAAACTTACATTGGGACACTGGGCCAGTTTGTCTGCGGCCACCATCTGAACATTCAAATGTTTAGTCTGAGATTTGCCCCTGGTCTTTATCAATCTTGTCAGAACCTGAACAGCAGATGAAAAGAGGAAGGAAAAAGGGACAGGAAGGATGAGTGGGAGGCATAGGGGGTGAAAGAACAGTGGACGTTAGGTCACGCTGGGTCACGCTGGGTCACAAGAGAAAGGTTTGTGTTTTTGTGCAGCCGGTCTTCTCTCAAACTTGCGTTTCCTATGTAAATGTAATGGCTGCACATTCAAAAAGCTTTTGGACAATGAATGAAACCATGCTTTGTGTAGACTAGTGACAGACAGATAGATCTTATTCATATGACAGATATTTATCATTTTGAATGATATGGTGCACTTTGAAAGATATTTGCAGTTATCAGAAAAGTGACAAGTTTATCAAACAAGTTGATATAGTACCACATTAGATACAGAATAATCTTGTGTCTGCCTCCTAGTGGCTGAAGTCATTTTTTATACCATCTATTAGCAACAAATGCTACACATGAACATACTAGCAAATAATACTTTTAATATTTTGCAGACTAGGGAAATGGCATAGACCAGCTGGAAATGGTTAGAATAATGAATGAAAGTTAAATTAATTTATTTCTGATGACTGAATAGCTATTTAACTGATGACTAAGTATTGAACATTATTTAATTCCTAAGTGTTGAACATAATTCTCCACACTTAATAAGTCCTGTTTTGGAATAAACAAATTTTGAATTTGGAATTGCTTTGAGGTTAATATTGGCAGAATGTAGTTGAAAAGCTATGGTACAAATACAACCATGTATACAAATTAAATTAACAATGTGCATTAATAAAAACATAATTTAAAATGAAAACAAAAAGCATTTAACTCACCCAGAACATACTACTTGATCAGAAGTCACAGTAAAGACATTTAAAATGAACGGTAATGTTTAATCAGTTTATTTCATCAGTAAACAAATGACTATTGAAAGAATGTGTGCGAGTTCCGTGAACACAGTTTCTGACCTTGGGTGATGAAATCTTGACATACACCAGGATCGGGGCCAAGGAGGTCTTGCTTAGTTGGAGAGGATGATTAATGGTGTCGGCATCCAAAACCACGAGCTGTAGACTGCGTGCTAATTCAAAAATCCTCTCAACCTCTCCTTGGATTTGGGCTGTAGGGGCAGATTAAGAAATAAATGAGACTAGTCAACCTAAAACCCTTATATGGCATCTTCAAAAATATTATTCTAGCAAAGTACAAATCTGCTGAAGTGTAGCCAAAAGCAGTTCAAATGTAATGGGAAGCTTTTTATGTCCAATTCCTCTATTATACTTAAGAAGAACATCAAAAAACGATCAAGAAGAAAAGCTTTTTGAAGTATATATATATATATATATATATATATATATATATATATATATATAAAAGCTCATGAAGTATATATATATATAAAAGGGCATATAAAAGTAAAAGTCTCATCTTCAAAACTAAATGCATTCCATACACAGTTCATGCAAAATGTCAATGAAAATAGAGATGATCAAAATATGCTGACAGAACAGTTCCCTATCAGTCGGTCACTCCGAGTCACGTCGGTGACCGACGAATTGGGATCTCGCTTAGAGAGACCAATCCCCTACGAGAGTATCTAAACAAGCCAATGGATATTGGCATGCGATTATTGCATCCAGCTGCCGCTAATCACAGCGTGAGTATAATTAGGCAGCGGGTGCAGCGCATATTCAGCTTTTCGCTTCGGAGCCGAGCGTTCTTCGTTCTGCTCCTGACCAAATCTTCAAAGTGTCTGCAAGTCAGTGTGTTGGTGTGACGGCGCGTCAGCGGTGGTGGTCTCCCTTTGTCGAGTGGGTTGCGCACATCGGATTGCACTACCCTCTGATCGTGCTGCAAGCGGCCATCTCCCCTGTGCGCTTCAGCACACTAAAAGAGTGCTTTTCTCTGAAAGAGCATTCACGGGTGGAACGTCTTTTTAAAGACGCGTCTTTTTCAAGATGCCTTTCCACCCGTGCGTTTCTGGATGCGGTCGTTACCTGGCGCCGGGTGATGGTCACGATCGTTGCCTCTCGTGTCTGGGCTTTGATCACGCTGAGGCAGCTTTCGTGGATGAGTCATGCTCTCACTGCGGGAGTATGAACATCGCGGAGTTGCGGACCAGGCTCCGTTTCCTGCAAAGGGGCGGAGTGCCCGTGCCCCTGCCTAGATCTAGGGCTCCCCCTGGCGGCAGCCGGGGGACCACTACCTCTGACAGTGGCCGGACTGGTCTTACGGTGACAGTGAGGAATTCCCCTCAGGGGGGGGTCCTTCCTGCCACCGGCACTTCGCAGCCTGTGGAGCTGCCAAGGGAGCATGCTGGACCCTCTCATGGAGTACCAGCTGTATCCTTTGGTGCTCCCCTCAGTGACCAGATGTCAATCGCTGCATCGGAGGGTGAGTCTGCCCTCTCTGGAGATGATGATTCGGCACCGTTGCCACCCTCTGGGTGGTCAGCGGTTCCGGATTCGGATCCAGAGATGGTGGCTATGCTTGCCCGGGCCGCCGAAAGGGTCGGGCTCGAGTGGAATCCTCCACCGCGTCCCGAACCCTCTAGGTTGGACGATTGGTTTCTCGGGGTGGCTCGCGCTGGTTCTCAGGGCCCCACCCCGGTGCCTTTCTTCCCGGAGGTGCATGATGAGCTCACTAGATCATGGAAGGCACCTTTTACTGCCCGAAACCGGTCTGGTGGTTCGTCCTCCCTCACCACCCTTGATGGTGGGGTAGCGCGGGGGTATGCGGGCATCCCGCCGGTGGAGCGGTCAGTTGCGATGCAACTGTGTCCAACTACTGCTACCACTTGGCGTGGGGTTCCGTTGCTCCCCTCCCAGGCCTGTAGGCACTCGTCGGCCCTGACCGGCAGTGCGTATACGGCTTGTGGCGAAGCTGCTTCCGCCTTACACGCTATGGCGTTGTTGCAGGTCCATCAGGCTAAGGCACTGAGAGACCTGCACGAGGGTGGTCACGACCCAGAAGTTCTCAGAGAACTTCGTACCGCCACGGACCTCGCGCTACGGGCG
Source organism: Barbus barbus (assembly GCF_936440315.1). Classification (NCBI taxonomy): domain Eukaryota; kingdom Metazoa; phylum Chordata; class Actinopteri; order Cypriniformes; family Cyprinidae; genus Barbus; species Barbus barbus. Next base: position 13,164,978 of record NC_136754.1, read on the forward strand.
ACGAAGGTTACGGCGCGGTCTCTGGGCCGTGCGATGTCCACTATGGTGGTCCAGGAGCGCCATCTCTGGCTGTGTCTGGCGGACATGAGGGAGGCAGAAAAGAGACAGTTCTTGAACGCCCCTCTGTCCCAGGCCGGCCTTTTCGGCGACACAGTGGAGAACTTTGCCCAGCAGTTCTCCGCTGCACAGAGACAGACTGAGGCCATCAGGCACATCCTGCCCCGGCGTGCAGCTGCTGCTTCCACCCGGCCGCCGGTGGCAGCGCCTCAGCCTGCTCGTCGCCGAGGGCGGCCGCCTGCCGCCGCCCCCGCTCCCGCGCTGCAAACGCAGCAGCCTCCAGCAAAGCAGCGCCGTGGAGCCGGCCGCAGGGCAGCCGCCCCGCCCGTCCAGGCCCCCGCCAAACCTGGTGGTAAGCGTAAGAGCAAGCGGCCCTGAGACGGGCGACCCGGAGATGGGGGGGGATGCTCTTCGGGAGATGGTGAACGCACCACTCCCTCCCCCGGAGGAGGGCCGGGCGGAGAATCTTTTGTTTCTTTTTTCCCCGCCACTGACCTCTCGGTCAGTGGCACCCAAAAACTCGACAAAAGAGCAGTTTCCTCTATCTCTGGGTCCCCCGAGGGGACGGGAAGTTGTGGACGAGTCAGTCTTGATCCACACTATCCCGCCTCTCTCGCCAGTGAGCAGCTGTGGGCGGTTCGGGAGTGCGGTCAACCGTACTACCCACGCACCCTCTGCCAAAACGCAGGTTGGTGTTCCACACACGCTGACCCTGCTTCGGACCGGCAAAGAGACGCCCGAGCACGGTCCCTGCGTTTCTCCTCGCTGCCCCGCCGCGGGTACGTCAGTGGTCCCGCTGGTGCCACTTGTACGGTTTCTGGGGGCCTGGTTAGGGCTTCCCAGTCTGTCTCGTTGGCTCCGCCAGACCATCAGACTCGGCTATGCGATTCAGTTCGCCCGGCGTCCTCCCAAGTTCAGGGGCGTCCACTTCACGTCAGTGAAAGCGTTAGATGCTCCTGTCTTGCGCGCGGAGATCGCAGTCCTACTGGCGAAGGATGCGATAGAGCCGGTCCCTCCAGCCGATATGAGGTCGGGGTTTTACAGCCCCTACTTCATTGTACCCAAGAAAGGCGGTGGGTTGAGACCGATCTTGGATCTGCGTCTCTTGAACCGGGCTCTTCACAAGCTTCCGTTCAAGATGCTCACGCAGAAACGCATCTTCGGGTGCGTCCGTCCCCGAGATTGGTTTGCAGCGATCGACCTGAAGGACGCGTACTTCCATGTGTCGATCCTTCCGCGCCACAGGCCATTCCTGCGGTTTGCGTTCGAAGGACGGGCATATCAGTACAAGGTCCTGCCCTTCGGGCTGTCCCTGTCGCCCCGTGTCTTCACGAAAGTTGCGGAGGCAGCCCTAGTTCCCATGAGAGAACAGGGCGTTCGTATTCTCAACTACCTGGACGACTGGCTCATACTGGCTCAGTCTCAGGACCAGTTGTGCGAACACAGGGATTTGGTGCTCTCACACCTCAGCCAGTTGGGCCTTCGGGTCAACTGGGAAAAGAGCAAACTCTCCCCGACGCAGAGGATCTCTTTTCTCGGTATGGAGTTGGATTCGGTCAGTCAGACAGCACGCCTCACGCAGGAACGTGCTCAGTCGGTGTTGAACTGCTTGAATGCGTTCAAGAGCAGGACAGCGGCCCCACTGAAACAATTTCAGAGGCTCCTGGGGCATATGGCAGCTGCAGCGGCAGTCACGCCGCTGGGGCTGCTTCATATGAGGCCGCTTCAACACTGGCTCCATGGCCGAGTCCCGAGGTGGGCGTGGCAACGCGGCACTCACCGGGTCCAAGTCACACCGGCCTGTCGCCGAACCCTCACCCCGTGGTCAAACCTTTCGTTTCTGCGGGCAGGAGTGCCCCTGGAACAGGTCTCCAGGCATGCTGTGGTTTTCACGGATGCCTCCACCACCGGCTGGGGTGCCACGTTCGACGGGCTTGCAGTGTCGGGGGTTTGGACGGGCCCCCAACTGCACTGGCACATCAATTGCCTAGAGTTGCTAGCGGTACGTCTGGCCTTGATCCGTCTCAGAAGGCGCTTACGAGGCAAACACGTACTGGTCCGCACGGACAACACTGCGACCGTTGCGTACATCAACCGACAAGGTGGTCTGCGCTCCCGTCGCATGTCGCAACTCGCCCGCCACCTCCTCCTCTGGAGTCAGAAGCATCTGAGGTCGCTTCGTGCCATTCATATTCCGGGCTTGCTCAACCGGGCAGCCGACGAGCTGTCACGAGCTGCGCTCCCCGGAGAGTGGAGACTCCATCCCCAGACGGTCCAGCTGATTTGGAGACGTTTTGGACCCGCTCAGGTAGACCTGTTTGCTTCTCTAGAGACCTCTCATTGCCAGATGTTTTACTCCCTGACCGAGGGAACACTCGGCACGGATGCACTGGCACACAGCTGGCCGCGGGGCCTTCGCAAGTATGCATTTCCCCCAGTGAGCCTTCTCGCACAAACAATATGCAAGATCAGGGAGGACGAGGAGCAGGTCCTGCTCGTGGCGCCGTACTGGCCCACTCGGACTTGGTTCTCAGAACTAATGCTCCTCGTGACAGCCCCTCCTTGGCAGATTCCTCTGAGGAAGGATCTACTGACTCAGAGACGGGGCACCTTATGGCACCCGCGTCCAGACCTCTGGAAGCTACATGTCTGGTCCCTGGACGGGACGCGGAGGTTCTAGGTGACCTACCCCAAGGGGTAGTTGACACCATCACTTCGGCTAGAGCGCCGTCCACGAGACAGGCCTACGCCTTGAAATGGAACCTGTTCGTCGAGTGGTGTTCTTCTCACCGAGAAGACCCCCGAAACTGCCCGATCAGAGTCGTGCTTTCCTTTTTGCAGCAGGGGTTGGAGCGAAGGCTGTCTCCCTCCACCCTTAAAGTCTATGTGGCTGCGATTGCTGCCAACCATGACCCCGTGGAAGGGAAGTCGGTGGGTAAGCATGACTTGGTCATCAGGTTCCTTAGGGGGGCGAGAAGGTTAAATCCTCCACGGCCCCCCTCTATACCCTCTTGGGACCTGTCTCTGGTGCTCAAAGCACTACAGCAGGCCCCATTTGAGCCTTTGCAGTCAGTTGAGCTGCAGTTTCTTTCAATGAAGACTCTGCTCCTGCTTGCATTGGCCTCCATCAAGAGGGTAGGGGACCTGCACGCATTTTCGGTCGACGATTCGTGCCTAGAGTTCGGGCCGGCTGACTCCCAGGTAATCCTGAGGCCCCGGCCTGGCTACGTGCCCAAGGTTCCCACTACTCCCTTCAGGGACCAGGTGGTGAGCCTGCAGGCGCTGCCCTCGGAGGAGGCAGACCCAGCCCTTGCTTTGCTTTGTCCCATCCGAGCGCTAAGATGCTACGTTGACAGGACACAAAGCTTCAGGACCTCAGACCAGCTCTTTGTCTGTCACGGAGGCCGGCAGAAGGGGAAGGCCGTCTCCAAGCAGAGGATGGCCCACTGGATAGTGGACGCCATCACCCTGGCTTATCAGGTACAGGGTGTGCCCTGCCCGTTCAGGTTGAGAGCTCACTCTACTAGAGCTGTTGCATCCTCCTGGGCGTTGGCTCGTGGCGCCTCGCTGGCAGATATTTGTAGAGCTGCGGGCTGGGCGACCCCTAACACGTTCGCTAGGTTCTATAGCCTTCGTGTGGAACCGGTTTCCTCCTGTGTTCTCACCTCAAACGGATAGAAGCACTGAGGGGTTCCGTTTTTCGGGTCGGCTTGCTAAAACTGCTCCAGAGAGTCCGTACTGTAGACCCTGTCGAGTTCCTCCGTCCCCTCGGCAGTCAGATGTGGCGGAGCATCTGACGCCAGGCCCTCACTCGCTGAATCCATGAGAACCGGTAGAGGGCTGGGTTCCATATGAAAGGCCTTTTTGGACCCCATATGTGTATAGTCCACGGTATAGCCTGAGAGCCCGTGTTTCCCCGGCAGGTCTTCTGCCAATCTCCATGAGGTAAAGCAATTTCCTCTAATTCTCCATATGCGCCTAAGGTTGATCATATGCGTAATTGCTCCGAACCTCCTACGGGAAGGGCGAGCTTCCGTAGCGTCCGGTTCCAACTAGAACGGGTACGTTTTCCCAGTGTTATCCAGTCTTACTGAGTGGGTAGTGCCATGGCAGCAGTAGCTGGTCTTCTGCGGTAGCCCTGACCTGCGCCAAAAAATAGGGGCTCAGGAGGCTTCCACAGGACACTGGAAGGGGCAGTACCCGTGGCCTTTTGGTAGGGATCCCAATTCGTCGGTCACCGACGTGACTCGGAGTGACCGACTGATAGGGAACGTCTCGGTTACGTATGTAACCCTCGTTCCCTGAAGAAGGGAACGGAGACGTCACGTCCCGTCGCCACGGCTGCTGTACCACCGCTGAGCGGCCGGGTCACCGGCTCGGCTCCTCAGCGAAAACCTGAATATGCGCTGCACCCGCTGCCTAATTATACTCACGCTGTGATTAGCGGCAGCTGGATGCAATAATCGCATGCCAATATCCATTGGCTTGTTTAGATACTCTCGTAGGGGATTGGTCTCTCTAAGCGAGATCCCAATTCGTCGGTCACCGACGTGACGTCTCCGTTCCCTTCTTCAGGGAACGAGGGTTACATACGTAACCGAGACGTTCCTTGCCCACAGGATGTAACAGAACAATGAAGGTTTAAAACTTGCTCTTGGCCCAAAGTGAGCAAAACTTTAATGATAAAAACAGGACAAGTTCAAAATCATCTCGCATGGTGCTCAACATTATCTTTCATAACACACTCTAAAAAAAAAAATTTCTTAATCGGTAAAAATATCAAAACATTCTTTTGTTTCTTTTACTCCAATGAGAAAGTTTTCTTTTGTTAAACATATATCAGGAAAAAATATTCTTATTATCTTACAAAAATTATCTTTTTTAAAGAATGTTTATATATTTTTCAGAAAAACAAGACAAAATTACAGATTAAGTAGCACACAACTCACTCATACATACACATTAAAATACTTTGGCTTGCATTTGTTTGACCAGTAAAAATAAACACATATTATGAAGGTCAGCAGAGATTTTGTGGTTATCGCGTCTAACACAAGCCAAAGCTTGAAGCAGTGACCTTTACTAAAAGTATCAGGGTACTTTGACACTTATAGTGTTCTCTAAGAGGTAAAGCAGCTCTGATGACACCAACAGGAATGAGTTGGGGAACATGGAGAGGCTACTGCTGTTATACATACCCGCGGCATCTGAGGTAAGACAGCAATGCAAGGGACAGAGTGGAGAAAACCAATCAGATCCCCTTAACAAAGCTAGCTACACACCTCAGATCCACACTTGGTGAGAAAACACACCCACTGATGTTAAACAGCCATTTAATAATTAAAATGAAAATACACAACTTTTAGTGTTGTGAGAAATACAATTTCAAAGCAGTGGGAGTTTCTCTGTAAGTGGGATCATTTTTTTGTTTTCTGAACACACTGCAAAAATAGTTTTACTAATCAGTATTTTGTCTTGTTTTCAAACAGTTATTAAGAAATCTATCAAACCAAATAAACTGACTTAAGTTTACTTATTTATGCAGTTTTCCTTCTTAAGTAAATGCACTAAAGAAAATTAAGACAAAAGTACTAATTAAGATTTATTTATTTTTTTGCAGCGCACCATCAAGCTCTATTATCCCAGTCTTAAGCAGTTAATTAAAAATCTGTAAAGTAAAGTATATGCACGTTTGGGTTCAATGACCAATAAATTCTTTCTATACTCTCTGATTCTGAACTAAATGTATTATTTAATATCTCAAGCCAATACATTTAGAATATATTATGTAATTTGTATGGAAAGACATACAGACAGACAAACAGTAGTGAATACCTAAACTGGAGCGGGTGTTGGAGCGATCCATTATGGTGTGCTTGCTGGGGTTGTTGAGGATCGATCGCTTGGCAAGTGCAATATCTGCTGTCACCCGGGTGATAGTAATTCTAGCAATGGATTTACATATTAGAAAAGTCACAACAGTCTAATCGACTACACACATTTCTTCTTTTGTAATAAGTCAACAGTCCATGTACCATACCTTCCTTCAAATCTGTGTTTTAAAAAATCAAAGAGAGCTTTTTGCATCATGTCTGTAACCTGTAAATTAAAATAAAGGGAGAAAATATGCAACTCAGTAATTATACTGCATAAACTTGTAGTTTCTGTTATGTACAGGAGAGGGCAGTACATATTTGTACAGCATAAGTGTGGCTAAAGAGAACATAAGAATATAATCCTCAGGTTCTGCAATAAGACACATTATAGACCATTTAAAATAAGAATGGTACTTTTTTAAGCTTTATTTTAGGAGTAATGTATTCTCATGTCTTCTGAGCCACAGGCTCCTTCAAAGCTTTAATGCTTAAGATCCTCAGAGAGTTTGGACGATGAATGACTGAATATGGCACATACGGAGACAGCAGCAAATGGCCCTCACCTCATAGCCCTTGAGCGAAGGACCCATGAGCACCACAGGACGCATGGAAGGCACAACATCATATGCAGCCAGTTGCTCTCCCTGCAGTAAAAGAAAATGGGTGAAGATATGTTGAAACAAACTGGCAGTATTTGAATATAAACATAAATGTGTGTGTGGTGTGGCCATAATCACAGCATTACTGTATGTATTTGCTTACCGATTTCTTCTTCACTTGCTGAACTAAAAGATAAATTGAGAAAAAGTAGAAATTGAATTGCACACAGACACATAAAATAACATTATTTATGTTCCACATACATACTTTTCATCCAGATAAGTGGATGACAACAAATGAAGGATAATAAAAGGAAACATATGTGCAAATTTGGTTAAATTCAGTAATTTGTCTAATTAAAAAAAATAATAATTCAAATAATGAAACATGAAGTCAGTGCACCTGTTTGTGGCGGAGCAGCTTTCTTTGCATTCACATCATCTTTGGCAGCACTAGCCGCTTTACTGTAAACAAGAGAAAAAAAAAGCAGATTGTACATAATGAATTTTGCAGCAATTTATGCACATTTAAATGGCTGATTCATTCATGCAATAAGAATACAAGGATTACAAAATGAAGACTCCACACTGCATTATTAATCAGGTTTGTTTACTTGGCCAGCGCTTTGGCGGCCTTCCTGGCCTGCACCTCTCTTCTGATCAGAATCGTCTCCAGGTTCACCGGGCTGGGGATAAAACCAACCTCTCCCCCTTCCTTCACAGGCCGTCCAATCCACCAGTCATTGTTAAATTTCTGTAAACAACAAAAAACAACACAATATTTTAAAAACCATCTTCATTGACTATATTGACATTAAAGAGACCCAGAAATGAAAATTCTGTCATTAATTACTCACCCTCATGCTGTTTCAAACCTGTAAGACCTTTGTTCATTTTTGAGACACAAATTAAGATATTTTTGATGAAATCTGAGAGCTCTCTGACCCTACATTGCAACTACCTCGTTCAAGGCCCAGAAAGGTAGTAAGGACATTGTTGAAATAGTCCATTTGACATCAGTGGTACAACCGTAATTTTATGAAGCTATGAGAATACTTTTTGTGCGCAAAGAAAACAAAAATAACAACTTTATTCAACATTCTTCTCTTCTGTGTCATTCTTCGAAGCACGTTCATGAAAGTACCACGCATGTGTGGTGCTGCTAACGCAGGAGCTGCTGTTCTGATGTTTGGAACGACATGAGGGAGAGTTATTAATGACAGAATTTTAATTTTTGGGTGAACTATCCCTTTAATTTGATGTATTTCAGTGTAATGATTGTGCAGGTGATCTGGGAACACACTGACCTCTTTGATATGCAGGAAGTCTTTAGCTTCAAAAGAAACCCCGTGCCCTGGTATGGGGACATTGTCATCATCTGCAGGAGTGTAGGTGAAATTTGTGCGCACCGCGAAAGCAACAGGCTTAAACTGAATAATCGCAACAAAAGGAAAGAGTGAAACCTCTACATTTTGATAACACAACATACTGAATGTGACACTTTTGCATCAGAATCCTTTGTGAGCACATGAACTGCAACACAGTATGTGTTTCAGCTCTGTAAACATATAATCTCTTGAGTGTAGTTCTACCATGTATGGTAAAAATATTAGTAAATTTGTCCATGGCTGTGTATGAGTGAATGGCAGCAGACAAGATACTTTGAGGAGAGTGCGGGAACAAAACAACTGCTGATTTGAGCAACGGCACATGTGCTGCAGTGCCCCAGGCAAGTTACTAATAATAGCTTTCATTCATTTACCTTCAAACCAATTGCAATGCACAAATTCATTCTCAAAGAGCTCCATATCAGCACAGTAAAGGGTAATGCAGTCTAATGACAGCTACATGAGGCTTGCGGGCTAATGCGGGTTTGTATACATAGGATGAGACTGAATGCACACAAGTTCATTTTAATTTAATCTGCAAAGACCTAAAACTTGTCCTTCAAGTGCTGTAAAATTTGCAAGGATAATTTCTATGGAGTGCAGCAGAGTAAACTACATGTGATCAGAGTTGATTCATCCATATTTACAGTAACAGGACAAAAGGACAATTGAGTAGCAACTGAGATTTTGTGATAAACAGTTGATTTGCTTGGGTCAGTGATTGCCAACAGGGTTGTATGTACAATATTTTGGGAACAATTTTGATTAGTTAAACCTATAAAACAAAAACTTCAAATAAGGAATCTCTAAAGGTAAAAAAGGTTACAGTAATCACAGTCTCATTGATTGATTGGCTTAAATCTGGTATAAATGTAAAAAAAAAAAAGTGATTAAATGACTTAGTAAGACTAAGACAAAAATTTTTGAAACATTATCTTACTGTAGATTACAATGTATAACTTTTTCGGTAACACTTTACAGTAAGGTTTCATTAGTTAACATAAGTTAACTACTTTACTTTATTCAACATTCTACTTTAGTTAAAATGAACTAATAATGAAGAATGAACAATACTACAGCATGTATTAATCTTAGTTAATGTTACTTTCAGCATTAACTAATCACTTATTAAAATCCAAAGTTGTGCTTGTTAACATTAGTTAATGCACTGTGAATTAACATGGACTAACAATGAACAACTGTATTTTCATTAAGTAGCATTAACAAAGATGAATAAAAACTGTAATAATAATATTGTTCGTTGATTGTTCATGTTAGCTAAAATGAACTAAAATTAACTAATGGAACCTTAATGTAAAGTGTACCCTTTTTTCTTTAAAAAACGATCCTCCAAGTCTCCATGTTTTAAAATACTGTAATCTTTTTGTTCCTAATTAATTATTGTATTATAATTTGGTATTTGATTTACAAGAAGTCAAATATCAGCACAATGGAAATCTAACATAACACTCCCTTTAATTTTTTTAAACTAATCAATGGCAAAGTCCCTACCACAAAACAAAAATTGCATTTATAAAAATCCATAAAATAATGCCTATAATGTTTTTAACCTAGTGATGTGAAAAGTAGCTATAATATTCAATCTTCTATATGACCTGCTGAATGATTTGATATTTGATATTACACTTATGGGTTAAAAAGGACAAAATAATCACAATCTCATGCTTTTTAGTTAGTTAGTTAGTTAGTTGAATTTGTGAGAAAATATGGTATACAACATTTGTAAAAGTTTGGTTACTGTATTTCACAGTGTATAACTTTTTTTATCCTTAAAAAAAAAACCTAAGTCCAAGTAATTTAAAAATACTGCCTGAGTCACAACACAATAACAAATAAATCATACAATGATAAGTAAATGCTTTGTTCTATTAATTTTTTGTATTATAATTTAGTATTTAATTAAAAGAAAGTCAAATGTCAACAGTCTAGCTGATTATAGCCTGGTTTTAAAAGGCAATGCTCTGTGGGAGATGGTGGACTGAAGCAGGACGTGATGCTTAATTAAAAAGGACCTCAGGGAGCTCACTGACACAGACAGGGGGGTTTCATTCAGTTTTTAAAGCCGAGAAAAACTGGTCTCTGTAAAGAGCCGATGATAAAACACCAAGCATTTGTTGTTGCTCATTCATGGTTTGCCACGGTGCTTCTTATCTGTTTTTGGACTGTGTAAAGGAACAGAAGAAAAGGTAATTGTAGCTATCTTTTGTCAGTCATGTGTAAAGCATTGATTTTGTAGAGTACAAGATTTAACACTGATGTGCTCTTTCAACCAAGGCATTTGGTAATTAGCTTTTTGACACAGCTACCTTACTACTTTGACAGAGGAAAAAGAGCCGTGTAAAATTTATGAGCACATCTAAAGCTGTGATATATTTTGGTCTTTGTGGCCAACGTCACTGTTAGCAGGAAAGGGCAGCTGAGAGAATTATAGAGTTGCAATCTACCTTGGCTTTCTCCAGCTGGACTTGGGCATTCTTCTCCTTCTCCTCAGTGGCCCCTGAGTCTTGACGGTCCGCCGAACCCTTTACAAACACGAGTAAGAATCAGCATTATTATAACACCTATAGATTCGTTCTCTTTCACAAGACATTTCTGTCCATTCTGACTCGGTAGCAACAAGCACTTGACTGTGCACATATCATCAAATATAACAGTGTTGAGATGATTAAGCTGAAACTGTGCTGCCTTTGCCTTTAAAATTAAAAATAATAATAAAAAAATATAAAAACAGAGGCAATCCTAAGCAGGTACAAAGACAACATCATTATGAGATCATAAAATCATCAAATGAGGCATATGCATTGATGTGTCGTTTTCAGTAGCGATCACTCCACTATATAATGACAGTGTCATCAAAGTCGCAAATGATCCTTTCTCCTTCAGGGCTCCTTCATCAAATTTTATAAACAACTCCTCACAAAGGGCAGTGTTCAAAGTCATGCAGAGAATTTCTTAGTAATGTCAGGCAATAAGAACTCAAAGTAAAACCATTTCGCTCAGTTAAATTGAGCTTGTAAATTAATTTGAGCACAACACTCCCTATCATTTTTCAACACTAATCTATGACAAAGTGCTACCACAAAACAAAGACTGCATTTAAAAAAATTCAACAACACAGTGTCCATAATATTTTAACCCAGTGCCGTGAAAAGAAGTGATGATATTAAATCTTCTATATGACCTGCTGAAGGATTTGATATCAGATATTACACTGTATCTTACATGGTAACTTAACATTCTTACCATTCCCTTCCATTGCAAATAATAATAATAATAATACATTTATTTTGTTTTTATTTTTGCAAAATTTCTGCTTCTTGTAGTCTTCATTTTTTATATTCAGTATTTTCTTAAAGCAAAAGTTGTAGAAAATGTTGTAGACTCAAAATAATTCTATTAAACATATTAATTTTGCTTACATCATAAACATATTTTTTCTTGTTTTAACCAAAAAAATAACAAAATGTGGTGAGGTTCATTCTTAAAACATGAAAAAACATGCTAAATGTGTAAGAAAAGTAAACAAAGATATATACTCCAAAACAGATCTTAATACATCACACAATTATGTTTCTCATGTAAATGTATTTTAATATTAGATGGAAATACAGATATTTTACTAGAAAACTAAAAATACTGATTATAAAAGAATTGATTCCAGAAAATTCAACTCTACTGGTGTGTATATTGCTTTTTTTCAATACTCAGTCTAACTAATCTCACTACATATGCATTTTAGTTATCAAATCACATTTTAGTTACTCTCATTTCTAAAATTCAATCCATTTCTAGTTTAAGATTCCAAATTTCACAATGTCGTGCGAAAGTCATGATGACTGAAATACACCCAAGCACACTTTTTCCCAAAGGCACACCTACGCATGCTCACATGCACACTAACACGCTGACAGGAATGGCACCGTGACAAGCCCCTCGAGAGACACTGGTGGCACGCAGTCTGAAAACATCACACTGACCTTAATATAAGGCTGATAACCTTGCTAACAAGACCAGCACTACTGGTCTCATGCATATGTTGTGTTTTGGATTCTAAAGTGCTGGTTACCCAATTAGTTTTTGCTGGTAAACAGCACCAAACCAGCAAGACCCAGTCTGAACTTCATCATCACATCAAAGCAAAACTGTAATTAAAGTTGTAAATGCTATAAATGTTTCATAAAGTCTGTCAAGAATATCAATGTGAGCTTGAATGTTATTATTAATAAATATTGTGCTCACAAGTGTTTAAAATAAACAGTCTTAACGCAGGACCCATTGGATAAACTGACTCAAGGGCATGCAGCAAACATAACATAGTTTGCGTTGAAAGAAATGAGGCTAATTAGCAGAGAAGGTGGTGAAACGAGATTGAGAAAAGAAAGGAATAAAATGAGGAATTAGAGGAGACCGGCATAATTGGAGGGTGGGGAACAGAGTGGGCTTTTCCCATAGGCACAGCCATGTAGAGGTGCTAGCTTTTGTTTACTCATGTCTGCCATAGACATCTGTTCACTCAGTGCCGCCTCTCCTGCAAGTCAATGTCACGGAGAGAGCAGTACAAAACGCTCCTGAATTATTAACCAATGCCACGCTCACCAAGATGCTTTTCCAACCACTGAGTTTAGTGGGGATCATTTATATTCTCATTCTTAGATGTATTGACGAGTGAAGCCTATCCACAGTATTCAAAGGGAGTAGCTGATGTTTTTGAGTCAATGATCTGACCGTCTCTTCCCAATGTTTCCTAGTCATTGTTAAAGGTTTGGTGCGATCATGCAAAAATTGAACAAAGGCAACCACAGATAAACAGATCGGGGTAGATTACTTTTTGTAATCATTACTGATTTCAAATTACATGAGAAAAATTGTAGTTAGTAACATAATCCATTACATTATGCAATTTAGGTACTACATTTCTAAATGACTAAAATGACAAAATTTGATTACTTTTGGCCTATTTATTTAAAAAGGATAATCTTGTACCATTTCAATATAAAAATGCCAAGAAAAAGCCAATAAATTCCATTTGTTTTTACTGATAACATGAAGTGAATTAATCTTCATGTCAAGGTTATGTCAAGGTTTCCCAAACTGGGCTTCGTAAAGGAACTCCAGGGAGTTTGTGAGTTTAATAAAAAGCAAATAATTAATTCAATCATAAAAAAAAAAATGAAAATAAATAATTTTAAAATAACATCAATCAAAATAAAACATTAACTAAAATTTTTTATATTTTATTTGTTTACCTGCATGTCATGTGACCATTAACCAACATCTGAGAACTGTGAACATGCAAATGTTACACTTAATTTTTAAAATATTTATTTAAAAATCTCAGGGGTACTTAAAATAAATATATTACGCGAAAGAGGTTCGGCTGACAAAAACGTTTGGGAATCCTTTTGTGCATTTTAATGTGTTTAAAAAGACAAAAGCCTTCCAAAGACAAAGTAATGCATGATTAAATAACCCTCTGCATGTTCATCAGTAGTCGATGTAATGTTGAAATGCTAAGAAAACAATTCTTAAAACTGAAATGATTTTTGTAAAACCAGTGGTCAAATTTCTGTGAAATGATATCCACCTGATTAGTGACTGGTCTTTTTGTGAATGTCTGCAAAACTAGAAGATTTTCTGACTGTAAATAAGCAGTGGGCTATTTTAAAAAGGAAAATTTAAAAGACTAAAAAAAAAAAAAGCAGCATTAGGGAGAATTAATGAATTATGAATAACTTATTACTATTGAATAATATGTAATCATGTAATCAGTAAAAAAAAGTAACTGTAGTCTGATTCTGAGTATTTTAAAATGTAATTTAATCTAATTACAAGTACTTCATTTTTGGAATCTGATTACGTAATCCAGATTAGATGTAATCAGTTACTACCCAGCTCTGCAGATAAATCATATGTAGCACCTGTTTTTGTTTAAACCACACACTGGACTTCAGTGTTCTTTCATCTTCATAGCTATGTTACCAATGAGTCGGTGATTGCCTTACAAGTGAAAACCCAATTAACAAACTACAAAGTGAGCGTCAGCTATCAGACTTGAATCCCCTGAATGACAAACCTGACCTACAGAGGTGTGAAAATGTATTTCATGATATTCATCTTTGGGGAACTAGTTGCAAATAAACAAATAAATCAAAATGTAACAAAATTGCACAAATCATTATTTAATTTTGCTGTTGCAGTGAAAACAATTACCCAAACTTAAAAGTAAAAAAGTATGAATTGTGTGATAAAAAGTTGCAATTACCTTTTTTATTTTCCATCCTGTGGCAAAAATGAGCTTCCATACAAATTCAACAGCATGAACTATACTCATCAGATCCTTCCATATCATCATTGGATTCAAGTCTGGATTCTTACTAGGCCACTCCAAAGCATTCATTTTGATTCTTTTGAGCAGTTCAGACATGGACCTGATTCTGTTTTGATTCATTGTCCTGCTACATCACCCATGGCTCAGCTCATGTACAGACGGATGGACAATATATTTAAGAAGTGTCTGCAATGTTGCAAGTTTTCCAGGTCCTACAGCAAAACATACCTATACAATCACTCTGCTGCAGTATGACATTGTTACAGTGGAATCAGTACTCGGTTTACACCAGGAACACCTGTATCTGCCAAAAAGTTCCATAATTTGTTTTTCACAGGGCCAGTCTGGGTAATTTTAATTATTATATCGATTTAGAAACTTTGTATTTTCTAAGGTGCCCATTGTTTAAAATAAAATGTTATTACTATAAGAGTAATTCAGATTGATGACATTACGAAATACAAATGAGGAAACAAGATTTTATCAGTCGTCATCAATACAATAGAGAACTATGTGTGTTTGTGTCTGCATTGAAAGCTGTAAGGGATGGAGGCGAGAACAGCCGTTGCTATGGAAACTCAAGAAAAGGAAATGTGCTGGCTATGCAGTAAATGACTTAAAATCTAGATTTCCCATTTACCAACTACAACGTACTGTATTAAAATTATTAGATTTTTCATAAAAAACAACCCAATGTATTGTGTACGTTTCTAAAAATTATTAGGACAGTTAAAAGATTGTGATTAATAGACGTAAGTACATCACAATATCACACTAGTGGATTTTTTAGTTCAGTGCTATAATGGTTTGAGTTCTGGGCTGTACTCCAACATCCACCTACTGCAACCTGTGTGACTCCTGCTACCGCACCACAGAACATGTCATGAGATTTGGGTCAGATCCATTTAGTGAGTCAGCACCTTTCACTTCAACACTGGGGGTACAGCAGGAGCCGGAAATTTTGTCAAAATGTTTTTCTCCCTGAAAAATGACATCAGACAGTAACATGCTTATATAAAGTTGAATACAAAATTTGAGATTTTAGTCAATTAAGTAGATTCGGGGCTATGTTTAGTTTGGTCTCAGGTGAATGCATGGGTGAAGGAGAATATATACTGATTTTCTGAGAGGCCGGGATGTTTTCCTGAGCTCTGAGTGGACAAAACAAAAGACAATTTGTAGATGGTGGAGCAGCACACTTTCTTATTTGAAACTGCCTCCTAATCTAATTAAAACTAAGATTAAGATTTCCTGACTGATGCTAAATGA